>NC_043009.1:34324121-34501621 GCF_006345805.1 Octopus sinensis
TATTTACCTATCAAAAGGTCTCTCGCTAAGAGTAAAAGGCAGACTATATGATGCGTGTGTACGTACAGCCATGCTACATGGTAGTGAAACATGGGCCGTGACAGCTGAGGATATGCGTAAGCTTGCAAGAAATGAAGCCAGTATGCTCCGATGGATGTGTAATGTCAGTGTTCATAATCGTCAGAGTGTAAGTACTTGAGAGAAAAGTTGAACCTAAGAAGTGTCAGTTGTGGTGTGCAAGAGAGACGGCTGCGCTGGTATGGTCATGTGACGAGAATGGCTGAAGATAGTTGTGTGCAAAAGTGCTACACCCTAGCAGTTGAGGGAACCTGTGGAAGAGGTAGACCCAGGAAAACCTGGGACGAGGTGGTGAAGCACGACCTTCGAACTTTAGGTCTCACCAAGGAAATGACTGAAGACCGAGTCCTATGGAAGTGTGCTGTGCATGAGAGGACCCGGCAGGACTAGTCAGGCCATATCCGTGGCCCCTACCTGGGACGTAGTCGATCCACCTGTGCATACCTTCCTTCTTGTGACACTTGTGAAGACCTGCTGAGGCAAGTGAAAATCAATCAAAATAGATGAACATCAATGGAATTGTATCTTTGTGGTACCAGTGCCTGTGGCACAAAGAAAACATCCGAACGTGGCCGTAGCCAGTACCGCATCGACTGGCCTCCGTGCTGTGGGAACATGGTGGCACATAAAAACACCATCCGAAGACCCGGCAAGACTAGTCAGGTCATAACCCGTGGGCCCTACCTGGGACGTAGTCAGTCCACCTGTACATACCTTCCGACTTGTGAAGACCTGCTGAGGCAAGTGAAAATCAAATCAAATCAAAACAAATCAAAATAGATGAACATCAATGGAATTTGTATCCTTGTGGTACCAGTGCCAGTGGCACACAAGAATCCATCCGAACGTGGCCGTAGTCAGTACCGCTTGTGGTACCAGTGCCGGTGGCACACAAGAATCCATCCGAACGTGGCCGTAGTCAGTACCGCTTGTGGTACCAGTGCCGGTGGCACACACACAAGAATCCATCCGAACGTGGCCGTAGTCAGTACCGCATCACTGGCCATCGTGCTGTGGGCACATAACAAACACCATCCGGTCGTGGCGGTTCGCCAGCCTCATCTAGCACCAGTGTCGGTGGCACATAAAAACACCTTCCGAAGACCCGGCAAGACTAGTCAGGCCATAAACCATGGCCCCTACCTGGGACGTAGTCAGTCCACCTGTGCATACCTTCCTCCTTGTGATACTTGTGAAGGCCTGTTGAGGCAAGTGAAAATCAAAATCAAATCAAAACAAATCAAAATAGATGAACATCAATGGAATCTTCCTTCTTGTGACACTTGTGAAGACCTGTTGAGGCAAGTGAAAATCAAAATCAAATCAAAACAAATCAAAATAGATGAACATCAATGGAATCTGTATCTTTGTGGTACCAGTGCCGGTGGCACACATGAGAACCATCCGAACGTGGCCGTAGCCAGTTCCGCATCGACCGGCCTCCGTGCTGTGGGCACGTAACAAACACCATCCGATCATGGCCGTTCGCCAGCCTCATCTGGCACCTGTGTCGGTGGCACATAAAAACACCTTCCGAAGACCCGGCAAGACTAGTCAGTCCACCTGTGCATACCTTCCTTCTTGTGACACTTGTGAAGACCGGTTGAGGCAAGTGAAAAGTGAAAATCAATCAAATCAAAATCAAATCAAAATAGACAAAATAGATGAACATCAATGGAATTTGTATCTTGTGGTACCAGTGCCTGTGGCACACAAGAATCCATCAGTGCCGTAGTCAGTGCGGTGGGCACATGACAAACACCATCCGATCGTGGCCGTTCGCCAGCCTCATCTAGCACCTGTGTCGGTGGCACATAAAAACACCATCCGAAGACCCGGCAAGACTAGTCAGGCCATAACCCATGGCCCCTACCTGGGACGTAGTCAGTCCACCTGTGCATACCTTCCTTCTTGTGACACTTGTGAAGACCTGTTGAGGCAAGTGAAAATCAAATCAAAACAAATCAAAATAGATGAACATCAATGGAATTTGTATCTTTGTGGCACGTGGCACATAAGAAAACCATCCGAACGTGGCCGTAGCCAGTACCGCATCGACTGGCCTCCGTGCTGTGGGCACGTAACAAGCACCATCCGATCGTGGCCGTTTGCCAGCCTCATAAAAACACCATCCGAGCGTGGCCGTCTGCCAGCCTCGTCTGGCACCTGTGTCGGTGGCACATAAAAACACACCATCCGAGCGTGGCCGTCTGCCAGCCTCGTCTGGCACCTGTGTCGGTGGCACATAAAAACACCATCCGAGCGTGGCCGTCTGCCAGCCTCGTCTGGCACCTGTGTCGGTGGCACATAAAAACACCATCCGAGCGTGGCCGTTTGCCAGCCTCGTCTGGCACCTGTGTCGGTGGCACATAAAATCACCCACTACACTCTCGGAGTGGTTGGCGTTAGGAAGGGCATCCAGCTGTAGAAACACTGCCAGATCTGACTGGACTGGTGCAGCTTTCGGGCTCCCCAGACCCCAGTTGAACCGTCCAACCCATGCTAGCATGGAAAGCGGACGTTAATTGATGATGATGATGATGATGATGATGAAGCCGCCGAAATAAACAGCTTTTACTACACATCATACAAAACAGCAGTTCAGAAGATGAAGTAAGCAACATGAAGAGCTGTAAGCAAAAGTAGTCAGTATGTGGAAGAATCTGTCTTTGTGTTGCTAGTTTCAAGAGCCACGTAAGAGAGCATGATAATATGAAGCAGCTGCAGTCTTCCCAGCAACTTAGTTTTAAATGCAGTATGTGTAGCAAAGTGATGAACTCAAAAGCTGGCATGAAGAATTATTTATCAAGTCAAGTAAAGAAAGAGGCTCAAGAAGTTCCAAGATATCATATTCAAGGACTAGTTGACAACTAATATATTCCTACCCCCCCCCCATTACCACTCCCAGCTTCTCTCCTAAAATGTGAGCAATCATGTAGCTTCACAGCAAGAAACATGCTGTGCTCTAACCCTTTTCTCTCCTGCTTTATCCCCCTTCGCTTCTTATTCTCTTACTATAAAGTTGCTTCCTATTCTTGTAGTTTGAAAGAGATATGGTGATATGTCCAAGTGAACAGGAAGTTTTGTGTACATGTGTATACACACATACATACACTTGTACATGAGTTATTTGTGTCTCCTTGTCTTGACACTGCATGATAGTTGTAAGCAAGTGTTACCATCATAAATTGGTGTCCTTCTTTCCAATCCTTTGTGAAAACATGTCTGGCCATGAGGAAATATTTCCTCATGTAAAAACAGGTGAGTGTTTGTAATAGAAAGGGCATTTAATTGTAGAAAATTTGCCTCAAAAAACAATTCTGTCCAGCTCAAGCAAACATAATATAAAGTGGACACCAGAACAATTTTATATATAATTTGTGTATCTAACTTCAGGGATGAAGAACAGCCAGAAAAAATTACTGATGAGGATGCTGTGAAGCCTTCTGGTTGGCTTGATGAAGAACCAGAAGATATTCCAGACCCTGATGCTGAAAAACCAGCTGACTGGTATGTTAACTTTGAAATTTAGAAGTATGTATGAGGCGTAACATTTGCTGTTGGCTAAGTTTGGGCTTGTTTACATAGACCTGCCGTTACTGGCATTCAGTATAATATGACTTGAACAATAGAAGTGAGGTGGGTGCATAGTAGATTGTAAAGGAATGAGACAGGTTGTGGATGATGCGATGTGTACTTGGAGTGATGTTACAGGCAAGGGTTGAAGAAGAGGATTGAGAATAATCTAAGTATATGAAACAGTGCTGTTCGGACAGCATAAGAAAGAAACTACTTGGTTATTATCTAACTGAAAGTGACATTGTGCAGATGGAAAATTATTACCTTCAAAGCATGATGGCTGTCTGTTACATTGTGGTATTTGTCCTTCACTGAATTAAACATGCCATGAACCAATAGCTGGTCCAGTGGAAACTGTTTACAAATGCTATTGTTCAATTGTTTTTTGAAAACAAATGGTTGCTCATACAGGCACTATTGATATATCTTTTATCATTATCATCATTTAGTATCCGTTTTCCATGCTAGCATGGGTTGGACGGTTCAACTGGGGTCTGAAGCCGGAAGGCTGCATCAGGCCCAGTCAGATCTGGCAGTGTTTATAGTTACAGTAATTTGGTAAAAAAAATTTTATTTATATTTTAAGGTTTTTTCAAATGACAAGATGTCAAACATATTTTAATAATTTAAAAATTACCTAAAATCAATTAACTGAAGTTTTCTCTCTGAATTTGCAGATGTTTGTATTTCTACTTTTGTATGAATTTAACTTCTGGCCAGGTTATTTTTACTTGTCTTTCTCTTGATCATATAGGGATGATGATATGGATGGAGAATGGGAAGCTCCCTTGATCTGTAAGTAATTTCTCATTTCTGTAATTATATTTACAAGATATTACTTATTTTTTTTGTTTGAAATGTGTTAAATTGTAGTAATGTTTTAAGAAAATAAATTTCACAACTAAATAACATAATTTTGTTGACCTACACAAAGAACACATTTTTCATAATATATGCTATAACTTTTTTCATTTTTATAAATTTAGCTAACCCAAAATGTGCAGATGCACCTGGTTGTGGTGAATGGAAACCAGGTATGATTGATAATCCTAAGTACAAGGGCAAATGGAGGCCGCCAATGATTGACAACCCAAATTACCAGGTAATTTTTTTTCTTATTGATAAGAAAGGGAAGATGCTGTATCCATGATTTTTTAAAGTATCTTTGAAAATTTTGGTATGTGATGGTGGGTGTGAATTATTTAGGAATTTTCTTTGTAGGATTTCTGAAACTTTTGGGAGCTTATGGGTAGAGGAGACAACTCGAGTATTCACCCTTTTAAGGCTTTTCAGATGATGGGAGTTGGGTAGCGGGCAAAGCAATTCTATAGTTTCTGTCTGCCCAGAGATTTCTGTGCATACTTGTGATGATGGATTCCACTAAAGGCAATTAAGAGCCAAATCTGGGCAAAAACAAAAGAAAACGTAACTGGATGAGTTAGCTATTCTGGTATTAGGGTTAATTTTTGTCTTCCATACCACTTTGTTGGTCAAATAATTACCTGTTATATACTAGGGTTAAATTCAGTTAACCATGTAAATATTCTCTTCTATAAAAATTGACCTCCAGGTGAATTAGTAAACAGAAAGTAATATAGCTGATGTAATAGAAACTGATATTAAAATGAATAATAAACTTGTACTAATTCTGCCTTTTTTTTTGATGGTCTGATCTGGGAATGACTTTTGTTCCTAGCAAGTCTAAAGAATGTTTTCTATCCTTTATTGTCTTTATTCATTATCAGTAGAGACATTGTCCCCTCTTCTCTATGTATCTCTGTTTATTCTTTTCTTTTCTTTCTACTCAACTGAGTGGGTAGAAGTGGTCAGAAAGGGCTATTAGGTGATAGAAAGGAGAATGAGGGAGAGAGATAATAGTATAAAGGTTGTTGGTAAGGAGATTAAATAGGAACATGGCAAAGAGAGTAGTAGGAGAGAGCCAGTGCAAGAGAGTGATAGAAGGGAAATTAATGGAAAATAGTGATAGACTGCTTCATGATGGATGAGGTAACAATGAGAAGAAAGTGTAAAGAGAAAAAACAAAATAATGGTATGCAATAGTGACGGGGGTATTGGAAGCGATATTGAATTGAGACAAATCCAGTATGTTGCAATTGTCATTTCACAAGTGGCAGGATGAGAGAAAGCGATAGTGCTAGGAGCCAATAGACAGAAAAAAAAACCACTTATAAATATATTGAATATCCCAGCCTTCATCACTTGTTATTTTTTATGGTTCTACTGGTGGGCAAGACTTCTCTAGTATAGCATTTATCTCTTCATGAATTCTGCCTCTTGAGATCAGGTTTTGCTACATATTAGGTTTTCTGCAGGTTTCCTTTCCACAGATTCCATTTACTTAGAACACTTGCTCCTTTATATAACCTGTGTTCTCCCTACATGTCACATAGCCATATCAGTACTATCTTGATCCCTCTTGTTTCCAATTTTTCTCTCAGTTCATTTGTGCTCTGCTGTATGTATACTAGCGTTACAGATCCACCTTAGCATTCTTACATCATCACTTTCTTGCTTTTCCATATCTTCATTCAAGGCTCACATCTTGTTACTATGCAGTATCCCACTTCATACACAAGTATCATATAATTTGCACTTTACTGAGAACAGAAGTGATAGATTTTAATGAATTTTTTCTACCTTGTTCTGATACTGGCTGCTCTGCTTTCTCAACCCTACTTCCCTTTTCACTACTGATTTATTCACACATAACAAATGTTATTAACTACTTCTAAGTAGTTTTCTAAGCATTTGAAAGAATCTATTTGACTTGTAGTTTATTACTAACTCTTATACATCTCCCTTATACAAAATCTACCTTTTCTGTCAGCCTGCCTGTGCTTTCACTACAGCTATTGTGTGCACTTAATTTACACTGTGTACACCGTAAAGAATTTCTACTTTATCTCTACATATTGAACATAGTCACTTTTCCAATGGCAGAAGAATCCTGTTTTCATTCCTGCTAATTAAAACTTTTAGTCTTTGGGCAATTAATAGATGTTATCCGAATTTTCCTCTAATCACACTCTACTATCTTATGTATGCATAAACCAACAAGCAAGATCTTTAGTGGTTAATTCTTCCTCATATCACATCCTCATGGTTGTAGGGCTGAGCAGCTGTTGTTTGGCGAATGCTGAACATTGAACATTTGACTCGAGGAGTTGGCAGTTGTCTTTCATTGTGTGTTATTGCCCGCGTTCAGGGTGGGAGTGGTTTGGTTTTGGGGCTGGACCTGCCGCCCCCTTTTATTTTAACTGAGATTGTTTTAATTGAGCATCACTGAGTGCCTCTGTTAATATATCATCATCACACATACATAAATGTATATATGTGCATAAATATGTTTTATATATATATACCTTTCTCTCTCTCTTTAGGGTATATGGAAACCTAGAATGATTCCAAATCCTGATTATTTTGAAGACTTGAATCCTTATCAAATGATACCTATTGTAAGTGGAGTATTTAATTTTGTTCAAAAGTAAAAAAATAAACATTAACCCACCCCTTCTTTCTGCATCAGTGGTTCTTAAATGGTATACTGTAAAACACTGTAAGTATGCCTGGATTTAAAAAAAATATATAATTTAGGAATTTAGAAAATTCATATTAATGTCTTTGAAAACATAAGATGCTTATATAGCAGTTGGGAAGTTTGCTTCCTCAGCAACATAGTTTTGGGTTCTGTCTTTGCATAACACAGTGGAGAAATTTCTTCTACACTAGTTCCTAGCCTAACATTGTTTTGTGAGTAAATTAGGCAGACAGTGATTTCCATGTGTACGAATGATTACATTCTGCATTCACATATAAATAGTGCTGAGCACAAATGGTGAACTTTGTTGACAGTTCTTTGACATAAGACATAAGAAATAAAAAAAATCCCTTTAATGCCAAGAAGGGGATCTAATTATAAAATAATACTTTAGTAGTATATACTCATCAAACCCATGCAAGCATGGAAAAAAAAGCAAGAGAAATGAACAAATTTGAATGATAGAAAACCACTGCTCTATGTACTCACTGGAAATGCAAAATTTACTTCAAAAATTGATATCCTCTTATTTGACCCCCCCCCCCCAATGAGACGGAAGAAAAATTTGATGGAGATTCATTATGCTTTTACTTAATTTTGAAAATTTCTTTTTCAGGGTGCTGTTGGATTAGAGTTATGGTCTATGACTGATTCTATCATGTTTGATAACATTCTTATAACAGACAACCTTGCAACAACTACGAAATGGACTGAAGATACGTTTGCACTAAAACAAGCTCAGGAAAAATCTTCCATTTCTGGTGTAAGTTGGATAAGTCTTCTTACTGATAAAAATCTGTTTGCATCTACAGCTACTTTAAATGTTTCTGTTAGTTCATCCAAAACTAAATTTGTGACAAGGCAGTGGTTGACAGAATTATTAGTACATTGGGCAAAACTGCCTTTATGTTTTTTCAAATCCAACACTGAAATCGACTTTGCCTCTCATTCTTCAGGATTAGATTAAATTACATACCAGACAAGTACTGAGATTGTTTTAATTGACTCTACCTTCCTCTTTAATATGTATCATTCCAATGTTAGAAGTCTGTAGTTATGAATTTTAAATTCTTTATATTAAGGCAACGTTTTACATCATCATCTTCATTTAGCATCTGCTTTCCATACTGGCATGGGTTAGGCAGTTTGACTGAAACTGGTAAGCTGTAGAGCTACATCTGATTTGGCATGGTTTCTACAGCTGGACGCCCTTCCCAATGCCAACCACTCCAAGCATGTAATGGGTGCTTTTTATGTGCTGTTGTATTTTCGGGTTCTTATTTTGTTGTCTTCATATATATTCTGTGGTTGATGATGTATTCCCCCAGATATATATTTAAGTTGACCTAATATGTTGTGAGTGACATATATGTGTCTTTCATTTAAAACTGATTTCTTTTATTACTTCCTGTTGGTAGAATGATAAGAATCGTCAAATAAATTTTTGTGGAGAAGTGTTAAAAACTCAATTTCAAAGATATTTCCATTTGGTTCTCGTTTATTTTACTATGTTTAAGCGTGGCCGTTCGCCAGCCTCGTCTGGCACCTGTGTCGGTGGCACATAAAATCACCCACTACACTCTCGGAGTGGTTGGCGTTGGGAAGGGCATCCACTTGTAGAAACACTGCCAGATCTGACTGGTCTGATGCAGCCTTCGGGCTTCCCAGACCCCAGTTGAACCGTTCAACCCATGCTAGCATAGAAAGCGGACGCTAAACGATGATGAATATAAATACATGCTAGCATAGAAAGCGGACGCTAAACGATGATGATGAGAGTAATCTCCCTTCGTCAATAAACACGTGAGAAAACTACGTATAGCAGGAAGGTCTACATTTTTGTCTAAGAGTTTATCTACCACAAAGACATAACAAGAATTAAATTACCTTTCTATTTCATTGAAACTAAATTAAAGAAAGCATTAGATTTATGACTTAAGGTCATTATGGAGGAAAGCAACGTCTTGTATCATTATAGCAGAAACATTAAAATACAAGACATGCATGTGAGAGTGAGTAACAGCTTCCAGAAGCCATGCTATCCACTAACTAAAATCGGAAAAAATTCAGGCTTTTATAACTTTCCGTGGAAGTTTCTAGAAACATTCTCAAATATCTTTAAGAATAATTCTGGCTAAAACTTAGGATGATTTCAGCTGAAATTTTTTCAACCAGTGAGAGAACTTGTTTTAAATTAGTTTAAAACTAAGCTTCCAAAATAAACAGCTTTGACTATGATTTCATTTGTCTTGATGAGTCTTCTCAAGCATAGCATATCGCTAAAGGTGTCAGTCACTTATCATTGCATCCATGAGGCCCAATGTTCAAAGGATGCTTTTTATGTGTCACTGGCACTGTTGCCAGTTATGCTACACTAGCATTGGTCATGACTATGATTTCACTTGACTTGTCATGATAGTTCTTTCTGACTCTTAGTATCACAGCATCAACCAGGCCATCAGATGTTGTTATACTCCACTGGTCACAATGCACTTCCAGACCCCAATTGCTTAATCAAATCATCTCCCTATTGTTGTGAAGACCTTCCAAGTGACCTTTTGTGATCTTTCGGTTATTACTCAACAACTGCCCAAGTCCACCTGTTGTCTGTGAACCTTGTGACATTTATGGCCCAGCAGAACTAGTGCTTTTGGTACTCTGTGATCACATCATTCACTCACTCCATTCTTGAAGTATCTCATTTCAAATGTGCTCCCTTAATGATATTCCCAACATGGATCTTTCCACGGCCCTTTGCATTATTGCCAATTGATGTTCTATTGTCTTCGTTGTGGCCCATGTCTCAATATCATATTAGAGCACAAGTAGGACAATGCTTCTGAAGTATCTGGCACAGATGGCAATTGCTAGCTTTGTTTTGAGCCCATCTTTTATTGAGTTAAATACCTAAAAAAACTAAATGAGTTTGTCTTCAAGGAAAAAGGCAAAATAGCTCAAAATGAAAGTTTCTTTTTTTAGCTTAAAAATGGAACCTATTAATCCTGAGCTCTAAGGATCAGGCATTTTTGTGATTTCATCATCACCATAGTCCCACTGCATGGTACCTTGGGCAAGTGTCTTATACTATAGTCTTGTGTTTGTCCCCCTACCACCATTGCTTGACAACCAATGTTGGTGTGTTTACATCCCTGTAACTTAGCAGTTTGGCAAAAGAAACCAGTAGAATAAATACTAGGCTTACAAAGAATAAGTCCTGGGGGTAATTTGTTCAACTAAAGGTGGTGCTCCAGCATGGCCAAAGCCAAATGACAAACAAATAAAAGAATAGTTTTAACGTCTATTTATCAGCTCTTATCAATATTTATGATTATCAGTTATTTATGTTCCTGCAAATAATGACAAGTGATATAAAGCTGTGATATATAAGGGTGCACTGGGTAAATCATTGCCATTTTATATTTTAAATTTCGTGCATGTGCATTGTTTTTGATTTTGTTAACTACACAGTATAGTAGGGTCAGTTGGACACCATCTGTGAGAAAAATAGCACCATGACACAATTCATTCTGCCTGAAATTTGGAAATGACATACTTAACTGCTTGTCATTTGTGTCGGAAGGTCCAATACAAACATTTGAAAGTATTTGGGAGTCAATCTGAGGAGCAAGTGTGATAAAAAATCAAACATCCAGTCAACATCATGGTGTTTGGGGTGGTCTCTGGTGATGGTGACGTTATGCCTCCATTCATCTTCCCACATGGCCTCAGTCTCAACATGGAGGCTTACATCAAGTGTTTGGAAGAGGTAGTGCTGCCCTGGGTCAAGAGGGTGGCTGCTGGAAGACCCTCTGTCTGGCAGCAGGACTCTGCACCCTGTCACACGAGCAGAACCCAGTCATGGTTTTCAAATAATTTCTGTGACCATATCACCCCTAACATCTGACCACCTAACTCCCCACACTGCAACTCCCTTGATTATTATGTGTGAGGTGCAGTTTTGTTAAAACTCTTTGTAACACCAAAGGCAGGGATTATGGCAGCATTCACCAACTTACAAAAGAGATTGTCCAGAAGAGTTACAAGTGATTCCGAAGTTGTCTGGAGGCCATGATTTGAAGCCAATGGTGATTTTATTGAATAAATTTACTCTTTAGTATTTGAAGATATTTTTATGTAACTTTGGTAAATGTATCTGTTAAAATGAGATGTCATTGTTGTTTTTATTTTCATGTAATTTACTTGACAGTTTATTCACTGCACTCTCTCTCTCTCTCTCTCTCTCTCTCTCTCTATATATATATATATATATATATAAATTGATCAAAATAAAAATAAAAATAAAAACATGAGGCGAAGGATTCAGCGGTACATATGTTTCGGGCCTTTATTAGACAGATTCATAACAAATCATAATGTATGTCTGTGGCCTTCTTCAGCCGCGCACAACAGCTTCCACAAGGACATGTGTTACTTCCGAAATTCTTGGTTGGGGATGCAAATCTTCTCGTTCCCGTACGACATGCTGCTGCCGCATTATGTCGTACGGGAACGAGAAGATTTGCATCCCCAACCAAGAATTTCGGAAGTAACACATGTCCTTGTGGAAGCTGTTGTGCGCGGCTGAAGAGGCCACAGACATACATTATGATTTGTTATGAATCTGTCTAATAAAGGCCCGAAACATATGTACCGCTGAATCCTTCGCCTCATTTTTTATTTTTATTTTTATTTTTATTTTGATCAATTTACTCCACCACCTACACCACCAAACGGTATACACAGGTGCTTATAATTATCAAGTACTCACCCCGAATTTCTACACTCAACTATATTATATATATATATATATATATATATATATATATATAGGTGAATGAATTATCCTATGTTTATCGTCAGCATGGAAAATTCGTTTAACCGAAACCTGGGTAGCAAATTCACGTCAGAAACACGGCTGAAGCGACCTGTCCATATATATATATATATATATATTATATATATATATATATATATATTGATACAGTCACAATATTCTCAAGGTTTTTTGTGGCTAATCAGTAACTGTAATTACATTTAGCTATAAAATAAGACAAAAAATATTATTTTATTGCTTTTGATTTTAATATTGGAATTGAATGGCATGTTAGTAGGGCTCTCACCTGCCAGCAGAAGGTTCATCAGCTCATACCCTGACAATGATATTGTGCAGTGTTTATACAATTATAAAATGTCATGACCATTCAATTGTATATAGGTATCATGTGCAGGTTTAATTTACTGCTATAAATCATGTGAGCTGTGTGTATCAGACGTGTTTGGTTAGCTTGAAGTATTAAGCTAATATTTTTCCATGGATTTTGAGAAGTTCAAAATAATCAAAATTTCCTTGTGACCTTGTTGTTAAAACCACAACCTTGAATCACTGTCTAAATAATGAAAAATTATATTCAGTGGTTCCCCAAGAACTCAATGGGTTATGGAGTATTACTTTTTACTTCTCTAATTTATGTAAACTTTCTTCAATTAAATGCTTCTCTGTTTCAGAAAAGTGTAGTGCAAGCTGTTATTGATGTGACTAATGAACGGCCTTGGCTATGGGCCGTATTCATTGTTGTTGTTTTGCTTCCTATTGTACTTGTTATTGCCTATTGCTGTGTAGGCAGCTCAGCAAAGGTAAGCTTTCCCTTTGAAAATAGCTGGTTTGCATTGCATGCAGCTGCATACCCAGTTTTTTCTTTATCTTCTAAAATACTAAAGCCTTTGTGTGTACATGAAAAATGTGTGTGGCTCTGTTTAAAGCCCCAGTTTTTCTGTGCAATATAACTTACTGCTCTTGGAGAATATGTCTGGATATTAAACCCATTTCTGGACACTGCTTAAATATTTGTGACTAACGCCTCCCTTCCCCAATGGCAAGATATTTCCCTTTCAGCATTCTACTTATCACTGTCTCAATGATTCATGTTTTGTCACATTTAAAAAAAAAAATTTGGTTTTGTTTTCTGTACACAGGAAAGTAACTATTTCATGATGTTGATGAGTAAACTTTCATTTGCTGCTGAAGACAATCCCTGGTTAATTGTTACATATGGAATGATTATTGTCATTCCTATCATACTAATGTCTCTCTACATTATCTCTAGAGGAGGGAATCAAGAGGTAGTTTATGTGTTGTGGCTGCATTGTCCAGTATTTTCTCTACTAGTTGCAGTAGTTGCCCAAGTATAGCCTTCACATTGCTTTTTACTCCTATTTGCCTCTCTCCGATATAATTGTTCGTTCAAAACCTGCAGTTTAAGTACCCCACTGTTAGATGTAGTCATTATATTGTTTTTGTGCACAGGTTAAGAATTTTGTTAATGTTAAGAATTTTGCAACTGTGATCCAACTTCATGGCAACTTAGGGCAGATGTCTTCTACTATAGCTGTAGGTTGATTAATATCTTGTCAGTGCTGGGAAACTGTCATTATGTGTATCTTTCTATACTGGTCAGACAAACTGGTGCTTTACAAATGAAGACCTTTGAAATATTTGTTCTACATGAAGTTTATAGATACACCTTTACTACTTATTCTTTCAGAAATAGAGTGAGCAGTGGTTGGCCTGTCAAAAGCTTGTAGCTACCAATGCTCCAGTTGTGATATATAAAACATTATATACAAGTACTGCAAAGTAGTAGTGAACTCTATCTTGGGCTGAGTTTGTGGTGAAACTTAAATTACCAGCTGACATATAACACCATGTACATGCTATTTTCAGTGCCTATCAAGCTAGTCCTCCTCAGATAAGTTGGAAGGATGTATCTTGGTTTGTTTACTCCATTATGGCAAAGTTTCTGTTATTGGATGCCCTTTCTATACAATTCAGAGTATACTTATTATGATACTAATACTACAGAGGTTACTTTGTTCCCTGCAAGACTAAAAAGTACTCTTGGCTTTACATTCAATGCAAACATGACCAAGAATGTGAATAGGAAAAGTGTGATAATCAAGAGGGTGAAAGAAGCAAGATTATAACTATCATGGTGCAAACAGGGTGGTAGGGGGAAGTGATAGGGAGACTAACCACTATAGCACTAAATTTTCCCAGTTTTCAAAGTAGTTTACATCCTCAAATCTTGTCCTCTCCCAGCACATTTCATGTACACATCACTGGCACATTGTAATCTGTTCGTGTTTCTCTTTACCAGCAATGATATTGTACATATATGTGTGAGTGTTGTGCGAAAGAGAAATGCTATAACAAAACTTTGCACTAAATATTTACCTAGTATCTACTATTTTGAATGTATATCAGATGTAATGTAAACATTATTAGGGTACTGTCATAAATTCTGTGACTTGTAAATGTTTTGTTGAGGATCCTTATAAATAATGAACACAGTCATTTTCATGAATTTTAATGTTAAATGATTTTAGTCTATTAATAAAAATAACCCAAAATAGTCTGATGAATGAATAAAGAATTTGTTTCCTGAAAGAATTTCTAAACTAATCCCAATTTAAGAGACTATAAAAACAGCTGCTGTTTTATCATATTTATTAAGTTGGTTTCAGTTTTGTTGTTTAAATAAGTTATATATTTAAAGATTTTCTTTGATGTTAAATGGAGTTGAAAGAAATATAAATTAGAACAGTTAAAACAGAATGGTGTTTGATATGCATATATATTATTATCTCAAAGAAAAAACTTCTGATCAGTATTGTTGATAGGTATTGGAAAAAAGAAAACCTGTGTCTGAGTATGAAGGACATAATTGAATATGTATGTGGGCGTGGCTAAGTTGTCACTTGCTTCTCTTCTGTTTACTACAGGGCATCTCTAGCTTTTGATATTATATGTTTAACAGTTTATATAAGAAGTTTGCTTCTAATATTTATTCTCACATTGCTTCAAGGATGAAACTGCGGAGAGGAAGAAAACCGATGCGCCATCACCTGATGACAAAGTTAGCGATGATTCTGGCAAGGCGAAAGGTGATTCTGAGGAGGTGAAAGAAGATTCTGAGAAGAAGAAAGAAGATTCTGATAAACCTGCAGATGAAGGTAATCAAGAAGAAGAAGAAGAAGAAGAGGAAGAAGAGGGTGATAATGCTTCAGGTTCTGAAGAAAAAGTGGAGCCGGTTGATGGTAGACCTAAAAAACCTTTGAAGGGGGATCTTGAAGTTGAAAAAGTAAGTTGAAAATGCTGTTACAGAATTCTCTCAGCACTTATTCAAATAATGTTTTTTCCAGTACACTTAATATCAATATAGCTCTTGCATGATCAGTGAACTCTTATAATACCTATTTTTAAGTGATAATTAAGTAAACCTCATGGTTTCTCTTAATGACTTAGCTATTTTCATTTTTTAGATAAGTGAATGATTAGGCCGTTTGGAGAAAACACTTGATTTTACATTACTTTAACTGATGTTTTAGAAAGCTCAACTTAAATTCTCAACTGATAGAAATAACATTTTTTGTGTCTCATTAACCTTTTAATGCTTTAGGAACTGGAGTTCAGCATCATCTCCATAAAAACTTGTGATTTATATATGACAATCCTAATGCTCTCATCTGTATTTTCAAATTTGCTTTTTAAAATTCATGACCTCATGGTGTTTTTCACATTTTAGTAACTAGCAAGAACACATGTTGCTATGACAGTATATCTTACACACCTTCACATACAAAAAAACTGTGACCTCAGTTATAAGTCTAATTGCTGCCAATGTAGTAAAACTTGTGTCAGCTCAGTTTGTGTGGATATTATTATTATTTGTAAGTGAATGATTGATCATAGTACCTTGCTAAGAAATAATTCACTTGTTTTTATGTTATTTATATCTCCTTGTGATTGTTTCTCTTCAATAACTGTAGTCCTTGATAAGACAAAGAATATTGAAATATCTTTTCACAGAAAACAGATGCTGCTGAAAGTGCAGATGATGATGAAACACCCAGGTAAATGGAAGATTTCTTTAATAACAGTAATTAAGGGATTGAATAATTGTAATTAAATGATTGTTGCATTTCTTGTGACTAGACTATATAAGTGGGATGTTAACAACCTCAATCTTGCTGATCTCAAAAGCATTGGACATTGCTCCTTTATTCAGACCTAACTAAACAAGCAACAAATATTTAATCATACGATGATATACTAAATGTTCCTTATTCATTTTGGATATTACCTAGACAATGATGACTTTCAGTGAAGCTACAGTATTGGAAGGAGGTCAGTTAGTCTGCCTTTTTTCAACAATGCTCCACACATAGTAGTCCATGTAATTAAAATTTGTTTCAACTCATGAATTCACAAAAAGAATTGTGCTAACCAGATACAAAAATAGTTTTCTATATATTTGGATTATATTAACATTTATTTTTCTAATAGAATACTCTTTACTTGTTTGCCATTTGACTGTGGCCATGCTAGACTGGAGCACCACCTTTAGACGAGCAAATTGACCCCAAGGCTTATTCTTTGTAAGCCTAGTACTTATTCTACTGGTTTCTTTTGCCGAACCGCTAAGTTACTGGGGTGTAAACACACTAGCATGTGTGTGTGTGTGTGTGTGTGTATATATATATATATATATATATATATATACACACACACACACACACACACACACACACACACACACACACACATATATACAACGGGCTTCTTTCAGTTTCTGTCTACTGAATCCACTCACAAGGCTTTGGTCAGCCCGAAGCTATAGTAGAAGACACTTTCCTAAGGTGCCACGCAGTGGGACGGAACCATGTGGTTTGTAAGCAAGCTACTTACCACACAGCCACTCCTATAAGAGAGATTTTCTTTGCCTGTAAATGTGTATTGAAAAGGAACTGATTCCATGGTCACCACAGGCATGTAGAACATGCATACATATATTATTACATTCAGCTTTGTTTTATTTCTCAATAGTATTATATACTATTGAGTATCAAAAAATAGTGTACATTTACAAGATGCACTAGAATAGTGTCTGTGACCATGGTATAAATGTTTGATATTTTTTAGCACTTTACATGTAATTACAAGAGTGTACAAAAGTAAATGAAGCATTTTAAGTTTGCCTTTTCCATGCTAATGTGGATGGGATGAGTCACTTCTGATGCTGGATGATCTCAAACTACTTGATAGCCTGGGCTGGGTACATTTTATGTCACTAGCACTAGTTAGTAGTAGGTTTAACAAGTCACCTCTACCTTGTGTTACTGCTTTCTTTGACAACTTGCCTGTATGTGTCTCTTCCAGTGGGTGGGAGTGCATGGTAGAGCTAGGGAAGTTACATTGGTGGTTTGAAGTGGTTGATAGTAAAGCTCTCCATTGTGCAAAGCAAAAGAGTTATTTGTTAAAGGAACTTATTATCAACTGGCAGCTGAGCCCAGTTTGTTCAAGATCAGTGGTGGGAGGCTGGAGAGATGATATATTGACCAGTTATGGTCGTCATTGATGTTTGAAGCCTTAGAAAATATCAATCATAATGAGATATGGGAGTGTATAAATTTTGTAAATAATGCTGAAATATATTATAATGATAATTTTTTATCTAAATGAAGAATCAGTTCTCATTCTGAATGAATGGCTACAATGTGTGTTTTAATCGCTATCCTGACTGCTTTTAATAGTTTCTTCTGAAACTTTTTGTTAATGGACATTTAGACTCTATTAACATTCCAATTTTAATGAAATGAAAATTTTCTTAACAAAATTTCCATATTCTCCAATTGTTTTTGTTTTTTTTTTCTCTTTTATTTTCTTCTGTAGAAGACGGCGTTCAAGAAAAGATTAACATGTAGCAAAAGTATTTTCATTTCCATCCAGCCATCAACTTAAATGGAACTGAAATGGTACTTCAAAAATTGTAGCCACTTTCAGTTAAAAGAGCAATTCATTTGTGGTGTGAGTTAAAATAAAATTGATTGTATGTGTGCATGCATGTATGTATGTATGTATGTGTGTGTGTGTGCGTGTATGTATATATATATATATATGTATATGTATATATATATAAAATTCAACAAGAACAAGTCTTTTTCTAGATGGTCAACCCAATATTTCAAGTATATAAAAAAATTTTTTAAAAATTGCAAATTACAGTTAATCAACAGATTATTGTATGGGAAAACCAGGATGGGTTTTCTGTTGAAGCCTTCTGTTAGGCAGGTTTGGCGGGATTTCGTCATAATAGCAAAAAATTCTAAGTTCTTTACTATTTCTACAAGCCATTTAATTTAAAACATATATACCAATGGCTTATATTACATACATACACATATACACACACATGCAAATACATATATGCATACAAAGACACCCACACATATATGAACACACATGTGTGTGAATCTTTTTCACAAACTTATGAGTTTATTTTGAAAAAAATGTGTTATTAGAAAAAAATGAGGCTAATTGTATAATTTTTTTTTTTTTACTTAGAATTAGTGAAATAAAACTTACTTTCATTGTTTTAGAAACAGGCCAAAACTATTAAGGCTGTCTAGATTTCAATCCTGGCTGAACTGCAACACTTTTCTGTATTTTCATGTTTTATTTTTATTAATTTTCCTTTTCTTTTTTAATAATGGATGTGTGTTAAATAAAAATTGAGTGAAAGAGAAGACACTTGTAGACACATTAACATGTATAAATACTCCATTAACCATAAAACCTTGGTGATTTTCAAGTTTTTTCCTCCCATTCCCATCTGCATGTGTTCATAAATGTTTGAGTACATGTTAATTTAGAAATGTGTGTATGCATTATATATTGTTTGTATTTTTGCCGTACAAAGTGAAGGGTACTCTATATTGTTGAAATAACTAATAGACACATATTTTTAAGTTCACTGTCATCCATGAATTTTTCAGATGGCATGTTAATGAAGAAAGTGCTCTTCATTGAAATGTCAAGGAAGTCCTGTTGATACAAAACTTTAAATAATGGCACAATAGATATTCAACTTAAATATATTTTCAAAAATGAATATAACATTGTTTTGCAAGATTTAATGGAAAAATACAAAATCTTCATTATAGCCATTGAAAAGTTTTTTTTAGAGTCATAGTAAAACCTTCTCTGAATAATAGTTAGCATTATTGAGTTGTGAATATTTTTAATCTGTTGGCACTAGTTTTGTTACTTGTGATTATTTTCCAAATAAACCAACATAAACTTGACACCAATGTTTGTTTAAAAGATAAAGCCTGTGTGCATTCAACTTTTGAAAGACTTTTCGTGCTTGCTCTCCACTTTATTATAAACAGGTTCCATTACACCATACATTCATGGTTGGCAATCATGCAAAGACATCTAAAAAGGATCTTTAAAAAAAAATCAACTTCAGCAAGAAAACCCAATGCAAACAAGCTGTTTTTCTAATTTTATTATTTATATTTTCTTCATATAATGTATGAGAAAATTTAATGGTTATAGTTGTTAATTTGTTATTGATATTGTTGTTATTAATAATAGATGCAGAAAGACTGTCCAGAATTTCATTTTTTGTGTGTGTATATACATGTGTGTGTGTGCGTGCGTGTGTGTGTGTGTATGTGTGTATATATATATATATATATATATATATGTATATATTAATATATATATGTATACACACACGTACACACATTCATTCTTTCTATGAAATGTATTAAAATTCTTTCATCTGCTCTAAACAATGTATTTATTGTTTCTGATTTAGGCACGGAGCCAGTAATTTTCAGGGGAGGTGTTTAATCAATAACATCAACCCTAGTACTCCACCTCTGAGGAATGAAAGACAAAGTTGGCCTTGGTGGCTTCTGAGCTAAGAAAGTAAAGAACCAGAACAGTGCAAGACATTATTTTCTCAAACCTTCACCGATTCTGCCTCTATGCCACTTTTATAAATTCTGTTTAATAAGCAAACTATATACGACCCGCTACCACCACCACCAGTTTGAACCATCTGGGGTTGATGAAACCTTACTTTGCATCTAATAGTAGCAAACCACTGGTCTGCCCCTTTTATCCAGATGCCTTTTCTGCAGTTTCAGTGATTGAATTTATAGCTCTTCTCTCCAAGCCCTCTCAGAGCTTTGCAGAATGACCACCTATTATTGCCCACTTCTATTGCCTTGCAATATGCTTTCCAGCTCTGCACTACCAGCTCCTGATATTTGGCAAGCTTTATCCTTGTGTTCCTCCCAGAACGCAATTATTCCTGGACAGAGTGTTGGTATGATGTGGTCTGGGAGCTATAACTGTTCCACATGATCCACTCTCAGCTGCCAGTCTGGGGCTGTTGAAAGTAAGCATGATGGTTGTTGAAGTTTCAGTGAATTGGAATACTTTTTACCCCTGAGCAAAGTGATGGCCTCTTTCTTAGGATGGTATTTACTTGACTGAATGGCTATTGACATCACCTCCAAATCAGCTTTGAACATCTGGTCATTTTGTCAGTGGTAATGGCTATCAACTAAGGCTCTGGTGCAAGCTGCTGAAAGGACAGGCTGTTGTTTCACTACTGCCCTATGTATGAAAGTTGTTGGACTTGGTGTGTGTGTGTATATATATATATTTTTTTTTCTAGTTTCAGCTCAGAGCTGCGGCCATGCTGATGCACCGCCGTTTAATATATAATTTAATAACAGTTTGATTCAGCTGTAGGCAATGTACAGTTTTATAGGTTCATTCATTGACCCTAACTTGTCAGGCACGGTGGTCTGAATGCAGAAGATTGTAGGTGACTTCTGTATGTTGTACTGCTATTGGTCAACATGAGTCATATGGTGTTACTAACGTAGTATTATTGAAATAGATGCAACAATTAGAAACTGAGTTCCTGGCCAATATGGTCGAGCAGAATGTTGGTGGTGATTGCCTGTCTAGGAAGTGGAAGCGTCTGCAAATCATTGGTATGAGCATCTGACATGTGTATGTACGAGGAGGTACCCATAAGTGACTGGAAACATTCTGTGTGGGACAAAGCCCATTGTAGTTCAGACTTCTGCCACTAGAAGCCAGATGCAACCCTCAGCATCAGTCTGCTGACTGGCATCATTGATTAGTCCAACTGCCATGTGCATTTTTGTTTTGCAGTATTTCTCCCCTGGTCATCAATTTTTGCGATGGCTGAAATGAAGGAACAGCATGCTTTCATGAATTTGTTTTCTGCTAGGGAAAATGGTGGCCGAAACAGTTGTCATGCCTCAAACAGCTTACAAAGATGCTATCATGAGCAAAATGCAAGTTTACGAGTGGTTTTCATGCTTTAGTCGTTCAGAGCGACTGTTGAGCTCCTGAACGAATGAAAACATCACGATAATTCATGAACTGATCTTGGAAGATCATCGCTGAACAATTAATGAATTTGTTGATATGACTGGTGTATCCTGGAGCTCCTGCCACTGAATTTTGAGTGAAGAATTGCAAATCAAAAAAGGTGCAGTGAAATTTGTGCTTTGCTTATTCACAGAAGATCAAAGCAGTCATGACTGACTGTGTGTCATGAACTGAAAGAACAGTTAGGAGTTGATCCAGACCCTCTGGTCATCACTGGTGATGAAAGCTGGTGCTATAGCTACAATCCGGAAACAAAGCAGCAATGAAGTCAATGGAAGCATTCGATGTCAGCATGTCCCCAAAAAGCACATCAAGTGAAGTCCAATGTCAAGATGATGCTGATTTGTTTCATCGATGTGAAAGGAATTGTCCACACAGAATTTATTCCTCCTGTTCAAACTGTTAATTAGACATTTTACTTGGCAGTTCTGAAGCATTTGCAAGACATCGTGAGACAAAAACGTCCTGACATGTGGCAAAGTGGAGAGCGGTGGTTTCATCATGACAATGTGCCTGTGCGCACCACCTTGAGTGTGAGACAGTTTTTGACCAAAAATTGCATGACTCTTCTCCATTCACCTGATCTTGCTCCTTGTGATTTTATTTTGTTTCCCCAAATGAAAAAAGTCCTTAAAGGAAAATGTTTTGCAGATGTGGAAGAGTTTGAAGAAAAAAAAAACGACGGAGGTGTTAAAAAACATCACTTCACAAGAGTTCCAGGACTACTTTGAACAATGGGAAACACATCCGGACCAACACATTGCTTCAGATGGAGAATACTTTGAAGGCAGTAGAAGTGCATATGTGTAAAACAAAGTGAATAAAATATTGCAAAATTCCGATTTCTGTTGGATACCCTCTTGTATGTATGTGTTTGTGTGTGATATTTCTGGAGTGTACACATGAGACTGCATGTACTGATGTGTTATATTTGTTGCCATACATTGGTGAGAGCATTTTGGAGGGCCTAACCAGAATTATGATGGTGTGTGTATGTAGATTCTTTTACTTGTTTCAGTCATTTGACTGGCCATGCTGGAGCACCACCTTTAATCGAACAAATCAACCCCAGTGGTCTCTTTTGCTTAACTGTTAAGTTACGGAGATGTAAACACATCAATGTTGGTTGTGAAGTGATAGTGGGTGGAGGACAAATACAGACACATATACAACAGGCTTCTTTCAGTTTCCATCTACCAAATCTATTCACAAGGCTTTGGTCAGCCTGAGGCTGTAGTAGAAGACACCTGCCCAAGGAGCCACACCATGGGGTTGAACCTGGAACCATGTGGTTGGGAAGCAAGCTTCTTATCATGTAGCCCTTGTTTATAAGTTATATATATATATACACACATACAGAGAGAGTCCAAATAAATGGATAAAAAAGAAAAATGACAAATGTGAAGACTTGCATAAGAAGTATATTAGCTTGGTGAAAGAAGATAATTTAATGTTTCGAGCATAGCTCTTTATCAGAAAGGAGAAATGGGAAAATCCAAAGGAGAAGAAATTGCCAACAGTTCATGTAGTTACACTGCAACTGAATGATCTGCTTGGGGAAGCTTGTTTATACAGGTAGGTGAGCTTAAGTACCTTACTCCTGTGTATGGTCTATCCAGATTATCAGATGCTTGAAGTTTACTTGTATAATGTATATATGGTGGCAACAATATGATAGCTCATTCTTTCTGTTGGTAGAAAATATGCGGTCTTTCATGGAGGCATAGTTGGCAATTGCAAGTTCTGTGTGAATAGGGCAGGGGCCTATCAGTAATGTTCCATTCAATGTTGAGGTGGTCGTTACAATGGTTGCAGAGTTTCCAGATGAAGCATAACAGGAAGTTAAGAATTTTCCCTATCCCTATATCTAAGGGAGTGCATATGCTGTGTATACCTTCCCTTGAAGTTGTCTGTCATGCCCGTATCTTGTGTTACTGTCGGACAATGTGAGTGAATAGACCACAGCTCTTGAAGGGCAGGATCCTCCCAGAGGGTAATTATTAGGGTTCTGGTAGTTATAGGTTAGGGGACTATATGGGTGTGTTTGCATCTTTTGTGCCATGCAATGTTGTCAAAACAGTAGCTAACCTCAACATTGTAAAAGTTGAGGAGCATAGGAAATGTTTCTTAGTCAACAACAGGAAACTCCGAGCTATGTTGATGGAAATTTCAAAGTTAAAAGCAGGATTTAGCCATGTTTTATTTCTCTCTCTTGTTATCTTTGGATGCAGAGGTGGGGGAGACTTCTCTGTATTAACTTCTTGTTGAGTCCACTCCTCACTGATTCTTTTTGTAATTAGGGGTAGCCTTGTTGAAGATCCCACTGTCTGCAGAAAATTTAGAAATTATTTTGCTATTTCCAGATAATAAGCTTCTAATTACAGGGAGAGCTTTTACAGTTTCTTGTATGGGTAGTACTTATCAGTTACCAGGTAAGGGTTATGGCCAGAAGTCAGTCTTAGTCAAGTTGGTAGAAACTGTTATGGATAGACTGAATTCTTTGAAGATTTTTATGAGGTCCTTCCTGAACTTGTCCATAGCATGACTTTTCATATAGTTTGAGATTTCCAGGCTGGTGCATGTGCTTCCTCAAGTTATCCAAGATAACTCAATGAGATCAGTGAATTTGGTGCCCTCATAGCTCTCCATGGGGACATTGAACTGGGAGTCACCTTTCTTAACCCTGTAAGAATGGTCATGAATCAAGACACTTTCTAGCATTTGTGATGATTCTGACATCAAGGTCACTGCTGTTGGTGAATTGCCTGCTAATACCTAAATCCTTCAGAAGAAAGGATTTCAACAATACATGGTAGAAATAGACAATGTCAAACTGAATAAATCTGCTGGCTGCTTTATTCTCGATGCTGTGGAACCAGTTAAATACTGCAGCAGTACAATCCCATTGGATCAGCCCTATGGCCCTTCTAATATTGGAGTTGATAGCATCAGGAATATGCTAACTAACAATACCTGTCTTACTCTTACTGTCTTACTGCACTTGGGATTAGAGAGGTAACTGGGGTTATGATCCTTAAGCTTAAGAGGGTTCCCTATATTAAACAACGGTTAGCTCTTTTGCTTCAGTGTTTGTCAACATTTCTACCAGCTGAAGTACAGTGATCATTATCGTTAACACAAACTTGAGGGCCTGCATGTGAGTCTCCATAAATGTATCATTCAATATAGTCCTCTGTTTCTGACAGTACTGAAGTCTACTTTTTTTCCCCCTCACATGCAGTTTGTCAATATATGCATATGAAAGAGAGAGAAAGATAATGTAGACATATATGCACAAACATATGTAAATATTTAATAGCAATATGCATGACACTAACAGAAGCATGTATGACTACTGACATGTAGATGTTGAGATGATAGGAGAGAAAGAACTCGTGATGAAGTTGAAGTGTGGAAAATGTAGTCTTGTCACACTCAAACTTGGTTTGTGGCAAACTGATATTACACATGAAACAGATCAGGATGGTAATATGTACTGCATATCACCTATCAGATGCTTCAAATCAAGGGGGCACATTTGAAGAAAGATGAAATGGGTATTAACCAATCTAGATGATGGCCTTCTGAGACTTCAACCTCACTGACACTTTTCTCAGACTGTAACTTAGAACTAACAATGTATGATCTGTAGAAAACTAAGCATGTAGGCTATTGAAAGCTCTTGACTCCTTTCCAGCCATAAACTTTCATAAAGCTGATTGAAGAGGTTCTTAGTTCCTGGAATAAATCTGATCTACCAGTCTCTCTACACAGTATATTGACATAAAGCTACAGCACTTTATTATAATTATTCAATGGCATATGCAGTAAATTTACTCTAGGAAGGATGTCAAACTGACAAACAATTCCCAGGAATATGAAGATTCTAATGAGATGACGAGCAATAATCTGTTCCATGTAAATGAGCCACTAAAGGATAATGAAATAACCTATCTGAAAGACTGCTTCAGATTGAAAATGAGCTCCAACACGCTCATGAAAAACAGAGGGCAAAGAAGGAAGACAGGGCTGTAAAAAATGTAACGACAAACTTGAAAGCCTTCTACAGATTTGCAAAAGAGTCTGCTTCAGTACAGTAACAAGATAGGTCCACTGTTTGGAGAAAATGGCTCACTGGCTCCAAATACTCAGGATAATTGTGTGTATATATATTAAAATTTATTGGCAATATTTATCAGCAGTTAATTTTTCATTGCATTATAAATGCATGTTCTTTTAACAAATACCTGTATTTTTACATTTTGCACTGTTGATGTTCAAGTTTCCTTCATGTTGCATGTTTTGCAAGCATTCTTTACACATATGCATGCCACAGTATACTCATGTATATACACTATAGGAATATATGATACAACGATATCAAATCAATGTAAAACACATTGTCTTAAACATAGCATGCTCACACGAGTATATTTTAATATAATCTTGGGAATAACTTTATAGTCTACTTTCCAAAGTTTGTCTCCAGAGATTGGCTAGCAAAGGTTATTATATAATAAGACTTCTTCTTTTAGTGGAAATCTGCAAATATCCATAGAGTATAAACAAACAAATTTTAATATGAGAAGATGGATTGAACAGACTTTATTACAAATCATTACAATATTTTCAATGCATCATCATTAGCTGTCAATTGCTGAATGTTACATATGTTATATGCAATATTACATTCATATGATTCACCAATATCTGTATACATGTGCATCCCCTGGTAACCAGAGTCAAAGCACTGCTGTATGATCTTTAGTTTCTCCACATTTTATACCCACAGCAAATACTATTTTCAGTATTCCTCTTACAAAGAAGAACAAGGAAATACACAGAGATACAAATGAGAAAATAACAACAAAAACAAATGAAGAGAAATAAAAAAAAATAAAGAATAAAGAAACAGCATATTTGATCTTTAACCACAGACTTGTTTGGAATTTTTAGAAAAAAAGAACATTTAAACATAAGAATAACTTTTCTTAATGACTTGAAAAGCAACAGGTTAAAGACTGGTAGTATTACTATACATCTGAAATTAAGTCCATAAGGTAACACAGTTTTTGGTATCCAGCTGAGTTAAGGAAGTGAACTGATTTACTTTGAAGTGGACTGGTAACAGACATAAAAGGGTAGTTGTTTAAGATTATCCTGTTGTGATATTCATATTTTTCTTCTTTTTTATTTTCTTGTGTGGTAAGAAATATGCTTTCCACCACATGGTTCCGGGTTCGGTCCCACTGTGTGGCACCTTGGGCAAGTGTCATCTCCTATAGCTTTGGGATAACCAAAGCCTTGTAAGTGGATTTAATAGACAAAAACGGAAAGAAGCCCATCATATGTGTGTCTTTGAGTCTGTGTCTGTTCCCCACTGCCTGACAACTGCTGTGGGTGTGTTTATGCTCCCTGTGACTTGGTGTTCAGCACAAGACACTAGTAGAATAAGTACTGAGGTTGATTCATTTAACTAAAATTCTTCAAGGAGGTGCCAAAGCATGGCCACAGTCTCATGACTGAAACCAGTAAAGAATCAACATATGTATATACGCACATAGACTCACATACATATATATACACGCACATATATGTATATACACATACAAACACACCTGCATCATGAATTTTGTTCATGTTTCAGTATGTGCATATGATTATTTATGGGATTACATAGACTTTTGATATCCAAGTTGGTTTATAGAGTTGTATGTACAATGCATATAAATTTGTGTAGTTTAGGGAATCCAATAATTTCATGGGAGTATATCCAAAAACTTACCCAGATTGGAGGGGTGGCAATGTGTTTGATATTAGAGTATATATATATATATATATATATCATGCCAAAACTAACTTCACTTGTGCTAGTGTCACATAAGAAGCACTGAGTCCACTCTGTGGAGTGGTTTGTGTTAGATAGGGCATCCAGCTGTAAAATCCCTTCCAAAACAGACACAGTAGCCTAGAGTAGTTTTTCTATCTGGCCAGCTCCTGTCAACCATCCTACCCATGCATGCATGGAAAATGGATATTAAACGAAGATGATGATGATATATATATATATATATACACACACACACATGTCCATTCCTTAACCTATTTCCAAGCAAAGTAATAATTCCCCAGTCTATAAAGCAATGAGCATGTTTTCATCTGCATGGACAGAGAGGCTTTTGTTCACACTGGGGCTTCACATATGTGAAGACAAAGAGTAATATGAACTCAGTTTGCTGAGACGCGCACACACACACATAACTATGAGCTTATTGCCGTTTCTATCTACAGATTTTATATACAAAGTAGTAAGTCAACCTAAGGCTATAGTAGAGGAGAACAGTTGATGCATCCACATTATCTTTTTTGAGTAGTGGTGATTTGGCCATTAAAATTAGTAGTTTTTGCTAGGATATGCCATTCTAAACTATAGTTGAATTTTTGTCTTTTAATTCCCAGATGTATCTACTAAGTCCTGTAGAGTTTGCTTTACATCTATTTCTAAAGGTAGATTTTTTTTTTGGGGGGGGGTATTGTATCTAAGTATCATTTCATTTTTCGTGACTCCTATATAAGATTTTGTATGGTTATTTCTGTATCTGCAGCCACATAAATTATTCAGTTTATCTGTGCTTGTGTTATGTTGAGTGGGGTTTTTATTTATCAGGTCATAGTCCATAATGTTCGAGGGTGAGTTATTAGGGACAAGATTTATTCCATTTGCCTGTTGGCAGTTGTGTTTTATGTTGGTATTTTTCCTAGTCTTGTAGAAGGCATCTAACTTGTTGATTGAAGCTATGATGGTAGCTAGGTTACTACTTAGGCTATGGCCTACTCTAATTTTATTCTTAAAGATTCCTGAGTATTTGTTATTTAAGTTCATGTGCTTATCAATAAGTCTCATTATGGAGTGAACTATGTTAGATTTACTAATGAGTTGCTTAAGGAAAGCATTCTTTGGGGGAATGGATATATTCTCAAAAGATGCGTTTATATTAAATAACTCCATATGCGGTAACTATTTTATTAGCAGGTTATATGGAAACCTTGTTGAAGTATATATAAATGAATGTGTGTATTTTTGCCTTGTTTACCATTAACAGGGGAAAAAATAAATAAACAGTTACCAGGGCAGCAAAAAATCACACAAGTAAAAAGGAAGGAACACCTTGTTTGGAAAGGTAGAAACTCTGGGTTGATGTGAAATATTTTGTATTATATATAGATAAATAAATGGAGTTAAACGCAGGTGTTATTCAAATTCTTTTACTTCCAACATATGTTTCGAAGACAACATTGGTATTATTCCTAAAGTTCATATAAGTCATTTCTACCATTCTATATAATTTGAACATGGATTTTCTTCTTACATTTCACTTCCACTAGACATCTATTTCCAAGCCTTCAAGCTTTTATTTTAATTCACATATTGCTTTATATTTCTCCTTTATTAGTTTTCTTTCTTTTACCCCTTCTCTTTCTATAGGCTACCTTTGACATTATATCTACTAATGGCTTTTTAAAAAAACTTAATAGCGTTCTGTTCATCATTACACACATTCATCACATTCTGTTAAAATGTTTTATTGATGTGTTTGGTTTCTTTCTTTCCCTGGTGAGAAGATTACATTGTTTTACACCATTTCATTCCTTTTGGAATAATACCAATGTTGTCTTCGAAACATATGTCAGTAGTAAAAGAATTTGAATAACACCTGCATTTAACTCCAATTATATATATATATATATATAATATACACTGTCCAATGCATCTAATATAAGAACCAGGCACTGCAATAGCTCTGCCAAAACAATTGAGAAATACAGATGTGGAAATTTTCAAAAGAAACTGGACACTCTCCTATCCACAATACCAGACGAACCAATGGTTTGACATGAGGCACAGTTGAGAGCAGCAGTGTCAAATTCCCTCGTACACTAGATGGGCTACTGATAATTTTGATGGGATTGCATTAGTCAGAGGAGAGAAATCATGGAAGGACTGTGGTGAAGGTACAAAAATAAAGAGTAAATAAAAATCATGGTGGTGCTCCAGCATGACCACAGCCACCTGGCTGAAGCACATAAAAGAATACACACACATATGCATACACACACACACATATATATACAGTTAAAATTTACAGAAAAACAAATGACAAAGACAGGTGTTTGAGCAACAAGCATGTGTATTAGTTTGATGCTCGGGAAAGTAAGAAAGTCTTTTATGTTTTGAGCCTATGCTCTTCAACAGAAAGGAATATGAGGAAATGAACAGAGAGAAAAAAAAATAAACTTGTGGATTTAACGATCAATCATGGCGACTGGTTGGGAATAAATAGTTTGGCAGGAGATCTAAGACGAAGGGGAGATAAAGTACTGCAGAACCCAAAACAAAGGTGTGCATACATGTTTGTAGGTGAGAGTGTGTAAATGTGTGTGTGGATTAGAAGTTAGTGACTTTGACATGTGGATGTGTGTGTCTGTAATGTGTAGGTGAATGGATATACATATATATATATATATATACCAGCTGGTGCTATTAAGTCAGACATGGTCTGAGCCAATACAAGCCAAAACCTATCAAAGTATCAATGTATATATATATATATATATATATATATATACATACATACATATATATATTCCTGTATTCTTTTATTTGTTTCAGTCATTTGACTGTGATCATGATGGGGCACTGCCTTTAGTCGAACAAATCGACCCCAGGACTTATTCTTTGTAAGCCTAGTACTTATTCTATGGGTCTCTTTTGCTGAACTGCTAAGTTACGGGGACATAAGCACACCAACATTGGTTGTCAAGTGATGATAGGGGGACAAACACAGACACAAAGACATATACATATATATATGTATATACGATGAGCTTCTTTCAGTTTCTGTCTACCAAATCCACTCACAAGGCTTTGGCCGGCCCGAGGCTATAGTAGAAGACACTTGCCCAAGGTGCCATGCAGTGGGACTGAACCCGGAACCATGTGATTGGTAAGCAAGCTACTTACCACACAGCGACTCCTATGCCTATATATATATATATATATATATATATATATATATATAATATATAGATAGATAGGTAGAAAGATAGATAGGTAGGTAGAAAGATAGATAGACAGTTGTATTTTGATCATTTTAAACTTTCTATCATTTTAGTATCATTTCCTTTTGTCGATTAAGTAGTAAAAAAAACCAAAAAATTTACAGTAATATATTTTTACCCCAGTCAAAAAATAAAAATTCATATTTTTTAAATTTTTGTTTGTTTAAACGTTGCTTTTACTGTTTTTTAATGTTTCTTTCAAAATGTGCATTGCATTAAAAGTTTTGTATTATGATTTCTGCCACAATACTGTCACAATTTGACAGAAATGAAGAGAAAATGAAAGAAGGAAAAAAACAGACAAAAACAGTAGAAAACAAAACCAACATCACCGGCAAGAGATATTTTGTGTTGTTCGTGAAGAAGAGAAGTATGTTTTATAATTCATATTTCTGGTTGCAGCCACATTTTTTAAAAAATTCATTTAAGTTTGGGTGATGAATAGTTCCAATAAATTACTTAAGTTTTCTCGTAGAGTAGAAAATGAATATCGTTCATCTGGGTTCTGCAAGAATAGAATGAGTAAAACATTTACTGAAGGATTTTGCAATGAACAATATAGCATTATGAAGAGAGTCACTACCAGTGTTCTTATATCTGAATCACTATTAGAATTAGAGAAGAAATTTCAGGTGTGGAAGCAGGGTCTAGAATCAAAGGGCCTTAGAGTTAACCTAGCAAAAATCAAAGTCTTAGTAAGTAGGAAAGCAGACAAATCACAAATCCCTTTAGGTAGATGGCCCTGCTCAATCTGTGGGAAAGACATAGGTAGAACCTTCATAAGATGTATTTGGTGCAAGCTATGGACACATAGGAGGTGCAGCAATATCAAAGGAAGATTAACTGGGGAAGGAAGATGCAGAGGTACCATAAACACTAAAATTGTACAGAAACTAGACTCCATTGACTGCCAGTGGAATAAGCTAGAGGTAGTTGATAGCTTGTTATTTAGGTGACCAAGTCAGTAGTGGAGGTGGATGCTCTGAGAGTATAGCTGCGAGAATAAAGAGGTCAAATCCTGTACACTATAGATCTCTATTGCAAGCAGACCTGGACACAATGCAGCATTATTATCATTAGTAATACTATTATGTTATTTCTTTGTTACTATGATACTACATTATTATTACTACAGCTATACTACTACTACACCAATTCTAGACAACAAACTAAATACTGTAATTTAAACACCCTGCCATATATATTACTACCTTCTAAATAATGCTTTTTAGCATAGGTACAAGGAGAGGGAGCTAGTTAATAATACTGACTCCCAGTCCTTGACTGCTACTTTCATTTACTGATCACAAACGGATGAATGTCAAAGTTGACCCTAGTCGAATTTGAACTGTGAGTGTAAAGAGCTGGAACAAATACCACAATATATTTGTTCTGACATTCTAATGATTGCTTCAATTATAGTCACAAGACTTGGAATTTAAGAGAGGGAAGAGTCTATTTTATTGATCCCTTAGTGTTACTTCTCCCTTCTTGTTTACAGCCACAATCAGTGTGGATCAATTTAGCTTCATCAATCTTGATTCTCTCACTCACCTTTCATAAAACACAAGTGTACCATCTCTCATTCCACCATGCTCTTCAAGTGGTATTTAAAGAATTGATGAGGGCATAGTCAAAGAAAGATAGGTCAATCCTTAAGCCTTTTAACCACATCCCATATAACTTCCCTTGCCATAGCTACCCTTTCCTGCTACAACTGTCCTTGTTGACACACACAAACTGTTTTTAGACCATTGCTGCTTATTAGCACTATACAAAATGCAAGTGTTGACTTTTACCAATCCCATAATCCCATTATCCAGTCTTAGTGAGCAGTGACTGCCTGGCAACATATCAGAGGCCTAATGCTCCACTTCAACAATGATCATGAAGATTTCCAATGTGGCCAATCCAAAAGGTTGAAAGTCAAAGTTAGCCATAATGAAATTTGAACACAGAATGTAAGGAAATAGAACTAAATATCTCAAAGCAATTTGACAATTGGCCATTTTTCTGATTCTTAATCACAACGACATCAACAGCAATAACAACAACAATTTATAAGGTAGACACAAAGCCATACCTTTTTAGGGACTGGAACTTGTAAAATATGGAAGATAAAGCTGATCCCCAGTATGATTCAAAGTATAAAGAGAGATTCCTCTAAATACTCATTCATCATCATTGTTCGACCGTGGTCGAGACAATGGATTTACTATGTTACGCCAGACTTCACGGTCCATCATAGTATTATGGAGGTCCTGTTGCTGGATGCCTGTATCCCTGGAGATTACAGGGATACTAAATACTACAGACAATTTTATCCAGTACTCTACCAGATTTACCACCAACTGCCTCTTATAATTTATACAACACTTTGTCACCAACTGCTCTCTAATAGTTAATCCAGCAATCTACAACTAGCAACAGCTGTTGGTGAATGAATCTCTGTAGACACTGTTTTAGTAACTGTAGAAGAGATAAAGAAAACAGTTTGCTGATGACTGAAACTTTGTTAAACAGTTGGATGAATTTTTTTGAGGGATGGATAGGGGTGGGGGTGATGATGTAGTCTAACCTGGTTGCACATGTAGCAATGGCACCAGTTGCACCGTTGCACAAATGTATAGTAGTGTAATGTGGGTTGAAGCTTTGAAGATTGCTGGCAACTAATCATGGCTGGGTATGATTGTGAAATGGGAAACCTAGTCTAAGAGGTAATGCTGTTATATAAAGCTGTTTATGGAAAGAAGGAGAGAGTAGGAGAAAGAGGGGGAAATAGAGAGAGAGAGAGAGAGATAAAGGGAAAGAGATGGTGCAAGGAAGATTTCCATTTTCTGATCCCAAAACAGAAATATAATACTCACTTTCTTCCAGCACATTCTCATTTCTTGATATATATCCTTTGGACAAGTAGTAGGCTTCTCCAGCCGGGCACTGCTACTACAGACCAACTCAAGGACCTCAGTGTTGGATTTATCAGCATATGGTTCTTCACCACAAGTAAAGATTTCCCACATTAGAACTCCTGTAATAAAAATATGAAAAAAATAAAAGCACAGATATGACTGTGTGGTAAGAAGTTTGCTTCTCAACCACATGGTTTTGGGTTCAGTCCCATTGTGTAGCACCTTGGGCAGGTGTCTTCTAAAGTCTTCAACTGACCAAAGCCCTGTGAGTAATTTGGTAGATGAAAAATAAAAAAAAGCATGTAGTATACGTGTGTGTGAGTGTGTGTGTGTGTGTGTGTGTTTGTTCCCCACCACCGCTTGACAACAAATGTTGGTATGTTTATGTCCCAGTAACTTAGCAATTTGACAAAAGACACTGAGAGAATAAGTACCAGGCTTTAAAAAAATAAGTACTGAGGTTGATTTGTTTGACCCCAGCACTTATTTTTTTAATAAGATGCTCCAGGATGGCCACAGTCCAATGACTGAAACAATTAAAAAGAAATGTATAAAATAAGCAAACACATGGAAGGGTAGATTATACAAATCATGATGGCCACTTTCTTGCACACAAAAGTTCACATGCACATCTAATTTTACCATCTGACATCCATTCCATAATAAACTTACTGTACAGAACTCAACATTAATCCTGATGCACAAAACAGAAGCTTCAAAGTGAATAGAAATACAAACTTTACTGTATTGATATCACAGTCTATATTCTTGTTTATAACCTATATCCAATTGTACTGCCCATAGGTCACACTAATATCTCTATAAACCACACTGCTCACATCCTACACTAATTTGTTTACCCACACAAATATATTCATAACTGATAATAACGTACATAAGCCACACTGTCTAGCCTCCATAGCAAGATGTCCAGAAACTATGCTGCCCTGTCCCCACACTAAAATGCCAATGTTGTAATAGATTCTGTCTCCCAATTTAGACACTTTACATTATTCTCATCAGAACCACATTTTTCCTATTCATGTTGTCCCACTGACTTATAAATCTCACACAATTCAAACTCATAATTTACAACACAAGTTCTCAGCTATCTTAAATTTTTTCCTCTCTCTCTCTCTTTCTCCTGTATCTCATCAACAAGTGCATGTTATATACCCCCCCACCACCACCACCAATGGAGAGAGTTACGAAAATAATTCATTCTGGCTATGAAATAGTCTCATTTAATAATGAAAATATTGCTTTATAACTATGAAACACTATCATTTCCATCCATCTTCTCTAGGTCACAGCAGTAAAGCCCTCAGACACCTCCTCCACAGGGTCCTGTCAGAAGCAACCCCTTTACAGACTTTCCAGCTGGGTCCCCAAGTATGACCAACTAAGACTATACTTTTTTTACTCTTTTACTTGTTTCAGTTATTTGACTGCGGCCATGCTGGAGCACAGCCACTCCTGCGCCTATGGATATCCAACCTAGGTTATCTCAGCTTCAAGAATCCATTTAGTACTGACTTCGATTTTGAAAAGCACAAAAGCTAGGTTTGAATTCAAAGAAAGGAAAGATATGATCAACCGTCTATTTTTTATAGATGACTTAAAGATTTATGGGAAAGATGAATAAAAGCTGAATTCACTGATTCATTGCTTTGCATGGGCACTAGAATGGAATTTAGGCTAAAAAAATGTCATGTGTTGATTTTAAAAATAGGTAAAGTCCAACAAGTGTATAGCATGATATTGTCAATGGGAGAGTTAATGAAGAGAATTGAAATGAAGGATATGCATATCTAGGCATATTGGAAGTAGATGAACTGATGAAAAGCCAAATGAAGAAGATATTCTCCCAAGAGCATTACAGAAGGCAGAGATTGATTTTGAAGACTAAACTGAATGGGAGGGATAAGTTCCATGTAATAGATATATGGGCAATTATTCTCTTGATATACTGATCAGGGGGAATATGTCAGTGAAGAAAGGAACTGCTGACAATATACTACATTTCACTCAAGTGATGCTGACAGGCCACATCTGATAAGAAAGAAAGGATAGTATTCATCATCATTGTCCTGATTTAATGTCCATTTTCCATGCTGATATGGGTTGGATGGTTTGACACCAGCTGGCAATCTTTACTGTCTGCTTTGGTATGATATCTATGGTTGGATGCCCTTCCTAATACCAACCACTTTATAAAGTGTACCAGGTGCTTTTTATATGGCAATAGTAGCAGTGAGGTCATCAAATAACTTACAAGACAATAACCCACCTCAGCTGATGGCTGAGTAGTATTGAAGGAGGTGGCCAGGTGAAGAGAGATTAGAGTATGAATAGAGGGACAAAAATAGGTGGCTTGAAGGAAAGGTGGTACATGGCTACCTCAGTAAGAGAGAGAGAGTGAGAGAGGGGGGAGGGAGAGAAAGAGAGATGTGACAGAAGGGTGCACTCAAGTTACATGGAGGTGTACATAAGGGAATAGAACCAAGAAATGTTTAGGGTGAGCAGGCAGGTAAGTTTATGAACTGGCATTAAGGCGGCGAACTGGCAGAAACGTTAGCACGCCGGGTGAAATGCTTAGTGGTATTTCGTCTGCTGCTACGTTCTGAGTTCAAATTCCGCTGAGGTCGACTTTGCCTTTCATCCTTTCGGGGTCGATAAATTAAGTACCAGTTACGCACTGGGGTCGATGTAATCGACTTAATACCTATGTCTGTCCTTGTTTGTCCCCTCTGTGTTTAGCCCCTTGTGGGTAATAAAGAAAATAGGTAAGTTTATGATATGCAAAAGGAGAGTGAGAGATGGAGGGGGAGCACTACTTGAGCAAGTATGGAAGGCAGGTTTGCTATATACAAAAAGCAGTCAGTATAAGATGAAATACAAATTAAAAACAGAAATAAAGAAGGAAAACAACTGGAAGGGCAAGAAGATGCATGGTCAGTTCTTGAGAGAGAGATACCAAGAAACACAGATTCAGAGGCCTTGATATGCATAGCACAGAGACAAGCATTGAGATCAAATTACATCAAGCACAGAATTGGTCATTCCACAGACACTGACAAATGCACAATGTGTAGTGAAATTGAAGAAAGAGTGTGGCATATCTTAAGTGAATGCAGCAAATTGGCTTAGAGAGAACTTGAGAGAAGGCACGACAACGTCACCTGAATGGTTCACTGGGGACTATTCTCTTTTTTACTTGTTTCAGTCATTTGACTGCGGCCATGCTGGAGCACCGCCTTCTAGTTGAGTAAATCGACCCCAGGACTTATTCTTTGTAAGCCTAGTACTTAATCTATCAGTCTCTTTTGCTGAACCGCTAGGTTACAGGACGTAAACACACCACCAGTGGTTGTCAAGCAATGGTGGGGGGACAAACACAGACACACAAACATATACATACATACATACATATATATATATACATATATACGATGAGCTTCTTCCAGTTTCCGTCTACCAAATCCACTCACAAGGCTTTGGTCAGCCCGAGGCTATAGTAGAAGACACTTGCCCAAGGTGCCACGCAGTGGGAATGAACCCGGAACCATGTGGTTGGTAAGCAAGCTACTTACCACACAGCCACTCCTGCGCCTATGTAACAATTTGAAATGGAAAAGGTGAAAGGAAGTTGTGAACATGAGCCAAAAGATGTAGTAGAAAACAACAGAGCAAAAAGATCTTTGCTATTTTATAATTAATGTATGGGTCTCATGTGCATTTGAGAAGCTCCTTTAAGCATGTCTCAAGATGAGCAAGAGGATATTAAGTATGAGAAAGAGAGTGGAGTATTGGTAAGCGGGCAAGACAGAGGCATTGGTATCCTTACTTACACTCATAATAATGTACAGTAAACAGAAGATTCTCTGCTAAAGTAGCAAAACTACAAAATATTTTTAAAATACATTAAAGTAGAAAAAACATTTAGGAGGGAAAACAGGAAAATTTTACTCACCAAAAGCCCAAACATCAGATTTGCTGCTGAATCTATAAAACTGAAAAACTTCTGGTGATGCCCATTTTACAGGAAGTTTAGCACAAGAGGAACTGTTGTACAGATCATTGATGACATAACTGTAGACAGAAAGAGGTGAAAGGTAGGATTGAAATAAATGGTATAATGAGTGAGTGGTGGAATAAGTGAATGAAATATGGGTAGACTGAGTGAGTGAGCAAGTAGAATAATAGGATATTTGAATAAAACTTTAGTGTAGATATTAAGAGACACAAAGTGGAAGCTGTCTTGTGCATGATTCAAAACTGAGAATGTAAAGGGACATATACACACAGACAATTTTTTTCAAAACTCAACCACAAGGGAGATAATCCTCTAGTTGTTACTGAAGAGTCGCCCCCCCCCTGTTTTTATGAGACATTGTAACCTCGTTTTTTATCGTGTTTTAATCCAAAATGAAGAACGGCTAATCGTTTCCATTGTGCAGGCTGCACGATAAGCTTTTTCTGTTTTTGACATTTTTTCATTCGCATACGAGGTAGTCCTTAATGTAAAACGTGTTATTCACTTAACAATGACCATTTTGCTACTGGTTACCATCCAAGACATTTGATAGCTAGTAAACCCAATACTGCATATGATTGGATAGCTGTATGTTTTTTTCTACTTGTCAGAATTATTGATTTTTTAAAATGTTAACAGATTCACAAGAAACAAGGAGTGTCAACCTGAAATTTCCTGCCTTACAACAGTTAAGCCAACCAAACCAACAACTGCACAATTAAACAGAGAACAACAATAATTACCGTGTCAACCCGAAATCTCCCACCTTGACCACATAGTTACTGCCAACCAGGCAGTTTCTGGCTGCTAAGTCTCGGTGGACGAAATTTTTAGACTCCAAGTACTTCATTCCTTTACAGATATCCATACAAAACCCAATAAGTTTTTCAGTTTGGTACAAAATTAAAGATTTGTTGTTTTTCAGGTGTTGTTTGAGAGAACCTGAGAATAAAAAAAAAGAAATGAAATGATTCAATGATAAGAATCCCTATTGATTTTCATGTTACAAAGTGAGATGCTTCTGGGAAATATTTTTCAAAAAGGATTAACAATAATAAAAAAAATGCAAATGATGCTGGTCACTTTTATGAATGAAAATAACAATTTCTAAACGTAGACATTTCATAAAAACATTTGAAGGAAAATATGTTATGTAATAAATAAGAACTGTAATAGAGTACTTTCTTATCACCGAGGGGATAGAATGGGGATTCTGACAATGAACGAAAGCAAAAGGAAATGAAATAGAACTCTTTGAAATAAGTGAGCAACAGTTAGCAACAGTTAGCCAACCAGGCAAGAGCAATAAAAGCAAAATGGTGGTTAACAGATATAGAAATTGAAGAGATAAAAGTGTAGATGTAAATGCATTCTCAGAAAACGAAGCAGAAGTAATAGGAAGAGCTATAGCACAAGAATACGATGAGGACCAACTAGATATTGTGAGGATGCTGAGCTGATATATTAGAGAAGACCAGGAACAATCGCCCTACCTATCTGAGGTACACTGATCAACACAAGCTCAAAGTTGAAACCGAAAAGATAGATTTGGTTAATGGGCTATTCCAGACAAGAAATATAACTGAAAGTAACAAGATTATTTGGGCTGCAGCTATGGTTGCTGAAGATAGGGTTGGCTACAAAGGAAGAGAACAAACAAACTGTAAAGAACCATTCTGGCATAGACGAATTTGTGAGAAACAAAGTTAAAAAGACATTTAGGACAAGTTGATAGATTGAGTAGAAGCGTATTGCAGAACGAAAGCCTAAGAATAATGGTGGAAAGAACATAGAATAAGAGATAAAGGGTACGATATGATATAGGAAGAATTGAAACAAAGAGTAGTAGCAATCAAAGCAAAACTGGAAAGATATGACAAAAGAACAAAACAATTCATGCAAAATAGATTGTTTGAAGCAAATCAGAAGAAACTGTTTCATGAACTAGATTGGCAATTACACGTAACAATGATACCAGATGCAGTGGAAAGCAGGGCATTCTGGACAGGGATCTGGGACCAACCTGTAGAGCATAATGATGAAGCAGAGTGGCTGCATGAAATATAAGATGGGTTAAGAAATATAAAAGGCCAAGAAGACATAAAGATAACTACAGAAATGATAAAAAAGCAGTTTAAAAAATTCCTAAATTGGAAGAGCTCAGGACCAGATGGGGTCCAAGGTTATTGGATAAAGAAGCTGAAAGGGCTCCATGAAAAGATAGTGCAACAGCCAAGTGAGTGCTTGCAGAAAGGCGCAGTACCCAGCTGGATGACAAAGAGAAAGACGTTGTGTGCCAAGGATCCTGAAAAGGGAAATGTTGCATCGAACTTTAGACCATTGACATGCCTTCTGCTAATGTGGAAACTAATGTCAGGTGTGTGGGCAGGTGAACTGTATGGATACCTGGAAAACAGTGGGCTGCTACCTACTAAACAGAAAAGGTGCCAAAAGAGGCGCTGGGGAACGAAGGATCAGCTCTTAATTGATAATCTAATTATCAGGAACTGCAAGAGAAGACACACAAACCTGAGCATGGCATGGGTTGGCTATGATAAAGCATACAATATGAAACTATACTCCTGGAACGAAGAATCAGCTCTTACTTGATAATCTAATTATCAGGAACTGCAAGAGAAGACACACAAACCTGAGCATGGCATGAGTTGACTATGATAAAGCATACAATATGAAACTATACTCCTGGATAATAAAAACAATGGAAATGTATGGAGTAGCAGAAAATATGAGAAGCCTTATATAGAATAGCATGAAATGCTGGAGAAAATTGACAGCAGGGAATCAAGTATTAGGAAGTGGTGAAAAATTAAGAGAGGTATCTTCCAGAGGGACAGTGTCCCCACTGATCTTCATGCTGGGAATGACCCCACTATGCTGGGAATGACCTGAGATGAACAGGAAGTCAAGAAAGCACCTAATGATGCATGGAGCCCATAATCCACATGTGGATACTGATTGCCTATACATGAAGAGAGCAAACAGAGGAAGTGGACTGAAAAGTGTGGAAGACTGTGTGTGTATCGAACTCAAGAGCTTAATGAGATACCTAACCCAAAGTAAGGAGACCTTGCTAATGACAGTTAGGAACAAGGGAGTAATGAAAGCAGAGAAAAAGGAAAAAACATAGAAGTGCAAAAAGGACATGAAGAAGAATTACACAAAAAGGGATTACACAATCAATTCCATGCAGCCACAACAGAAGTTTCTCAAAAAAATAGGTGGGATTAACTGATGAAAGGAACACTAAAAAAGAGACCAAGAGCACTATACTGGCAGCACAAGACCATGCTTTGGCCACGAACTGGAGGATCAACTTTAGGAATGAGTAAGTGTCTCTGCTGTGTAGCATCTGCAATAGAGTGGATAAAACCATTGCCCATATCATGAACGAATACCCTACACTTGCCCTGAACCACTACAAGTTGTGGCTACATGATCAGGTAGTGAAAGTGCTACATTGGAAACTGTGCTAAAAGTGGGGGCTAGAGAAAGGCAAGATGCGGTATGAGCACAAACTGCAGAGAGTGGCAGAGTTGGAGACTAGCAAAATCCTCATGTGTTGAGAGGAATTCTTTGGGGTATGGATAATTTGCACCTGGTATTTTGTGCAACATCCTTAAAGAACCCTCATTCAAGGACATTTTGAGTGGGATGAAAGGCAAGATATGGTATGAGCACAAACTGCAGAGAGTGGCAGAGTTGGAGAATAGCAAAATCCTCATGTGTTGAGAGGAATTCTTTGGGGTATGGATAATTTGCACCTGGTATTTTGTTCAACATCCTTAAAGAACCTTTATTCAGGGACATTTTGAGTGGGATGAGCTACTCGACTTGAAGAAAATTCTACCTGGGCCCCACCTGCAAGGTCATATGCTGTTTATCTTGATATGAAATCAGAATGTTTTGTACATATGGTTATGATGTATGTGCCTGGTGTACCTTTATCAGACAGGTAGTCATGAAGGGTATATTGGGTTTCATATGTTTGTACCCCAGTGTCTTAAACTCAATAATAATAATAATAATAATGATTATGATAATAGTCATTTCTACTGTAAAGTACAAGGCCTGAAATTTTGGGGAAGGATGTTGGTTAATTACATCGACCTCAATGCATGACTGGTACTTATTTCATTGACTCAAAAAGGAAGGAATTTGAACTGAGAACACATTGACAGATGAAATACAGCAAAGCATTTTGTCCAGCATACTAAATATTATAATCCTTTCTACTATAGGCACATGGAGAGTGAAACATTTTTGGTATTATTTATTTACTATTAAACATGTTTCATTTGCTAATAGGAGTTATAAAATTGTACTTGAAGTAGAAAACATGTAATATATCTTCTATTAGAAATTATTCAGACAGGCAATCAAATAATACAAACATCAACATACAAATTTGGAATATTGAAATAAGCAGATGTGCTTCAAAAGGACATATATATATATATATATATATATTCAACAATATAAGGAATGGCCATATAGGACATTTGACTCACTAGAAAGAGCAGCCAAAACTCATACCGCTAAATAGTTGTAATTCTGAAATAGAAAGAATTTTTTGCTACCCTTATATTTATTAATTAATGATTTTTTGGCTAATTTTGAAATTAAATCAGCAGTTTATATTTGCTGCTGAGAAGACCGCGCGATTGCAGCAAGTTTTGAAAATTTAGAGCATATGAACTGGAGGCTTCTTTACCACAGCCTCGTGGACATATACTCGTCCTAGGCTCTCTGCTGACGAGGCACGCCAGATGTAAATGAATTTAATTTAATTTAATTAATTCATTTGCCAAAGTTTTGCCGAAACTATGCATAGTCCAGAGTTGAAAGGGGTAAACGTTTTTATTTCTCTTTCTATTTCAGAATTACAACTATTTAGCGGTATGAGTTTTGGCTGCTCTTTCTAGTGAGTCGAATGTCCTATATGGCCATTCCTTATATTGTTGAATGTATATTATATAGTCTTTGACTATTTTTTCTTTCTCACTAGACCACTGGTGGCAGAGAATTTTTTGCTACCCTTATATTTATTAATTATATATATATATATATATATATATATATATATATATCCATCGTTGCTGCTGCTGCCACTGCCACAACCAGCACCATCATCATCATTTAACATTCACCTTTCATGCTAGCATGGGTTAGATGGTTTGATAGGAGCTGGCCAGGCAGAAGCTTGCACCAGACTTCTTATTTCAAAGATAAATCAAAAGTAGCTAAAAATTTATGTAACTCTCGAAAGCCCTTCCATTTTCAAAGTGATACATCAGTAGGGGCTTTAATTTTATATGGTCAAGAGCATTTCCTCCCAGAAGCATCAGACATATTTTGAAAGCTTCAAATCCTAATGTTGATTTTTCTTTCTGATAAACAAAAGTTCTAGCAGGAAATTGCCGTTTCAACAACATTGTGTACATGCTCTGATGTGTAGCCTTATTCAGCAATTGTTCTCTTCAACTGCCCAGGATAAGTGGTAGCAGCCACCGTGTCAGCACTGCCAGCTTTACTATTATTTTATGCTGTGAAAATTCCGACACTTCTTAAACTTTTCAAACCAGCGTTTATTAGCCAGAAAAAATCTTTTGCATTAGATATTTCACCTTTCTTTTTCTGGAAATTGTCACAAACATTTGGCTCAGTTTTTGAGTTACCATTGTGCAATTGGCACATCACACCAGGCCTGATCTTAGCAGTTAATGGAGTAGCCTGACATAATTTTCTCACTGTTGTCTTGTATTGTTCCCACTGTAAGTGTTGCAGGCTTTAATATTTTGGCAATGTGGAAGGAATGCTGCAACAATGTATTGAAATGATGACTTAGAAACACTATGTCAAGGATATCCACCTCTGCCACCACCACTGCAATAATGAAGAACAGGTAAAACACTTACCATGCTGCATGTATTCCAAGATAATAGCAAGTGGTTTAGCTTTGGTTACAACACCATACAATTGCACCAGGTTGGGGTGGTTAAGTTGCCTGTAAAATATTAAAAGAAATTTTTTTATAAGATTTCACAAGAACAAGGGCTTCACATCAGTTGATAAAGAAAACAAAACAAAACTGAGATGAATAAGAGATGAATTGTTGGTAAATATTTGTTTAGCTCCCTGGTTATCTCTGACTGGCCAGGCCTACGATTAAAAACATTCCATTGATTAAAAGCATTCAATTCATTTATTGTTCACAATCTCAAGTCAGAAAAACTAGGTCTACTGAGGTTTCATTCCCTTCAACTATATTCCAGACAACAGCACACATAAAAATATTGCAGAACCTCCAAGTAATTAGGCCTCGTGAAATTAAACACAGAATATTTAATGATTTAATAAGGAAGCCTTTGAATGATGTGTTAGAAAAAGCAAGCAAATATCCTTCAAATTACACTCTACCATCTTAAAATGAGAGGAATACATAAGTCTTGTCAGTCAAAGATGACCAAGTGACTAAACAACAACAACAGCAGCAGAGTAGTTATTTTCCTTTCTTGCTAGAAAACAAATCTACTGTAAGGGAGTGGTATCAACTGGTGTCCATCAAATAACACAGTCATGCCTATTGTCGACAAAATCCTCAAAATGGATAGAAGAAATATTTTTCCATTCATCATTAGATAATGGTAATTTATTAACTTTTCTAATGATTGGGATCCATGTCTATATCACTGGTAAGAGACTCCATCACACAAGGCAGCTAAAGTACTTGTGCTGTTTGAATTTCTTCAGATCAATCAATCTTTGTTTGGTTTATACAGAAAATAGGGTAAAGAGAATTTTTCAGAAGGGTGCAGCTCAGGAGAAGAATTGGGTTGTGTTTAACTGAGAGTTTTGGATGGAAGTTAAAGCAGAGATGAGAAGGTGAGACAAGTGGTTTGAATGGGTGTTGTTGAGATTTCTATACAATTTGGATATTAGAAGGCCTGATGCTGTAGGGACATAGACTAGACACAGCATGTCATTGGGTCAATGGCTGTAGTGGTTATAACTTGATAACTGGACGTTCTAAAATAACAGACAGTAAAAAAAAGAATTACTTGGACAGCAGAGAGTAAACAACTGAAATATTTCAACATTGGGCATGGTAGTAAGATGATGACTATCGTGGTTACTGGATGTTGTATGTAAATGAATTTGTTACAAATTGGACATGGTAAAAACATTTCTTTTGACCACCAGACAAAGGAGGAAAATGTGTGTATAACTTACGTCATTGTTTTAGCCTCTTCAATGAAGTTGTCCTCCGACATAGTATCAAGTTTCATCACTTTGACAGCCACAATGTTGCTCTTCCATAAAGCCTCGTATACATTCTACAAGATAGATGAGAGTCCAAATGCCAATCATATTATGAAAGTACAATGGGGTAAGAGTGACTGAAGGATAGAGAGATAATGATGAGAAAGTCAGTTACCTTCCTTTAAAAAACTGAATTTTTTATGAATCATAAGATTCTAGAAAGTCAATGCTTAGCTATGGCTTCTGTTGTTAGTGTTAAATAAATAAGAGATAATCTTCATTCTACTTGTGAACGAGATGCTAATCTATGGCAAGTAACTTTTTTTGGTCAAACTTATTTATTTCTCAACAGGCTTACATCACCTTTGCCATGTTTCTATGGTACGGATGCTTTATATGTCAATGAAATCATTTTTTATTTTCTAATTTCAATTCTATTGCTATAGTTTAGCTCTTCTTTCTTTCTGTTCAGTTTGGCAACCAAAATCAAACAAAATTAACAACTTTGCTCTGGAACAGAACTCAGTGAATGTAATTGTGGTGATAGTTCAACATCTTAACCTCAAAGCCACTGTGCATTGTAAGAAAAAGAATAGGTGAACAGATCTGGCCAGCTTTTAGATAATTTAATACTACCATAGCAGAATAGTTAAGAAGTTTGTTTTGCAATCATGAAGTCCTGGGTTTGGTCCCACTGTGTGACATTTGCTAAAGTGTCTTTACTTCGGTTTTAGGTTGACCTGATCCTTGTGAGAAAAATTGGGTAGATGGAAAGTCTGTGGAAGTACGTTTGAAAATTGATCAGCTTTGTCACACTGTGTCACTCATTCTGGTTGAGAATTATGTTAAAGGTACACATGTCTGCAGAATAGTTAACTATTAAACAATGATCCAATGAGCAGGTAGTTCTGTTGATTAAACTTACTACTCATGAGCTAGCAGTCTGAAACATTATTTTATCTATGCCAAAAGGTAGAATCAGTCGAGCACCAGACAAAATGCCTTGATGTAGAATCAGTCGAGCACCAGACAAAAAGCCTTATAACATTCATAGTTCAAACTCCAATAAAACTAAGAACAAGTAAATTTCTGGGGTTACTTTAACACAAAAACAGTTTGCTCATAAAACTTATTTCATGAGTTGGGTCCTGTGTATTATGTTCTCTTTTCTGAGGATCTGACTGGGATGACAACAGTATATGTTGGTCAGCCAAATGCTACATGGTCACAGTGAATAAGAAAGTGTCTCACAGAGGCAGAGAGAAACTGGGACACTGTTTGGAGGGTTGCCCAGGATTACCTGAGCAAATATGAACAATTGTGGATGTAGCAATGTGCCACAAAGGTGCATGTCGCCGTACCTGACCCCCCACAAAATGTCTGATCTTATACCTTTATAACAAATCATTTTATTACTCTCAATGTTGAAAGCAGATTTAACATAATTTGAATTAATGATGTGGAAGGATGAAGCTAAAGAGTTTAAAGTATTTTATCTGCCTCTCTACTACTATTGAAACCTCATCACCCATTTTTGGATCTAATATTGAAGTTTTAGAGGAATTAGTTTTTAAGAGGAACTTGCTTGAAATTTTGAATCCAACATAAGAAATTGTCAACAAATAAAATGGCAGTAGCACAGAAAGAAGAAATGTATTTGAGATTATTCCAAGAATTAGTCTACAATTAAAATGACAATTATAATGTTTATAATTATCTGGGCAAATTTATTCAAAGATGTCTTCAATCACTCATCTTATGGTCAAGCAGAAATAATTAATACTTATCTTCACAGCAAAGATTTTGATACCATTCTGTGATCTGTTTGTGATGTATTAGACCCAGTTTCATTGATATAGTTTAATAATACTGGAGGTGTCACCATATTTGCTACAGATGATTTCACATTACATGACCACTTTTTGTATGGGAGTTGATTAAATTTACACTAGTATATTACTGGTCATTTGATATCAAGAAAGTTATGAACTTTGTAAGGGATATATCTAAGATCTTAAATAAACTTCAGCATTTTATAATTGGTCCTTCCTTTATTGACTCCCTTAAAGGGAATGGATAAGGAATGTCAGCTGTTACTTAAGTTTTATCAACTCTAGAGAGATTTGAAAAGAATAATTGCAAAGAGATGAACATAAATACTATAAGCCATTTTAGGTAGGCACTCTATAACACTTCTGCACCTTTCATTTATGACATTCTTAATGAAAATAAGATAATGAGGTAAATTACTTACTCCAAAACAACCAGAACCTACTAATTTGCCTTTGATTAAATTGGATTGGCTGATTTCCCAGCAATCTGAAGAGATAATGAAAAATGGTAATTAAAAAAAAATCTTAAAATCTACTATTCATATTTATTAATTTGCTATTGGTATTATTATATTTTAGTAGAGTGAAGATATATTTCTGCCTCTTCAATCAAAACACAATCTATTCAAGTATTAGCAAATGAAATCTTCATTGAAATACTAATTAAAAGAACTATAATTTCCTAAGGAATGCTTGCCTTTGATGCCCATAGACAACAATGGTTTGTTTCACAAACTTTTAAAATTTAATTTACACACATTAACATTTTTACTTCCAAATTTCTCCCTGACAACTCATCTTCTTCACACCCCACCCTCCTGTTTCCCAGTCCTTCCACACTCTCAGAAACTTATCTGCACACAATCTGTTGCTGACAAATCTCTCTCCCATGCAACTCATCTTCCTAACCCCTTTCTCTCCAATTATGCTCACTCACTGCATTTCCTCTCTCCTCCATCTCTTACTTTTCTTTTGCACTCCCATGAAGTCACCCATCAATTGTCTGTATTACTTCACATATATACCTCCTTGTAACTTGAAGGTACACTTCAACATATTTTCACCATCTTCTCTCTCTTTTGATGACCTCACTAGTACTTGTGCCATGTAAAGTGGTTGGTGTTAGGAAGGGCATCCAGCCATAGAAACCATGCCAAAGCAGAGCTTGGTTCAGTCCTCAGGCTTGCTAGTTATTGTCAAACCGTTCAACCCATGCCAGCATGGAAGGCAAACGTTAAATGATGATGATGATGATGATCTATGGTGAAGGAGCATCAATGTTTCCTAACATTGAATATCTCAAAAAAATGCTTACTGGTGTATTTGACTGCACTCAAATACAATCTGAGAACTGGTTAAGTGAACAGGGGCATGAAGTGCTCTAATCCAATCATTCATGTTTCCTTTTCTTTAATTATATCTTGTTTTAATTAATGGTCCTTTTTTATTTCTATTCAAATTTATGTATGTAAATACATTCATCATCATCATCATCATCACCATTTAACGTCTGCTTTTCATGCTAGCATGGGTTAGGCACATGTTTTCTTCCCAACCACATGGTTTTGGGTTCAGTCCCACTGTGTAGCACCCTGGGAAGTCTGTTCTACTATGGCCCTGACCAAAGCCTTGTGAGTGTATTTGGTTGACAGAACTGAAAGAAGACTGTTGTGTGTGATTCTTTGTTTTGACATTATGTGACAGTTCTAAAAGACCATTCTATCATACAAGTAGTGTAATTTATTTTCAATCTTTCATGAAAACATGTTCAATTATGGGGTAATATTTTGTTTGGAAACAAGTGTGGGTTGGTGACATAAGAGCCATCTGGCTGCACAAAATCTGCCTCAATGAACTTTGTCTGACTCATACAAGCATGGAAAAACGGACATTAAAACAATGATAAAGATTACACACACACACATATATATTTGTGTGTATACTTCTAAATTTCCACACACATCCTTCCATATGTTGTATAATGTCTCTCACTCTCTTTGTATTTGTAAATGTGATTTTATACCCACATTATCTTTTCTTTCTTTCTAACCCTAGGTGAGAGTTATGTACTTTGTTACATTTCTTAAAGTTTTTGTGGCTAATATCACTTACCGTGTCCAAATCCAGCAGTAGCTGGAACTGTTTTGGCCTCATGAGTTGGAGGATAGCGTAGTCTTGTTTCAAGACCTATTAATACAACCAAATGAATAATGATGGAAGCAACATTCATACCAAAGTACAATTTTAAAATAAACATACAGACAACATAGATGTGTCATAAACTAAATACTAACACCTCTCAACATATAAATCTAATGGTCATGCAGTGATGTCACATTGGCCTAACCTATAATAAAGAGGCAGCAACACAACAACATTCTGAAGATGAGACCATGAAAGTCTAGAAACATTTTTGATAGATTTAGGAAGTTTCTTCTTTCAAACAACAACTTACAAAAAAATATGAAAAAACTTCATAAAAAGAAAAGATAAAATTATAAAACGCTCATGTTTTCAAGATGTGTATTTATCAGCAAAAAAAAAAAAAAATTGATAAATCGGTGTAATATTTATTTTGTGAGTTATGTCCCTTTATAATTGTTGCAACTATCGAGGTGAGGTGGGGGTTTGATGTTTCAGACTAAAATCACTGGAGTTCTCCAAAATGGAAAAATCCAAAAATTGAAACCAGTAACAGAATGCAAACTATTTCAATCCTGCACTTGAAACATTTCTGAAAATTCTAACTCTTATTGTTATAATCATCATCATTTTAACATCCAGTTCTCCATCATATTGACGTATTGTTGAAGGATGCATCTTCAGAGAGGCTTATCATCATTTCTTCTCTATACAGTGTCATTTTATATTAGGTTCAGTGGAGGCGCAATGGCCCAGTGGTTAGGGCAGCGGACTCGCGGTCGTAGGATCGCAATTTCGATTCCCAGACCGGGCATTGTGAGTGTTTATTGAGCAAAAACACCTAAAGCTCCACGAGACTCCGGCAGGGATGGTGGTGATCCCTGCTGTACTCTTTCACCACAACTTTCTCTCACTCTTACTTCCTGTTTCTGTTGTACCTGTATTTCAAAGGGCCGGCCTTGTCACTCTCTGTGTCACGCTGAATATCCCCGAGAACTATGTTAAGGGTACACGTGTCTGTGGAGTGCTCAGCCACTTACACGTTAATTTCACGCGTAGGCTGTTCCGTTGATTGGATCAACCGGAACCCTCATCGTCGTAACCGACGGAGTGCTTCCATCCATATTAGGTTCAACATCCAGAGCTCTGTCAAACTTTACTACAACCACCTCTGCTCTTCTAAACTACCTAGCTACACACTATTACTTCTTCATTCAGCACCAAAACAACAGACCTCCTATCTCACTTCTGTCTGACACTAAAACTGAGTCCATTAGGGTTAAACACTTCTGGAAATTTCACTTTTACTATGTTTCTCCCCACAAAATTTAAACTGAGCATCAACTACATCAACCTATATAAGTAATGGGTGCTATCCCTCCTCCTTCTACTAACTGAAAAGATGAGCTAATAAGGGAGCACTTTCATGGCCACTCAACCTACAAGGAATAATAATCCCAAATCCCTCAGACTACACCCTGCTATTTTAAAAAGGAAAAGATGGGAGGGTCATGGCTAGATGCCTCTGATCATGAATCTGTATTGAGGCAGTGAAAGAATAATAGTATTAGTAGTAGTGAAGGAGGAGGAGGACAAAAATCTGTTTTGGGTACTTTGCATTATCAGCACCCAACCCCTTTTTGATCACCAGTTAGTGATGTCAGTCAACATTAATTCCAATCACCTCTGAGATCAATATTGTATATTGATAGGAGGCAGGTATATCAGATATAATTATCTTTAGTATAACATGTCTTTATGCTGTTGTGGTTTTACCTTAGGTGAAACCTGACTGAACAGACTTTGAACTGTGAGCATCCTGTTCATCTTTTTGTATAGCTAACACAATGTGATCCTTTACTAAATTATTAGAGTGCGAGTAATTTGAGGTAATGTGGCTGCTATTCCTAATATTACAAATTACCATCTGAATGAGAAAGTGCAAAACTGTTGAATTACAAATAGACATAAAAGAAATATAAACAAGTCTGGTGGAAGTTTGAGTAAATGTGGCCTCACAGGACATGCCCCTACTTTACAGCTACATCAGTTACAAATTGTTCACTCAGTGGCCCCGGAGTATGCCCAACAATGATGCAAATTAGTATACTAACAGAGACTCCCTCACTGACTCACTACTTGTCTTTATTTTCTTGACTCCATCACCCTCTGAATAGAAGAAATACAAAATTAACACTGATGAAATTTAGAAAGATGAAACAATACTGCAAGGTATTTAGTATCATGCTTTACTTTTCGTTTTTTTTTTTTAAATTACAATTTGCAAACTCTACTACCTGCAGAGTTATGTTTATGATAATAAATAAGATCAGCCATTGTATCAAAAGTATTTTTCTCGTGCAAGTAAAATTTTCCATCTGGCGTTTCCTTTATATGGTAGTGGCGAGACTTCCTGAAATTTAAAAGGAAAAAACAAAAACTAAATAAATTAATAACAAAATATAATTAAATGTAAAGTAAAACTCCACCCCAACCACCACCAGCCAGAGCAATCTACTTTTGTCATTAATATCCTATCCATGGAAATGTCAAACCTTTCCATGGATAGGTCAAACGGCTGACCTTTATGTGCCTCACAGTAATGATCAACTATTGACTCCATAGGAAGGAAAATGTAAACCAATGCAATATAAAATATTTTAGAATACATCCAATCATTTCTTTTCAGTCCTTTCTTCCTAAAATTATTGTAACCTCAAACCATTCCCATAATCCCATGTTTTCCTTGAATTTGTAACAATTTGAACTAAACATCAACTCCCTTGATCAGTTTAATTCCTTACATACTTTCAGACAAAAAACAAAAAAAAAAAATTTGTTTTCATATATTCAGATTATGAAGATGATCTTTCCTTAAATTATGTTATGCCAGCCTTGAAATGCTGTTTTTTAAGTTGCTTTTGTTTTCACTTTAGCTCTTGGACAATTGCTGGTCTTGACCATCTAGACTGTCTTTTTTTTTTAGTTCTTTCAGACATACATAGCATGTATTTAGGGATACAGTCACCAATATGTCTTACCATATTTAAGATAGTAGAAGATTTGGCTGCAATTTCTAGTAGCTTAACCAATGTTGTAAAAGTCTTTTTCATAAACCTCTGTTTTAGGATAGGCATCTTCCATGTTATGGAAGCATTGCACCACTAAAAACCTTGCCATAATGTGGCAGTTTGAAATATAAAACCTATTTAACTATTGACTATTTAATGTTCTGGAATATCATGTTACAACATAGTTTTTATTCAATGCAATAACATAGCAGGTGCCTTTGTTATGTATGCTGATGTATAATGTCAGAGTTTCTTTAAGCAACTCCTTTTGCATCAGTTATAATAGTGCCAGTTACTCCTCAGAAGTAGCTTCTAGCCTGCATTTCCACTCTGTTCATACAACTCACTCATCCCTCCTTTTGTCATCAATCACCCAAGCTGTGTATACTTCCTTACTCCACATTTCATACTAACTATTTCATCCCATCCTTTCCCCTTGAAAGCCATTCCTCTGAAATTTCTTCTCTGCTCATGTTTGCCCTGTAGCTCTTGAGTTGTAATTATTCATGATCATTTATTCAAGTCAATCTAACTGGTGTTAAAGAAGAGTGATGTCCTTTACTCCATACCAAACCATTAAAAACAGCAAATGTCAAAACTACATCAAATATATTATGTTTTTATTGAATTCATATCATATTTAGTGGACAAGAGCATCATAAATTTACAGGTTTCTAATGAGATAAACAATAATTCACAATATTTTCAATAGTGACAATAACAATGGGGTACCTATGCAACTTGGGCAGAAAAAATATAAGGCATTTTTTTGTCTTTTGAAAACCCCAGCTTATCAATTTGTTTTCATTGTGGTTTACATCGTTCATAGATATATGTCAGCAAAAGTTATGCACACACATTATATATATATATATATATATACACACACATTATATATATATATATATATATATATATATATATATATATATATATATATATAGGGAGAATTTACGAAAAAAACAAAAGAGGAAGGCAGGTGGTGTACAAAACAAACAGATGTATTAGTATAATGCTCAAGAATAGAAAAAGTCTTTTATGTTTCGAGCCTATGCTCTTCTACAGAAAGGGACACAGAAAAAAGGAGAGAAACAAGGAGAGAAAAAAAGGAGAGAAAAAAAATGTGTGTAGTGGCAAACGATCCATCATGGCATATATATATATATATATATATATATATATATAATATATATATATATTATATAAATATATATATATATTAGCCTGGGTACATGGTGAAATACCCAAGCAATAACTTGATGAATTAAAAGTAAAATAAAACCATATTGAATAAATGTGTTTTATTAATAAATTAAATCTGATAATTTTACTATTGATTGTCCCTCTTACTAACTTGACTCTGGGTTATGTCATGTGGAAATGCAACAATCTGATAAACCATGTTTCAAAGTCCAGAAGTTTCTCTCTCTAGGATTTACTTATATATAAAGTCACAGAATTTCTTTACAAACCAGTAAACCAAATCATGCCATGAGAATAAAACATTATTTATGCTAGAAAAATAATGAAAATGCATTTCATATTATATGGATTTAATCGGAATTCTTATCTTTATGAATACTGTGAAATTTTAGCCTAAAATTAGTGATAAACCATTGACATCCAAATGAATTAAATTAAATCAGCTTAAAATCTTCTGGATCTTATAAATATTTTCAAATTCTCATAACAATATTTGTTTCTGAAAAATTCTTGCTTTTTATAGAAATTTCTTTCAGAAAATATATAAAAGTCTTTTGAACTCTCTAAAAATTTTGAACTCCTTAAAAAATTTTCTACTCCTACTAAAGAATCTCTGCCACCTATAAATAGAATAACTACACTGGTAATAAAAATTACTATTTCATTTTTGTATTTGGTTTGCGAGATTCTTTATGTGAATTCATGTGTTGAAGCATATTTTATTATGTCTGGAGAGAGTCATTCTCTTTTAGTGCCTTATTATTTAACACACTCACTGGTTTCATTTCCACTCATTTACTTATTTATTTTTTAAAAGATTTTCATTGCATCTTGCAACCTTTTCAATAGTTATTGACTGTCCATTGTCAGAGCTGCATTCTTTTTGTTTGTTTGTTTGTTTATGCACATGCATTTGTGCATCATTGTGCATGTGTATAGACATATGTATGTGTGCATATGCATGTATGCACACATATCAATTTTATCCCTGATATTTGTCGGTCTTGTACCACGTGTTCACTCTGTTTGCTTTGTCATATCTCTTTGTATTCTATTCCAGTCTTTACTTCTATATGTAGGGCAGGTACCACTGGTTTCATTACATATGATGTTATCTAACTTCTTTCTAGCTCCCCTGTATAACTGAACTCTATCTTTCTGATCATATCCAGAGAATTGCATGCAGTGCATGGAATTCTGTACATGTTTCTTTGTTTCATAGGGTTTGCATAGTGGGGACACATGGTTCATTATTCTAAGTCTGCTATCATTATGCTGATTTTTATGTGTGACAAAGCTGAGTTCTTGTGAACAACATATTTAGAAGCTATTGGTTTCATATAATAGGAGTGGAGGAACTGTACTCTGTTGTTCACAGTCTCTAACCAAAGTTTAGTACCAAGGACAGGGAGTCTATTGTTAGGGTGTCTAGTGGGGTAATCTATAGTTACTTTGATACTTTGGGGGATAGAGTTAGCTTTATGATGGATGCTCTCCATTATGTTCCTTTTGGTTTCTACACTGCAGTTACAAGAGTTTGTCCAAACTAGAATATATATATATATATATATGCATACACACAGACGCATACATGCATATGTGTATACACATGCACACAAAGAAACAAAGAAAAAGAATGTGGCTCTGATAATGGACAGAGTCAACAACTATTAAAAAGGTTGCAAGATGCAATGAAAATTTTAGAAAAAATAAATAAATAAATGAGTGGAAATCGAACTGGTGAGTGTGTTAAATAATAAGGCACTAAAAGAGAATGACTCTCCCCAGACAATGAAAATTATTAAATTATCAGAAAAATATTATCAAAAAGTATATAAAAATGTCACATGGATACGTTGAATAATTAGAAGAATAATTAAAATTAAGGGTGGCAAGAAGGCAATTTTCTAGGCCCAAATGAGCAAAAAGTGTGCTTTTGTTCTTTCTTTTTTTTTTTTCCAGTTGATTCTGAATCTGATTTTAGTTTTTCTTTAGAAAAGTGTTTGGGTGGACACTTATGCATGCATGATTACAGACATACATGTCTGACCACTTTTTACATCCATACACACACACATGTATGCACACACACACACACATTTATAGTCACTTACACAGTTTCAGTCACTCAAAATCCACTGGTAAATTTGAGGCTATGTTTGAAGACACCTGCCAAAAATATGAGACAATGGGACTGATATGAGAACCAGGTTGCAAAGTGAACTTCTTAGCCTGCCAACCATATTTCAGAAGTAGTTTCATATCTTCAGTGGAAAGATCTTTTATTTGAGACTGAGGTGCAGGACGAACCTCAACAATAGTAAAAGCAAAGGAATTATATCTCTGATAAAGAAACACATACAAAAAGATTTAAAAATACAATTGAGACTCATTTTCTGAAGTTATTTGAAGACTGTGAGGTACTTACTCTTTACAATAAACAGAGATAGTGTAGACATTTCCTTTTGTTGTGGAATCACGCACCATAAAACAACCATCACGACCATCCTTCTTCAGCAGCATCTCACAATATTGTCGAGTGATGTCTTTATAATACCAACTATGAGAGAGAAATGGAACAGTAGTAGAGTTGGTGGTTAAAACATTGAAATAGGTTAGCAGATAGGTACAATAGGAAGATGAAGTGGAGGTGGTAGATGCTAAATGGAAGGAGGAGGAGGGATATGATAGAAGATTGTTAGAAAATAGTGTGCATGGAGTAACACAGGGATAAAATTTATATTCATCATCATCATCATCTTCGTTTAGCGTCCGCTTTCCATGCTAGCATGGGTTGGACGGTTCAACTGGGGTCTGGGAAGCCAGAAGGCTGCACCAGGCCCAGTCTGATCTGGCAATGTTTCTACGGCTGGATGCCCTTCCTGACGCCAACCACTCCGTGAGTGTAGTGGGTGCTTTTTACATGCCAGACGAGGCTGGCAAACAACCACGATCGGATGATGCTTTTTACGTGCCACCGGCATGGGGGCCAGGCGAGGCTGGCAACAGCCCGAGGCTGTTTCATCAATTTAGTAATTCTAATTGTTCAATTAAAGGAACTCTCTACTCATTGTATTATACTCCTATGTTGAATATTCCAATGTATACATGTTGAACATGTCAACAGTTTATATATTTCTTTGTGTGTGAGTATGTGTGTATATTAGACTGTGTCAAACAAATGAGAGAAGAGTGTTCAATACATGTTATAGAGGATATGGTTAATTGAAAATAAATTTTTATCTTGTATCTCGAGTTTCATGCCACTGTAATCTTGCCTGAAGATTGCAATGCTGTATGATGAATATATTTTCTTTACAATGCTGTACGATGAATATATCTTCTTGACTGACAGTTTCATCTTGTGATTTTTCAAATGGAAATAAAAATACCAGTCACTGAAATTTATGATATTTTCAAATTCTGAAATAATACTACTCTACATGTAGTATTGAGTATACAGTACTCTAACCCATCTCCCTATCACCCTACATGCACACAGTGTACTTAAAGTAAGTTCTTTAAGAAATTTGAAAATAGAAAAAAATTCATTAAAACAAAAATACTGAAGTAAATATAATAATTTCTATATATATATATATATATATATATATATATAAATATATATATATATATATATGAATATATATATATATATACATATATATATATATATATATCTATATATATATATATATATATATATATAAATATATCATCATCATCATCGTTTAACATAAATATATATATATAATATATATATATATATATATACACACACATACATACAGGGTGTGTAAGATGTTTGAGGACAGATTTATGTTTATAAGAAAAACAGATAGATAATAACTTTATTAAAAAATGTTATGAGGATAAAAATAAACCTTCATTTCTATAATGTTATTCAATAAAGCCACCTTCAGCTTCTATACAAGATCTAAATTGTCTACATGCTTGAAACAAGTGGTCCTGGATTCATTTTGGACATTGCTCTGAATATGGTGGCTTTCAAAGAATCTTTGGTGTTATGGACATGTTCATTGACCTCTCTCTCAATGCTCCACACATCCAATCAATTGAGTTCTGGGGAATTGGGAGGCCAAATATTAGGGGTTATGTGATCATGAAAATTTTCAGCTAGTCATTCCTGCATTACTTGAACCTTGTGTGATGGTGCAGAGTCTTGCTGAAACATATATGGCCTTCCATTACATGCACAGTACATTAGGGTAGAGCAAAAGAGGTACTTTTACACAGATTTTCAAAATATGTTTTCAAGAATATATTTCTTATCCAAGGCTTAACAACTCTTTTGAAGACCTCAGTGTAGGTGGCAGAGTTAACTCTAAGGCCTTGAGGAATGAAGTAAGGAGGTATCACATGTCCTTCATTGCTGACAACCCCTAAAACCATGATAGTTACAGGAAATTTTGTATACATAATTCTTGGAACTTCAGAAGGGTCTGCACATAACAATCTGTCATTTCTTCTGTTAACTTTTTAATCTTGGTCAAAGTTTTTCTCATCTGAGAAAAACCAAAACAAATCTTCTTCTGCTGGACTTTTCAATTTGTTTAAGAGCCCTTTAAATCTGATGTAGTAATTTTCTTTTGCTTTTTCTGACATAAATCGATCCTTCCTCATCACATAAGACTAATATCTGATGTCATTGTTCCTTCTGACACATGGAAATCTTTTGCAATTGATCTCATGGATTTTCTGGGATTGTAATCAATGGTCTGTTGAACTTACTGGATAAATTCAAGTGTTCTGATGATTTCAGAGTGTTTAGAATGATTTGTATAATTTGATACTGGTGATGTTTCCATCTTTGGTCTCTAACTTCTTACGAACTTTGTAGATGAAAGATCCAGCAACTTTTAAAAGCTGAGATATTTCTAAATCGTTATGCCCAACCTTTATAGCCACAATACCAGCATGCCTCTTCATTTCTTGAGTAAGCAGAGTATCTGCCATTATTATTTTCTGAAGAAAGATTATATAGAGTTAGGAAAAAATTCAGCAATGACACCCCACCCCCCCAAAAAAGTATATCCTCAAATACCTTATGCACCCTGTATATATATTGACCTCTTATACATCCTGACTTTATGGTTATGTATGTGTGTGTGTGTGTGTATATATGACAGTGTGTATATATATATGTATGTTTGTGTGTGCATGTATGTATGTACTTGTATACACACACAAAAGCAATCCGCATGCATTATGTATATATTAAGATATATAGAAAAGTAAACAAAGATCTTACTCAAATATTTCCAGATCACACAGTTTCTTCACATAGTTGGATGGAATGTAGCCTTTCTCCCTGTGAGAAAAGAGAGAGAGAGAGAAACAGAGATAAGAGAGAATGAAACAGGTATGAGAGAGAGAGAGAGAGAGGGAGAGAGGAGAGAGAGAGAGAGAGAGAGAGAGAGAGAGAGGAGAGAGAGAGAGGAGAGAGAGAGAGAGAGAGAGAGAGAGAGAGAGAGAGAGAGAGAGAGTAAAGAGTTAATCAACTTGCCCTCGTTTGTTCTTTGCAAGCCACCAGTGCTCATTGGAGTCATTAAGTATTTCATAGCGCTCTCCCTGCATGAGATAAGTAAATTATAGTTATTAGACTGTTTAGCAATGCCATTTATTAACGAACAATGTTTTCTTCTGCTTTTTTGGAGCTGCTGTATATGTTGAATGTAAAATTTGAATCTTAATATGTTAATCAGAGGTTCAAGTTGTACAGCAGATAGAGTCTTAATATTTCTTGAACAGTTGACTTCTGTATCAAAATATCTCTCTCTTTTACTCTGTTGCTTGTTTCAGTCATTTGACTGCGACCATGCTGGAGCACCGCCTTTAATCGAGCAACTCAACCCCGGTACTTATTCTTTGTAAGCCCGGTACTTATTCTTTGTAAGCCCAGTACTTATTCTATCGGTCTCTTTTGCCGAACCGCTATGTTACAGGGACATAAACACACCAGCATCGGTTGTCAAGCAATGCTAGAGGGACAAACACAGACACACAAACATACACGCACACACACACATATATATGACGGGCTTCTTTCAGTTTCCATCTACCAAATCCACTCACAAGGCTTTGGTCGGCCCGAGGCTATAGTAGAAGACACTTGCCCAAGGTGCCACGTAGTGGGACTGAACCCGGAACCATGTGGTTGGTAAGCGAGCTACTTACCACACAGCCACTTTCAGAAGAATTTCAAACATGCAAGCATAGAAAAATAGACATTATTAAAATGATGATGATAATCTTCCAATACAGTAAACTCACAGAATAGAATATATTTTACATCTGGAAAACAGAAAATATATTTTATCAGTAAAATCAATAATGTAATTTTTTCCTCTTACGAAAGCATTTTCATATGAAATTGACTTCAGAATTACAAAAATAAGTTATGGAATTTCTGTAGTATATTTGAGGGTATATAAATTTGTTGTTATTTACCCCAGATTAGCTCTATAGAAGCAAACAATGATGAAAGCTGTTCAAACCTCAATTTCCCCACATTTCAGTCTCAAACACTCATGGACTACATTCTTGAATGTCATTTTCTATGGCTTCAGTGTGTGATATGAAATTTGGTTGCTATTTCTAGCAAATTGAATGACTACACAGAGGCTCCTTCCAGCTGCCTAGTTTCAGATACAAACATTGCAACCTAGTTTTAGCTTAACCCTTTAGCATTCAAACCAGCCATATCCGGCCTAAATATTTTACCTCCTCTTTGTTCAAAACCAGTAAGATCCAGCCTCTTACCCTATCCTACAACATTATTCCCAAAGTAAAGAGTCACATCACAGAAATCTCACAGCTATGAGATAATGCATGATTAAGTCAATGCAATGTGAATAAACAAGCATCACATTTGGTAGAATAATGGGAATACTAAAGGGTTAAATGAAGTATCTCCATGAACAATTAAAGAAGCTAATCATTCATGGATGAAATTTCAACACAGGACTGTAACCAAGGTATAATAAATAAATATCATGACAATGTGTTTACATCTGTCTACATAAGCAATAATGGCTAAAAATCTACAGATGTATTTCGTAGTACAGTGTAGCATTAATAAAGGAGAAATATAATTGATGTAGGTATACAGGTGTAATTAAATATTTCCCTTGAACCTCTCCTACCCTCTGTTTCTGAAGAAAGCAGCAGCAATCACTGCCACCCCATCATATACATCTGTTTTCCATGCTGGTATGGGCTGGATAGTTTGTTAGGGTTCAAGTCAGTTCTTATTCAAAGTTACTTCCTTCTTAGATTTTAATTTTAAAAAATTTTTAATTGAATTTAATTGGCTCAAAAAGCAAAAGCAAATCCATGTAGGGGGACAGGGAGTTATGTACAGGGAGGATGGTCATACAAAGAGTGCAGGCCATTTCCGGTCAAGAGAGACTTTGAACCGAGCGGTCGTCGGCATCTTCACTATCTCGTCTGGCAGCTTATTCCACGGATCCTCAACCCGGACGGAGAAAACCCCTCTCCTTCGATTGAGATGAAATTGTCGTAGATAGATGGACCAGAGGATCATACCTTACTTGTATGTTCCATTTTTGGCATTTATACTATGGTCAGATGTCATTCTTAACACCAACCACTTTACAGAGTGCATTGGGAGCATTTTACCATGACACCAGTACTCTAGAAATTGCCTTCTCTTCTGCAAGACTAAGGGGTCTTCTCTATGTTATCTGTGCTTTACCAAGACAAACATGACTAGAAGTATGCAGAGAAGTTGAGTGATGATTAACCCCTTCGTTACCAACCCGGCTGAAACTGGCTCTGGCTCTGGCTCTGTAGTACAAATGTCTTGTTTTCATAAGTTTTTAATTAAAATCTTCCACCAAACCTTAGTCACAAATACTGTTCCTAACACTAGCTTAATGATAACCAAATTATTTTACTAAATTCTTTGTTATATCTAAAATAATTGGGATAAACACAGATCATCTCATAATAAATACAGTAACAAAAGGGTTAAGAGTGTGAAAAGGATGAGAGAGAGACCATGAATATGTGTGTGATGGGGTCAAAAGAGTGATGAGAGAGTAGGAAAGGTTCAAGGGAAATATTTAATTACACCTATATACTCTTTTACTCTCTGTTACTTCTTTCAGCCATTTGACCGTGGCCATGCTGGAGCACCACCTTGTAGTCGAGCAAATCGACCCCAGGACTTATTTTTTGTAAGCCTAGTATTTATTCTATCAGTCTCTTTTGCCGAACTGCTAAGTTACGGGGACGTAAACACACCAGCATCGGTTGTCAAGCAATGTTGGGGGGGACAAACACATACATATATACGACGGACTTCTTTCAGTTTCCGTCTACCAAATCCACTCACAAGGCTTTGGTCGGCCCGAGGCTATAGTAGAAGACACTTGCCCAAGGTGCCACGCAGTGGGACTGAACCCGGAGCCATGTGGTTGGTAAGCAAGCTACTTACCACACAGCCACTCCTATGCCTATACCTACATCAATTATATTTCTTCTTTATTAATGCTACACTGTACTACGGAATACATCTGTAGATTTTTAATCATCATTGCATACATAGACAGATGTAAACACATTGTCATGATATACAATACTTTAGTTACAGTCCTGTGTTGAAATTTCATCCATGACTGATTGGCCTCTTTAATTGTTCATGGAGAAACCAATTTACATATATAATGTGATGCTGGCAGCGAGGTTGATGAATAAATTGCTGGAGTGTAACCAGTTTTCTTCAACAGCTGTACTATACTACAGAAAGATAGATATCCCAACTTAGTTTTGAAACTTGTCTAGCTTATCCCTCTTTTTCTGTCCATGAAAATGTATATACAGGCAAGGTGTTTCTATTTGTCTATACACAGTGTTGCTTAAATATCTATATAAATTCTGTAGTACAGTAACAAAAAACTTAATGCACCAGTAAATTCTTTATTAAGCCAGAGAAGAACCTAGTTCTATGTTCATAATAACAACATATTACATATAAATTAGTCAGAGTGATGTCCTCATCTTGATGTTTCTTTCATTACGTTCAGGCTGTGTACATTCCAGCCTTCTTTAGGTGTCTTGTGATTAATCTTAGCACCTAGCCTGGGATTGAACTCAGAACCTCTAGGTGACTGCACTGCATTTTAGTACTTTTATCCACTACACTATGACTGTAGGCAGTTTTCATTGATGTCTTATGTTGGCTCTGTATTGATTGGATAATAAGACACCTGAAGAAGGTTGGAGCATACACAGCAGAAACGTAGTGAAAACAACAAGTAAGATGAAGACACCACTCTAAACTAATACATAATATAAATTCCTCATTTCAGAAATATAGAATTGTATTATCTTACCAATAGTTATCAAACAAATTATTATTTAAAGAAAGAAGGCTGTGGCTTTATTGAGTTTGACAGAAGCCTAGACATGATATGATAACAATGGCAAACTATCTTTATAGCTGTCTCATAAATTATTAAATGAGGAAAGAATGATAGGGTTTTATTAAATTCAGAAATAACCAAAATGTTTTAAAACATCAAAAAACGACTTTTCCATTTATCTCATAAATTATCCTTTAGTTTCTTTTTTTCAAATAGATCTACAACTATGTAATTTCTGCCAAAGTCGAGTCTGTATTTTTGTGAAGATCTGGTTGGAAATATAAATTATAAAACAAGACTCTTGGAATATTTCTTAATATATTTTTATACTGTTTGGTGGTTGCATGGTCTGCAATTTAAGTAACCTTAACAAACATTTTATTGAAAAAAGATTTTAATAATTTATTTACTTGTAAACCTTTATCTTTTTCTCATTTGTTTTCTAGTTGCTTCTTGGTAAAGTCATACCAAAATTATAAATTATATTAGCCACTTGGCACACACACACACCACACACACACACATTATATTCACCTCTAGTTTATCGCTGTTATTTTGTGATAACACAATATATCTGAGTAATTTTCATCCTCCCAACATTTTGTCAAAGTCACAATATTTTATGAGAGAGAGAGGGAGAGAGAGAGAGGGAGAGAAAAGGGGGAGAGAGAGAGGGGGAGAGAGAGAGAGATTAATATTATAGGATCATTTGTTCTAGATATTGATTTATTCACATAATGCCAATTTATATATATTTTGGGGGATTTATTAGACATATATCTATTCTTAAATGTTTTCTACTATAGCCTTGGGCCAACCAAAGCTTTGTGTGTGGAATTGGTAGACAGAAAATGTAAGAAGTCCATAGTATATAGTATGTGTGTATGTGTATATATATATATAATCTTTATATATAAAAGTAAGGTTGTGTGTCTGTCTCCTACGATTTAGATTCCTAACTACTCCCACATTTTGCGGTGCAGTTTAACCAAAACCGGGTATCTTATAGTCATGATTCATATCGAGCCCTTCTGGGTATTAGCGCGTGTCTACGATGAGTCTACGATTTAAAAAAAAATTTACCATAATTTTTTTTCCATTTTAATGCATTTTTCGCTATTATATAAGGGAAGTAACTCTCTAAAAATGTCTACGATGAGTCAACGATTTAAAAAAAAATTTACCATCATTTTTTTCCATTTTAATGCATTTTTTTGCTATTTTTTGGCTATAACTCTCTAAAAAATGCTTATATAGTTATTTCCCTTACAAACCCAAGCAACGCTGGGCGATACTGCTAGTATATATATATATATGCATGTCGTCCTGAAATGGATAAGGAAAAGGAGAAATGAACGTCAAGACCGAATCCATGCTGTGGAAGCAGAGGTTTAGATTTTAGAACTGTCCTTTTAAAAATCATAAATGTTTTGAGTATGGAAAAATTGGACATAAAAGTTCACACTGTATAACAAAACAAAACAAAAAGGGCCAAACAAAAACATTCTTGAAAGAATGTATTGTTAACCAAAATTTTAAGTGAGCCCCAGAAAACAATATTTGTGTCCATAAAAATGAATAATGTGAATAGCAAGTTACAAATGGATATGGGCAGTGATATAACGATAATTAATACAGATACAAGGAGAAAAATACAGAAACCTAGATTAAAGGAAACTTCAAAAATTTCATGAGGTGTTTCAGGTAAAAAACTGCATTTTATGGGTGAAATGACAAGTGAATTTACATTTTGTGGAAAAACCCTGAAAGCCAAAGCTCTTGTGTTGAAAAATATGACAAATTTATTTGGAACAGACTGGATGGAACTGTTTAACTTTTGGGACCTCTCCATAAATATTTTTTGTAAAAATGCGAATGGTTCTTCTGCCAGTACAAATAAGGCATCGGAGAATTTAAAGAAAGGAATTTAAAAAAATTTTCCTGATGTTTTTTTTGATGAATTGGGTTTATATATATATATATATAGACCCAATTCATCAAAAAAAACATCAGGAAAATTTAATTTTTGTTTCACCATTGAATTTTCACCATCCCACTTCCATCAATGGATCACCCTTCCTTTCTCATTCATTTGTTGTGACGGAGAAATACACAAGAGTATTATTATAGTAGAAGATACACGATGTATATATATATATATATATACACACACACGTACATACATACATATATATATCTCCTAATATAATAATGAGCATAGTGTGTTTATATATTTGTCCAAAATCATGCAGTAGGAGTGACTGGTGAAGAGAGAGGAGAGAAAATAGTAATTCAGTGAAGGAGAAGAAGTGAGAGTAATAGCCATGAATGAGAGGGGTAAGAGAAAGTAATAGCAATGAGAGAGAGGACATGGCAAAGAGAGCATCGTGTATCTTCTACTATAATAATACTCTTGTGTATTTCTCCGTCACAACAAATGAATGAGAAAGGAAGGGTGATCCATTGATGGAAGTGGGATAGTGAAAATTCAATGGTGAAACAAAAATTAAATAGCGCTTCAATTCTGTGTGAGTATATGTGTGTGCATGTAAAAGGGAGGAATGTGAATGTTTGTGTGTGTGTGTGTGTTTGTGTAAAATATATCTATATATCTGAGTAAGTGTATATGTGTTTGTGTATGTTTATTTAGAAAGATACATAAAAAATAGAATTACAGACACATGTGCATTTACACATACATATATATATATATGTAAACAGATACACTTAAAAAGGAAGGAAGCAGGCTGTGACAAAGTATAGAAAACTACATTTTCTACAGACTGTGCTACTCATACATATGAATGTATACACCTGCACACACACACACACACACACACACACACACACACACACACACTCATACAGAGTTGAAGCACTGTTTGATTTGTTTTTTAACCTTTCTGTGCCCTTTATATATATAAAATATTACAATTAGCTGGCATTTTTGATGACACAGGGCCAGCTAGTATATATATAGATGTCTTGCAAACAACTTGCACATGCAAGTGCTACCAGTCAAAAACTCTGCATACTGAAAGCCAGCAAGTGCATGGGGTCATCAGGAGAGAATGCGCACCGTTTCGGGGCCTACCTCTCGACGGCATCAATGAGCACCGTCCCCCGCTCACTGATATGAGGCCCCACTTACTAGATCAGCTGGTTATCAAATAATATCAAGTATGTTATAGAAAGTATGGGCTATTTACAGAGTGATCATAGAGAGCCAATGTGAAAAAAATACAGAGTAGAGGAAATTGAAAACGCAAATCATAGGTAGTCAAAGTGATTCTTGAACACACAAATGAAGGTATTCAATCAAGGTAATTGTATTATATATAATTATACACATCAACATAAATCATGCATGCATAAGCGTAAAGATTCTCCAAGGGTATAAAGAATAAAACCAAACATACATAAAAATATAGAAATATAAAAACATATAAATAAAGATTACCTGTAACGAGTTATGCGTGATAAATATAGGAGGTGAAAAAACAAATGAGAGGTTGATAACCATAGGAATAAAAATGTCAACCTTCAAAATGGCAAAGTGCCTTCTAAATATTCCTTATACATCTAGGATATAAGATAGAAATGATAGATCTAATTTTATAGGTTTTTAGAAATGTAGAGTGAAATTTATGGTTACAGGAAAGGATCACATCTGAAAACTTATTTAACATATTAGTGTTATATAATTTAAGGATTATATACAATTCCCTTATAACTATTGTAACCTACTCCAACCAACAAGAAAATCACTATGTGGTCCCTCAAACTCAAATTTCTCTTAAATTATATCCTGACATTTTAAAGAGAAGAGAAGGAGGCATTAGATCATGTAATAGTAGTGCCATGATAAAATGTACCCATAGAAACCATGCCAAAAGTGGGATGTATAAATGAGACATAGTCCCCAATCTACTGAGGAGAGCAGTAACTTAAAAGAAGAATTAACAATGTGATAACCGGTCCAGACTGTGTCAGTCTGGAAAGCAAAGTTAAAATGATGATAATGAATCCTAGACTGGATACAAGGCATGCCCAAAAAAGGATGGAGTGGTTATGACTGGAATATCTTTGATAAGATCAGTGATGAACTGGAACTGCATATAACAACAATAACAACAACAAAAGCAGCAATACCATTATACCATCTTGGAAATATAAAAAAATGAAAAGGTGAATGGAAGCCTCTTACAGTGGTCAACTGGAGATCTCGTTTATCATATGGCGAGTAGTCGTAGATAGCAACATATATCTTCTCGTTACTAGATTCACTCATATCCGTGTGGGTGGAGGGAACTTTATTTAAGCGAGCAGGAACTTCTTCTGAAAAATAAGTGGGAAAAAAAATAAATACATGAATGAAGTCACACACACCTGCACATGCACACACACACACACACACACACACACACACACACACACACACTTACACATGCTAATATCAAACAGTGAGAATGAGTGCTCAACACTGCATTGGTGGATGAATATTCTTTATTTGTGGGTCAACAAGGCCATTATTGGTTTCCTGTCAAGAGAAATCTCTCAACAAATATCAAGCCTGTCACATGGAAAGTACTAGTGTTGCATGTGGCGGGCTTGATAATTGCTGAGAGATTTCTCTCACCATGAAACCAATGATGGTCTTGTTGATCTACAAATAAAATGTATGTGAATGTGTGCATATATATATATATATATATATATATATATATATATATATAACAACTAATGTAGGATAAAATTTTTTTCGAAAAAAATTTTTATCAATGGCCAGCATATCAAAAAATACCTTTAAAGGTTAAATTATAAATAACTTATAAAATAAGGACAAAAGAAAAATTCTAATGCCAAATATGCTGAAAAAAGACAAAATTGTCAATAACCATTATAATTTATGCGTCTCGAAACAAGCCGATAGAAATTTCTAAAAAATTTTGTTATTACCGTATTGGTCCCAATTCGGGGTTAATTCATAAGAATTTTCCCCTCCTCAGCGATAAATACCTAAGACATAAATGAAATACTTACTCATACCCATGGAAAAAACAAGCCCTTTTTTTCAGCATATTTGGCATTAGAACTTTTCTTTGGCCCTTATTTTATAAGTTATATATATATATATATATATATGGAGAGAGAGAGAGAGAGAGAGAGAGAGAGAGAGAGAGAGAAAGAAGTAGTCAGTTCCGATTCAAAACTTGACCACTTCTTGTTTTTTATTAGATGTATTTTTTTCTGTGCACGAACACATCAGTGACTTTTGAGTCCCAAAAGCTCTTTGAAATTAACATTTCAAACAGTGCTTTAACTGCTTTTCAGATCATCATCATTATCATATACATATGCATGTACATACGTAAATTAGTACATACGTACGCACACATGCATGCACATGCATGTATGAGGTTTGGGTGTGTCTGTGTAGTGTGTGTTCTGAGTTAGAGCCAAGAGTATAGTTTAAGTGTACCTGGATGATGCATCGAATGTCTGCAGATGTAAATTTACAATACTGTTGTGTGATATGTTTTCCTTGTTGCTTAGTTCTAGACTATCTCTGACTGATTAGACCTATGATAAAAAACATTCTCACCATAATCATTCCATCATTTTTTCAGGCGCAGTGTACCTAAGTTATTTTATTCAATTTGTCCTCACATCTTTAAAGACAATTTGAGAGAAGTGTGACTATTACTTTTAGCAAATCGCATAACCTTTAGAGCCACCTTCTTTCCAGGATATCTGGGATTACATTACACCATCAAATGTGTCTTTCACTTCTCTAGAATGGAAGGTTGTGATGTGAGGCAAATTTGGCTGATACTTTTTGAATGTTGAGTAACTAGCAGATGGACCCTTACTTCCATGCTATCAGTACAGGAGTCTCAGTTGGTTTGTCTGATTTTGACTTTGGATATGGTAAGGAATTGTATTGTTGTTTAGTTCCAGGTTAACACTGACGGAACAAAAGCATTTCAAACTGCATCTGTTTAAGGTGGTCAAGGACTATTTCATCCAATGTATCCTTTTCTTCCTCAAGGAAGTAGGAAAATTCAAATGGCATTTGTTTGCTATTTTCAACATGCTGATTAGCCATGCAGAAGCTAGTTGTTGTTCTTTAGTCTCAGGTTACCCTGGTTTAACCCTTTCGTTACTGTATTTATTTTGAGATGTTCTGTGTTTCTCCCAATTATTTTAGATATAACAAAGAATTTAGTAAAGTAACTTAGTTATCTTAAGCTAGTGTTAGGAGCAGTATTTGTGACTAAGGTTTGGTGGAAGATTTTAATTAAAAACTTATGAAAACAAGACATTTGTACTAAAGAGCCAGAGCCGGTTTCAGCTGGATTGGTAATGAAAGGGTTAAAGATATCTATGATCAAAAGTATTCAAGTCATGACCAGCTTGTCTTTTTCCTATGTACAGGACCACATTATCCAAAAGTTACTTTTTCTAAGACGGTGGGGATTTGAGGAAGATTTGGCTGCTGTTTCTAAAAAGTTAAGCATAGAGGCTCACTTGCTGACTTATATATTTTGGGTGTAGTATTTTATTGAAAACAATTCTTTCATTGTCATTCCATTAACATCATTGTCATTCCATTAACATCTAGGGTGTATTATAGGAATGTGAAATCAACCCCTGTGCTTCGTTGGAACAATAAAAAGCAAAGTCAAACTCAACAAAATTTGAAAATTAAAGGGTTGTAACTGTGTATTTTGTATTTGTAGACACATGAAGCCACCTTACCATGTCTCTCAATAAAAGACAGTTTACATCCCGGAGCATTGCGGTCAATCTGGTCACAGCATTTGTACTTCTTTAAACTTTTTGTCCATACCCCAGGATGGTATTTAAGGTAGAAACTGGCATTTTTCTTCAGACATTCTGTAAAAAAGTAAAATTAAATAATAACAATCATCCTTTCTACTAAAGGCACAAGGCCTGCTTTTTTTTGGGGGGGGGGCACTAGTCGATTACATTGACTCCAGTGTGTAACTGGTACTTATTTCATTGACCCCCCCCCCAAAGGAGGAAAGACAAAGTTGACCTTGGTAGAATTTGAACTCAGAATGTAAGGATGGACAAAATATCATAAAAAATTTTGCCTGGCATGCTAACAATTCTGCCAGCTTGCCACCTTAATGATAATAATAATAGTGAAAATGATTAAGATAGGTAAAATGTGAGAGGAGGGAGTTGGTTGATTGTATTGGCCTTCATAATTCACTGGTATTTAATCATCCCAGAGGGACAAAAGGTAAAGTTGAACTTAGCAAGGTTTAAACTTAGAAGGGAAAGAGCCAGAACAACAATCACAAGGCATTTTATCTATTGCCTTTCTATTTCTGGCAATCCATCATCTTTGATAATCATTTCTACAATAGGCACAAGACTTGAGATTTAGTGTGCGGGCAGACGGGCTAGTCAGTTACAGTGACCTCAAAACTTGATTGGCATTTACTTCATTATCCTTAAAAGGATGAAAGGCAAAGTCGATTTGATCTCAGAATCATCATCTTTAATTAAAATCAAAAATCAAAATCAAAATCGATCAACATCAATGGAAATTGTAGCTGTGATACCAGTGCCGGTGGCACGTAAGAGAACCATCTGAACGTGGCCGTTGCCAGCCCCGCCCCGACTGGCCTCCGTGCCGGTGGCACGTAAAAAGCACCATCCGATCGTGGCCGTTTGCCAGCCTCGTCTGGCACCTGTGCAGGTGGCACGTAAAAAGCACCCACTACACTCACAGAGTGGTTGGCGTTAGGAAGGGCATCCAGCTGTAGAAACACTGCCAGATCAGACTGGGCCTGGCACAGCCTTCTGGCTTCCCAGACCCCAGTTGAACCGTCCAACCCATGCTAGCATGGAAAATGGACGTTAAACGATGATGATGATGAGTAGTAGTGACAATGATGATTGGAGTATTTTTTTTTTTATCACAAATCACAAATTTGACTAAATCTGTAGTTTATTTAATCTGTAGTGAACCCAAAGGAAAACCTGGTGCTTATGCCTTTTAAAATCTTCTAAATATAGTGGAATAGTTTGAACCCAAACACACTCTATTTAACCGAGTAGCACTCAACTTATATAATCAACAGTTTGGGAGAGAGAGAGAGGGGGGAGACAGAGAGAGTTGAGTGAATCCTGGTAAAATAATAATGAAATCATTCACCCCCACCCTTTAGTGGGGTGGGGGCTACATTTGCAGTTACCCTACTAAATGTATATGTAATTTTTGTGTAATACTAAGGGATGTGCCTTAAAACAAATAAGGAATAAATAGTTGATAGTTATGGTAATGGGGTGAGAATAATATTGGTATTGAAGAGAAAGAGAGAGAGGCAGAAATAGTGGAATCAATGAAGAGACAGACAAAGAGAGAGAGGAGAAGGGAGAAAGGATTCTAAGAAGTGAGAGGTTAAGTAAAAGTGGAGGTTTAGGCAAAGAATACAAAAGAAAGAATTTCTCAGTCACACAACCATGTCAGTATCCACAACAGAAGGTTTTCCAGTTATTGTCATTCTCTCTTTTTAAGGTTATGTAATACTTTATCTGATGTGTCAAGTCTTTATTTAAAATGAGAGTGAGTGATATTTTGGGGTTGCCATTTCTAGCAGTTCAAATAGATGTCTTTCCTATGGTAATGATGGTGATGATAGCAGTAATGGTGATGATAAAGTGAAAATGTCTTGGTCTTTTTTTTACATGATAGCAAAATCTGAAAATTGTTCCTATGTTGGTGATAGTGAGAGAAGTGGAGAGAACAAGAGCAAGAGAAGGAAACCAGAAGAAGTTAGTAAAGAGAAATTTATAAATATATACATTAAAAGATCTACACACACACACACACACACACACACTGAGAGAGAGAAAGGAACTAAGATTTGCATAGATTTCAGTGTAGAAGTACATGATGTATAAAGAGTGGGGGAGAGTGTGTGTGTATGTTGTATGTTTAACCAGAGAGAGAGACGGCTAACCCCAGGTTGACCTTTACAAGGAACCATACAGAGGAGATTAGGGAGTCTTGCAAGTCACAAGATGCACTGCAAACAGAACCAACTTTTAGAGCAGCAGACAGGATGTGGAAAGAAGATTGGTGATACAAGAATGGATGACAACCATATGTTACAGTAGAAACACACACACACTGTAGATAGATAGATGTACGTATGTACATAATCATATCAGTAAACATAAACAGTATAAGTGAGTGAGTATTCATATGTGTACACACACTTAAAAAAAATGTAGTGTGTGTGTGTGTGTGTGTGTGTGTGTGTATGTATGTATGTATGTATGTATGTATGTGTGTGTATATATATTATATATTGTGATATGTGAATAATTTCAAGGGTTTAAATAGTGCTATATACAACTTTACATACAGGAAAATGTTGCTCTTATGTAATATTATGTTTTCTGGAATTTTGTAGTGAGAAATCGATAAAGCAGATGAAAGCCTGTGGCAATCTATTATGCACCACTGATGTCTTTTTAAATACTACACACACATACACATGCACAAACACACACACACACACACATACACACACACGATGATTGCCTCATCTTATCACATGATAGTTGTCTCACAAATAGTGAGATATCTGTATGTCACTGGATCTAAGAGACAAAAGCTTGTGCACAGGGCTGGCCTTAAGCCGATTAAGCTGATTGATTCTAGTTGGGCCCCACGCCGAAGGATAACCTGCGCTCAAGAGGGCCATATTCTAAACTGCGATATTTCATAAAGGTGGTCACCCTGAAGTCTTTTAAAAAAATCTACAAGTTCTTTCAAAAAAACAAAAAAAAGAAAATCACACAAAACTTAAGCGACACAAGACATCAAAAGATCAATTCATTCATCCAAGGCTGCTTGGGTTAGCCACTGAATTTGAAGAAATTTATTGTATTTTTAGTGTAAGGGCCAATATGTAGGTTTGTATGTGAAAGTTTGTGAGTGGTTATGGGGATCGTGGACAGTTTGACAAGGCTGGCAAGCCAGAAGGCTGCACCAGGCTCCAATCTGATTTGGCAAAATTTCTACAGCTGGATGCCCTTCCTAATGCCAACCACTCCAAGAGTGTAGTGGGTGCTTTTTACTGGCATTGACCACACTTGAATAATGCTTTTTATGTGCCACTGGCATAGGAGCCAGTCAGGTAGTACTGGCAATGACCATGTTTGAATGGTGCATTTTACATGATACCGGCACGGAACCAGTCAGCTGAAATGATGCCAAGGGTTTGTGCTCTTATGTTAAGGAGGTATATGGCCCAAAATCTTCTTCAATAGCTTCAATGAGAACAGCAGATGCACGTTTGATTCTGACTGACACCGATTCTATTCATGAGCGTTGGGTGGAACATTTTTCTACACTTTTGAATAGACCTTCATCCGTTGACATGAGGACGATAGAAAAAAGCGAACACCTTCTAGTTATAGAATAACAATAGGTCTCCAGGGCCTGATGGAATCTGTGCAGAAGTCTTGAAATATGAGGGTGACAAAATGTTTGAACTCTTAAATATATTAATTTGTCACTGTTAGAGAACTGAGAAAGTGCCTCAAGACTGGATTGATACCATTTTAGTCTCCCTGCATAAATCGGGGCCAAAGGATCTGTGGTAATTTTTGTGGGATTTCGCTTTTGTCTGGTTGGAAAGGTACTTGCCCACATTTTGTTAAATGTTTAAATACCTCTATAGTTCCAAATATAGTGTCTGAGTCTCAGTGTGGTTTTCGTTCCTCCAAGGGCACAGATGGTTGTATCTTTACTGTCAGACAATTACAAGAAAAGTGCATTGAACAGAATCTTGCTCTATACCATTGCTTTGTTGATTTGAGCAAAGCATTCGATACTGTTAATCGAAATGCTCTGTGGCTAATTCTAAGGAATATAGGTCGTCCAGAAAAATTTGTGAACATGATCAGGGCTTTGAATCAATATATGAAATTTGTGAACATGATCAGGGCTTTGAATCAATATATGAAATTTGTGAACATGATCAGGGCTTTGAATCAATATATGAAATTTGTGAACATGATCAGGGCTTTGAATCAATATATGAAATTTGTGAACATGATCAGGGCTTTGAATCAATATATGAAATTTGTGAACATGATCAGGGCTTTAAATAAACTGAAAGGTAGCCCATCCTTAACGTGGCTGTTTAGTATACTAAAAATAGCAGTTACTAAACATATAAAACACCCACTATTCTGATCACCTAATATGCTGCAAAGGGGGAAAAAATGGCCTCTGCAGTATATTACGAGGCGAGATTAGTTGATAGCACCTGAAAGCAAAATGAAGAAAAAAATAACTCTGAGGTGGGGGTAGGTGGCCTACCAAAATTGTGCTCAGTTGGGCCCTGCACTGCCTAAGGCCGGCCCTGCTTGTGCAATACTTTTATCACTCTTTCAGTTGCCATAGTAGATGCCCATGACAAACACTTAAATATGACTAGTACTATTTTGACTTCAAGTTTTAGGTCAGAGTATCTTTCTCCTAGAAGAACAGCCTTCCTCAAGGCTTTGTTAAAAATAACAGGAGCCCTGGGAAACCTATTTAAGTCATAGGTGGGACCTGGCAGATAATAACCATTCCAGGTCAAAATGGAACTTGGAGTAGTGATAATTAAGGGATGACTCTATGCTCCCCTTAATTCCAGTCCAAAACTGAAGATTTGCCATTGGGTATGGAACATGTATACATACATGTGAGACTTTCCTCAAGGCCAAAATACAACATAGTTTTTGTCTACATCAGTGCCATTCAAAGTGGTGGTCTGTGGACCGGTGCCGGTCCGCAAGCCATTAGCTGCTGGTATGTGGTGAGTTTCCAGAAAAGAAAGAAACATTATAAAATGCTTATATAATATTGTATTATTTGTTTACAAAATAAATATACGATGAAAAAAGTTGTCAACTTTTATTATATTCATTATACATATTGTTTCTGGTATAAATTAATATTACTAAGAAACATTACTGGTCCCAGGCACATTGGAAAAAAAAACAGCAGATAGTTTGAGAAGTACATTACAATGATGGGGCTTTGTTTCTTTATTAGAAACCAGCTCCTTCCTCAGAGGAAGAACTTAGATAATTAAAAACAGAAGAGTATGAACGAACAAATATGCATTCATGCATATATGCATGAATGCGCACACATGCACACACACCCACGACTGTCTCCTCAGATTCAGCTTAATGACTCTGATGTACTTTCAATCTTGCATTTGTGGGTGGAGACTTTATAAAATATAAAATAGATCAAGAAATGAAATGAATAATGAGACATCTGTACATCATTGGGTTTAAGTGTCAAAAGTTTGTACAACACTTTGCCATTCTCTTGGTTGCAATAGTAGGTTCCATTGACAAGCATTGTCAGATGACTGGTGTTATTTTGACTGCATGGTTTATGTCAGAGTATCTTTCTCCTAGAAGAGCTACCTTTCTCATGGCTGTCAAAAATAACAGGAGCCTCCTCTACCCATGGGAAATTTATTAAACCCATAGATGGGACCCTGAGAGATACTACCATTCCTGGTTAAAAACGACCTGGGAGCAATGGTAATTAAGGAGTGGCTCCACACACCCCATAACCCCATAACTTTCAAACTGGAGCCACACCACTGGATGCAATTTAATGATATACCTAGGATGACTGGATGGATGGGCGGATGAACAGACAGACACAGATATAAAATATGTGTTACTAAAGAATATTATAGCTGAATAAAGAAAATACAGACCTCGGAACTCTCTGCATTCAGTAAAACAGTGGCCCACAATGTGTTTGCAGTGCCAGTACTCAAACCAGTATTTGGGCCACTTGATTGGATGCTTGATGAGATCCGAGCCATTGATGTGAAAACCCAGAAGATATTAACCAGCACACATAATTTCCATACTGACAGTGACACAGACTATCTCTACCTAAAACAAAAACAAGGGGCAGAGGCTTAACATTAATCCAGACTGCCTCTGAGTGTCGCATCATATCTCTTCGGCAACATCTTTTAATCACCAAATGTTGAAGTGCATTCTTTGGCTAAGTTTGCATACATAAAGCTGATAACATCATGAGACTTGGAAAGCAGCTCCTTTAGCAACACTCCTTGTCTGATAACTTTAAATGCATGCCTCAAGAAGTCACAAGATTCTACCACAATGTATAATCAGATGAAAGGATGAGTGTATATCAGCAGAAGACCATGCATGGATATGTTAGTAGAAAGCTCTGGGATGATAGTAACATTGATTATCAAAGCAGCCTTATGGACCAACAACCAGATTACTACCTCCCACTTTGAAGGGTATGTGCTTGCAATCCAGGATCAGGAAATATCAACAGAATAACTGATGCACAAAAGGGACAGAAACACAGGAAAAGCAGTAAAATGTGATAACCAATGCACACTTTGTGGAGTTAACACCAAAGATATCACCCACATCATAAGCAGTTGTCCAAAACTATTATAACAGTGTTATCAACTGATGAGAAATGATGTTGTAGCTAAGACACTGTAATAATGAGATCCATCAGAAAGATAACCCTGAGACCAAAGAAATAAGAACCCACAATATGGTAGAAGCCATAGCCTCTCATAATAAAGAGAAGTACTGGAGGAATGTCCCAGTGAAAACCTCAATAAAATGCAAACATAACAGAGCAGACATAGTGATTTGGGATAGAAAAGAGAAACTGAGTATAGTTTGGAAATCAGCTGCCCAGTGGATGTTAACATAAAGCTAAAGATCAGTGAAAAGGAAAATATCTACCTTGAGCTATTGAGAAATCTGCAGTTACTCTATCCAGATTACAAGTTCAGGTTTATACCTGTAATTATTAGAGCACTGAGATATGTAACACACTGCCTTAGTACCAATCATGAGAAATAAGGCTTATCAAAACCAGAAAGGAGAAAGGTGATTCAAAGATGAAATATCCAAGCCATCACTGGAACTGTAAAAATGAGCATGTCTAGACATGCAACTATATACATGAGAATACATACATAAAACAAAACATCCAGATTCGCACATATACATACATACAACAATACCCTGTTGATGTTGCAATTCCAGTGAAGAAGACTTGGATCTTGGTTAGAAATCAATGCTGGGTGGGGGAGACTAATTGACTGACTGACTCACACACATCATCATCATCATTGTTCGACCGTGGTCGAGACAATGGAATTTACTATGTTGCGCCAGACTTCACGGTCCATCATAGCATTACGGAGGTCCTGTTGCTGGATGCCTGTATCCCTGGAGATTACATCAGGGTAGGAGAGTGTGCGCCCTCTGGTGTTGCGAGTAGATGGCTTCCAGAGGAGAAGAGTAGAAATTACTTCTTTTTCAGCTCTACAACAATGTCCAGCAAACTGGACTCTCCTACCTTTCACAAGAGATGACACAGGTGGTAATTTCCCATATATTTGCATTTTAGTTGGATGGCACCTCCACACACACACACACACACTTGAATAATTATGCCAACAAGCAACATTTGTTGAACATAAGAAGAGTGATAATGAATGAAACTTTATCCAAAAAAAGAGGTGAAATATATTTTTTTTCCAAACAGTATAAACAAAAGCATGTGGTTTCACAATTAGCAACATTCCAACAAATACCATGCTGCCTGCTAGCGAAACTACATTACAGGCTATGACAGCTGACCACTGCCCCCCCCCTACTACTACTACTACTAGTAATCTTCATGATCATTGTTGCAGTGGTCAGAGATTGTATCAGTGAAATATGTCCTTGATAAAATATTTCAAGAAAAAAATAACTTTAACTTTGAAATACTCCCTCAGAGAGAGAGACGAACAAAGACAATATTAAGAGCTATTAATGAAATTGGAGATGAGTATTTAGAGCGATGTAATGAACCTCCATTCTGGCAGATTAACACCTCTTTATATGCCATGTCTAACAATGCAAAGCAATACATGAACAACACTCAAAAAGTAAACAAAACTAGAATAAGTGAAAAAAGTGTCATCAGGGGTTTTGAAGACAGAGACAATGGTTGGTGATATATAGAAACAATTTCAACATCAAAATGACTTCAGAATTCATTACAGAGTACTTAAATACACTGTTTCAGGTTTGCCAGCACACTATTAATCCATTAATGCATAGCATCCAGAAAAATGGATGCAGGAAAAATTACTATTACTTGTTTCGTATGTATAGTTGGTTTGTTTGTATGCAGTGCTTGCTCACTCATAGAGCACTAGTTTAGAGGCAGACCATACCAAAAATAAGCTCAATAGGTAGTTTACTTAACAAGCAATAGTAATTTTTCCGGCGTCCATTTTTCTGAATGCTATGCATTAATGGGTTAAAATTAAAGACTAACACTATAATTATCCTACTATATACAATCGACCAAGCTAGTGGTATGTGCAATGGTACCTGTTTAATTACTCAAGACATTCAAGGAAACATCATTAAGACAAAAATTATAACTGAAGGCTCTCATTGCAAAAAAAAACTGCTTATTCCAGGCATTACTTTTGCTTCTGTTGGTGAAGAGTTACCATTTACTTTAATTAGAGAACAATTTCCAATTAAATTAGCAATGGCTTACACTTATTGTCCGATCCCCATATACTGCATTAATATTTCTCACACTTTCCATTGCGTCGTTGCCTTTATTGAACTCATAGAGCAAAATATGCTGACTGTTAAAATCAAATTGCACTCTCAAAACTTGCACTAAGAATAAGCGCAAGGTAAAATTACTACCTTGCTTTTATTGCAAGTTAATGCAGGTAGTTTATCCCATCCCCTTCTGACTTTTATTTCATGCAATTGAAAAAAAAAGCGCATTATTTATGGGATGGCCCAATACTTTCTATATCTATCCTTTCACACGAGAAAAATATGGACCACAAACATAAGTAGAGGAAAATATATCTGTACACATCATCAAGTATAGTTCTGGGGGCAGAATTACAACCAAATGCCATCATACAATAAATATCCTTTACTTATAAATATCTTTTATAATTCATTTTCACTTCTTTGCTTTAAACACTACTTTGCATTTTCTTAGAATTTCATAAAAATTTAATCATCAATAACTTATAAACAGAATTTAAACTATGAGGCATTGTTACTTATCAATACCATATGAAAAAAGAGAGATTTCAGCCTCCAGTACCACAAATTTCATAAGGCTAGAATGTCTTTGATCAGAGTCATTCCAGCCTTGATCACTTTGTCTTTTTAGGATATACATAAAATTATATTATTTCACGACCACAAACCACATAGGGGCACCAACTATCAAAAAATATCTAAAATTGTTAGAAAATACATATGTAAGAAGCTCACAGAATTGGTTCTGAAACTTTAATTTGCTGTGGTTTATGTTTCAGTGTATTAAAGATAAAGATGTTATTTCATATGCAAGTGAAATAAACTTAAACACTTCAAATAAGAAACAAAAATGTACTGCAGTATAATTTACCTTATCCATATTCAGTTTTTTTAATTGAAAAATACGTAGGAATCTCTTTATATATAAATGGCAAAATGTCTGTGTGCATGTCCTTTATACAAATCCACAATTTTTCAGTTTAGAGGGCTCGCACTTTCTATGGTCATTCAAAACCATCCAAGGGTGGTCGTGCACATCTTTACATTTCCCCAGTCACCCCGTAAAGCCATTAAAAAATCAATAGATGTGACTTTTTTGTGAATTTTCTATCCAAAACCCAATCAAAATGCCCGAAACTTGATACGCCAATTGAATGCCAGCTAGCTGTATGTGATTGGTCAGAGATTTGGACAGTACTCGCGTATATGTATGCACACACGCAGCTGTATATGCATGCACTAGCACCATGACCTGGTGTTGCCGGGTCATAGAACTAGTATATAATAAAAGTGTATCAACGCAAAACACTTTCTTCAAGACGATGGAATAGATTGCTATACTAATGAAAGGTGTAGATTGATTGCAGGGAAATGTACAACTTATGCATCTGCACACCTTCTTTCTTCTCCTTATCCCGTCTTGGATTCTACTTACCTAATACCAATAATTTGGACTTATTGCATAACTGCTCAAGGAGAATACCAGCATATACCACAACATACCCCAACTGATCTTTTATTGACCTCTTGTGATCTGGACTCCTCTAACATTCATTTCTACACTAATGTTTTGACTATGTTTAAATATATAAATGTCAATCTGACCTGACACAAGTTCTTTGCCTGTTTATACCTTTGTTGTTCTATTCTATACCCATGTACACAAAATTTTTTAACACGTGTATATGATTTATATAAACCATATATATATATTTCAGATGGCCAGATAACCGAAGAGATGGTGTTGTGGATTCCACCTTGGCATCCGAAACTCAGAGTTTTATCTTGGCTACCGAATAATTGTCACGTATTATTTTACAGATAAATTTCCTCTATTTACATAATATTGAGGTCTCTTTCCTTCTTTTGTTATCTTACCGTTTACCATTTTTACCAATATGATTTATATATATATATAAATCATGCAGATACATACACCCCAGTTCAGCCAGGTCACTGTTATCTCTTCTCCATTCAGCCTCTTTCTTTTGGTCATTTCATCATGTTAAACTGTTAATCGTGACACATTTTCTCTCTCTCTCCATTTTTTTCCCTCTCATCCCTTTATGTTGAAAAGTATAGGTTTGAAACACCAAAGACTTTTTCCATTCTTCCCAAACATCAAACTATTACACCTGCTTGTTATTCCCACACCTGTCTTTGTCTTTTGTTTTCTGTACATTTGAACCACACACACACACGAGTGAGTAGACAAACAAAAGAAAGTGGCACTCAACACATTTGGCAGGAGTTACATACATTATTTGATAATGGTCTGATTTGGCTCCATGCAACTTAAAGTTTTATGGGCTTGTAAAACAAACCAAGCTCTTCAAGCCTTGGTAACCAAAAGGAGAAAGTTCAAGATGGCTACTAGATATTGGGCTGTTATTGGTCAAGGTATGTCACATGGTACTGTTGGTACTGTTACTGATACAGTAGTGACATCAGATAGGGATAGAAATCCCAATCTTTACTTCTAGGACCATGTGGTTGGACAGGATATAAGCAGCATGTTACTGTCTAAGGCAGTGGTTTTCAACCAGGGTTCCACAGAACCTTAGGGTTCTGCCAGTACAGTCCAGTGGAATGTTTCCTTGGGGTTCCGTTCCAGCAAAAAGGTTGGAAAGCACTGGTCTAAGGAATGAAAAGAGAATTGTTAGCAATGCCAGCTGCTGGTGTGCATGTATGTGTGTGTGTGTGTGTACCTGAGCACTGAGTTCATTAATGCAAATGTATGTGCATGGGTGTGTGAATCTGGTGTATGTATACATCAGGGTATGTATCACCTGTGACTATACATCATTGTGTGTGTGCATACGTGCACATACACGTGTTAGTATCTACTGTGTGTAGGTATGTGTGAACATGTGTGTATGAGTGTGTACATATGAGTATGTCTGTGTGTGTGTGCATGTGTAACTGATGTGCTAGTGTGTTGTTTGGAGTTATGCAACAGCATCATTGAGAGGATAACCAAATTTATTGTAAGATTAAGATTTGGCAGCGCTAGGGAAAGAAAGAAAGAAAGGAAAGCAATACACACACACATACACACACACATATATATATATATATATATATATATATATATATATAAAGACAGTCATAGAAGATTACAGAAAATGTATAGAATGGAAAGGCCTAGATGGATCAATCTAGTCTATGCGGGTAACAGAAGTTAAGTACCCTGCCCTAGCATATGGGGTAGTCAGACTTAAGATGGTATATCTGGGTTGTCAGCAGTGACCTGCATTGACCAATAGCAGCCCAATATCCAGCAGCCATCTTGAACTTTCTTCACTCAATTACTTAAGTCTGAAAAGCAGAAAGATGAAAAGTTTATGATTTGGGAGGAAAATCATTGATCATAGCTCTGTTTGATCATGAATACTCTGGGAACTTAAATAATGACAACTGATCTTTCAACATAAGCACAGAAACAACGTATACATATTCTGCATCATGATAAACACAGCCAGCCTACATGGCAAATTTAAAAGTCATAGCAGCCTGTACATACCGTGTCGTATCGTACTAATCCAGGTTTCTCTCTGTTTGCTGGTATCCGCAACAATATACAATGTGTAACATTCTCCATATTCTTCATACACAATCTGTAAAGACCAAATATTACAGATATATGATTCAGACATAAATTGGAAATTGGAATGCAAAATAAAACATTTTAATGTTAGCACAAATTTTGGAGATGGGGAATATAGTTGATGAAACCAGCTCATGTCATTTACTTTATTACTCTTTACTCTTTTACTTGTTTCAGTCATTTGACTGCGGCCATGCTGGAGCACCGCCTTTAGTCGAGCAAATTGACCCCGGGACTTATTCTTTGTAAGCCCAGTACTTATTCTATCAGGCTCTTTTGCCGAACCGCTAAGTGACGGTGACGTAAACACACCAGCATCGGTTGTCAAGCGATGCTAGGGGGACAGACACAGACACACACATACATATATATATACATATATACGACAGGCTTCTTTCAGTTTCCGTCTGCCAAATCCACTCACAAGGCATTGGTTGACCCGGGGCTATAGCAGAAGACACTTGCCCAAGATGCCACGCAGTGGGACTGAACCCGGAACCATGTGATTGGTTAGCAAGCTACTTACCACACAGCCACTCCTGCACCTATGTTGATTTCAGCCATAATACAAAAAAATCTTTCATACTGATTTAGCTAAAATTACTATTAACTCTATTCATCACGGTTCCTCAAATTGGCAGGGGCCAAAAATATGAAGGGGTAAGTTTCTTTTTCTTTTATTGCTTGGTCAGTGAGGGAAGGAAAGTGCCCAAGACGCTTTTCTCAGAGCCACTAACTTTGGTAAGAAGAAAGGAGGAAGTTCTCTGGAAACCAGGCCCAAATATTTGCAACAGTGGAATTCTGGTAAAGATACTCAAGACATTCTAATAGTTCTGACAATTCACTCCTGTCCCAAGATGGTACTGTATATATACACATATATAAATATTTAGTTCCTACATAGATTTCACCATTGCAGTTATTTAGAATTCAGCACTGAATGTTCTAAGTGCACTTGGATGCCTAACTGCAATGAATCATCAGGGGAACACTTTCTTGCATTATTTATAATGATGTTTATCTTAATTTTCCTCTACATATGCTCTGTATATTATAATTAGTAACACTACTAAGTACAGCAGTTGACTAACCACAATACTGGAAGCTGACTGGATAAAGATAATCTATGTGGAGCTCTAACTCCTACAGTTGTAGTTGTACAACTAATTATTGTACGAAGTTTGCTTCCTAACTATGTAATTCTGGATTCAGTCCCACTATGGGACACCTTGGGCAAGTGTCCTCCACTTTTACCTCAGGCTGACTAAATTTGAGTGAATTTGGTACACATATATTTGTATATACCTATATGTCTGTGTTTTTGTGTTTGTGCTTGTCCCTCACAACAGCTTGAAAATCCAACATTGGTTTGTTTATGTCCCCATAACTTAGTGGATTGGCAAAAAGAGATCGCTATAAGTACAATGCTTAGACTCAAATAAATAGCATGGTCCATTAGTTCAACTAAACCTTCCAATTCAGTATGGCTGCAGTCTAATGACTGAAACAAGTAAAAGGTAAACGATAAAATTATATATAACTTTGACAGCTTATGCCACCATATTGTCACATAACATTAAAGAATTAACATGGCAGGGAACTTACAAACATTTCTAAACCTCATCACATGATCATCCTCAGCCAATGAAATCATATCCAAAGCAGATACTAATTTGAGCTGTGTTCTCTCTATAAAAACAAGAGAATTTTTGAACTCCAGTCAGAAGCAAAACAGTTGTAGCATAGCTCCATGTCTTTCTATCTCAACTTTTAAAAGTCTGAGAAATCTGTGGAACCCATTAAGTCTTTAAAAATTTTTAAATAAAAAATCCTGATGAATCCCAGTGCATTTTCAAATTCTATTTTCTACATATCCACTCGTGTAGTATAAGGTAACTTTGTTTTTTATATATATATATCAATTAAGGTAAAGATGAATGAAGACAAAATAAAACAAAGAATCAGAATAGTATGAGATGATGTAAAGAAAGGATAACAAAAATGATAAAAATAGATACAGTGAAGTCAATGAAAAGTAAAGTGAAATCAATGAAAAATGTTATAAGAAAATAATTTCATAAAAATAAAGTCTGTTATAGTTATCCATTTTCTCTCATAAATTTCTTGAATGTAAATTTTAATTTATGTTTACAATTGACAATTAGTTCATTATGCCAATTAAGGATTTTTTTTCCTTATTCAACTGTAATATTCTTTAGTGACACATATTTTGTTACAGGTGCCATTGTAAGATGAAGACAGATTGTTTGTACCATCGGCATTAGGCATTACATAATTATTATTCGCAGGTCCTTGGTCATCCTCAAAGGAACTTTTCCAACTCTCTCGCCCAGCAAGCTTGCTTCTATTAATAGATGCAATAATCAAAGCAAAATTAGGCATTACAGAGTAAGAGAACTTGATTGTTGACTTGTTGCAAATACTATAGTATTTATGATTCCTTGGGAAGTTCTCCTTCAGAATTCTAAAGAACATTTTTGGTAAGTTCCTTACTCTAAGGGAGAAAGGGGGAGCGAACCAAATAACTTCCCTTATTCTAGACCGTGAGCCTCCCGTTTTGTTTAACTCCTTGCCAAGGTTATTAATTTTCTTATACCTGTACCTATTACGAGCATCCCAAAACACATTACTACTCAAAGGCCTCTTATTATTGCAGGTAGGTGGTTCTCTGCATTTATTCATAGTATTTGTGACGTGCTTAAATGGCAAACCAGCCATTTTGTTTTTGAGTCTAGTATTAAGGATATAAAATATTTTAGTTTTGAATCCACTTAACTTTAGGGCATTATTATATACCGGTGCATGCTGTTCAAAAATTTCTTCATTCGCAGATAAATTAGATATTCTAGTTGAAATCGCAGTAATGATGCTGTCTATTGTAGATTTTGGGTGATTGGATGATACATTAATATATGATATGGATTTATTAGGCTTACAAAAGGGATAATAGAGACCGGTATTTAAACACAAGGTAACATCCAAAAAATTCACCACCCTAGAATTAATGTCGAAGATGATATCAAGATTTTAAAAAATCCCTCAAGAAGCTTCTCAGTGATTTCTTTAATCTATTCAATGCCGTCTTAGAGAGGCCTGGCATGGCAAAAAGGGCATCATCTCTATACAATCCACCAGTGAGAGGAGGGAAGTTTTTCTTAATCTCTGAGAGTAGATATAAGCCAACTAAGTCAGTCACCTGTGCAGAATCTGAGGACCCCATGGTTATATCAAAAAAATTAGTTGAGTTGGCTCTCTGCCAATCACTCTCATTATAGGAGATAAGTGTTTCCCTTGCCGCCAAAATTACCCCTATATCAGACTTAAGTATCTCTACAAACCTTCTTGCAAAAATTAAGGCTTTGTTTAACAAGATAGGGCTATAATAATTCAAAATGTCGAATTGTATGAAATTAGGCTTAGGTTTATCTTTGAGAGAGTCAAACCAAAGTATCACATTCTCAGTTCCTTTTCCCTCACAATTGGGATAATACCATCGATAATAGATTTGCTGATTCTACCCAAATCAGACTTTGTCAGGCATATCAATCTAATCGAAGGATTAGATAAAAAATCAGATTTATGGTCCTTCAATAAAGCATGGGGTGTATTTGGACCCTGGCTTTTAACAATAGGTTTCCCTTATCTTGAAAAGTAATTTTTAATTGAAAAAATTTCTAAACAATGAACTTTTATCTTACCTTATATATTATTTATTTATATGTTTCTTATACATATGTACTTTTATATTTTTATATATCCATATATTTATAAATTTCTTTATATTTTTATGTATTTATTATTCTAGATGTTGTAATGTTAAAAAATATATTTTTTTTCGTCGCTAAATCATTAACTTTTAACCACGATGAACTGTATTCACACATTTTTCTTATATGCTTGTATTGATGAGTTGTGTTTCATCTTCCGTGATTTTATGCATGTATATTCTATGTGAAAGAAAAAGCATTATGTGATTAAATGTTCGAGATATGAAATGTTACGTGGATGACCTTATATTTGTCTGTTCTGCAACCATAGCATAATATATTTGTCTCATTTAATTGAGCACTTCTATAGCAGTCCTACTAAACATTTTGTTCCTGATAAGAAACAATCACTTTATTATTGATATATATATATATACATACATACATACACACACACATGTATATATGTTTGTGTGAGTAGCACACAAACATATACAGAAGGTGCAACAAGGTATGATGCATTTCCTATTTCCCAGATGAAACTCCTGATGTTTACTTTTAAACTTACACACCCTAATCTCTCACTCTCTCACCCTACCATTTCTCCCTCCCTCATTGCAGCCTCTTCATCTCTCAACTTGGTCTTCAACACTGACAGAATTGAAGATTGTAATGAGAGATCTAACAGACATACAACTAACATTTCTCAGTTGTGACCATGCCTAGGCATAGTGCATGTTGGGCGACATCATCTAAGGTGCCCTTCTCTTTTTAAGACAGTAGGATTTGGCTACAATTTCCAAATGGTTAAGCAGCTACACTGAAGCATTTTGCTTTGCTGTGGAGATTTGATTTTGTTTTATTGCCATGGTAGTGGTACTGAAATGGGCCAGACAATAAAACTTTGTGTAAACATGTTTACGTATATGTGTGTATATGTAGAGGGAGCAAGTATGTGGGTGTGTATGTATCTGTTGTTAGTTGAATTAGTATTTTTGTTGTTTTTAAAATATATTTTGGCATCTAAATGGACCAAACAATGAAACTTTGTGTTAGTGCGTGTGCATGTGTGTGAGTGTGTATATGTATGCATGTGTGTGTATATGTATAAGTGTGTGCATTTATGTTGCTGATATTTGTGTTAGTGTGTAGTTAGATATTTGCTGAAATGCAGGTCTGTGGAAACAGGAGGCACATGGGTGGGGGTGGGGGGACTGTGAGAAAACTGTGTGGAAAAACTTGAGATGATGGATGGGTGGATAGAAAGGAAGATGGAGAGAGAGAGGAGGAGGAAGCAAAAGACAGTTGAATAAGAAAGAAATTGGGGAAGAAAGAGAGAAAACAGAGAGGAAGAAAAAACTGTGGGGAGAGTATATATATGTATACACACACACACACATATATATATATATATATATATATATATATATATATAATCCAAACATGAAAACACAACAACACGAGGACGTGGAACAAATATAGTATTATTGGACGCTCAGGAAGGAAGGGAAGAAAGAGGGTTTTACGTTTCGAGCGGAGATCTACGTCAGAAACATAGGAAAAGGAAAGATCCAGAGATGGAAAGACGGAGGAAAAAAAAAAAAAATCGCCAACGGTACACACGTGGTCCCCCCAAAACAAACACAAGAAAAAAAAACAACAACGCGAATATGTGGTACATGCAAAGTATTAGCAGACACTCAGGGAAGGAAGGAAAGGTAGTTTTACATTTCAAGCAAAGCTCTTTGTCAGAAAAAGGAGATGAAGGATAAAAGTCACCAACGATCCACATGTGTTTACATTTTGAAATAACTGGAAGGGAATGGGTGAAGAAAAAGTTTCTAAGAAAAGGAGGTATGTGTGTGTGTGTGCATGTGTGCAAGTCTGTGTGTGTGTGTGGTGTTGGCTGTTTATATGTGTATGTCTGAATGAACTTTGTGTCTCTTAATGTTGTAGGAAGAATTCAGCAGCATGATTAACAGGAGTGGTGGTCTTTTGTGTAGTTGTGTGTTTCTTCACATGTAATTAGAGGAATGGTCAGTAGAAAGGTGTTTGACTGGCAGTTTGAAGTATGTGTGTGCGTGTGTATTTATGTTTGTGCATGTATGTATATGTTGTATGTGTGTTTTGTGTGTGCATGTGTATATGTGCGTGTATATGCATGTGTGTATGCCCTGTATGTGTAATTATGTGCGTGTATGTATGTGTTGTGTGTGTGGGAAGTATATGTGCATTCATGTGTGTATGTACGTGGGGTTGTGTTTGGTGCATCTGTATATGTGTGTATGCATGTGTGTGTGTGTATGTGTGTGTGTCTGTATGTGGGGTTGTGTGTGGAGGTATATGTGCATTCCTGTGCGTGTATGTGCATGTAGTTGTGTGTACACATGCATGTGTGCATGTATGTGTGGATGTGTGTATGAGTGTGTGCACAGGGTTGTGTGTATGGAAGTATATGTGCGTTCCTGTGTGTGCGCATGTGTATGTGTGTGTATGCATATATATATATAGTAAGGGAGAAGGAAGAGAGGAGAGAGTGTGGAGGAGAGAGAGAGAAAAACTAAGTTGTATCCTTGACAAATGCATATGGGTGTGAGTGAGCTAAGGGGGTTTGGCAGCTATTTCTAACAAGTCAATATCCATGTAGACCTTCCTAATGTTGTGTGTGTGTCCGTGTCCTGAGATAAAGATAATGTACAACGAATTTCTGTTTTTTACATTCTTGGAAAAGGATCTGAACTCAGCATTCATAAAACACTCATTAACACAACCAGATATGTCGAGTGACCAGATACAGGAAGGAGACCCTATTCTGCCCCTCAACTTCTTTGAAATAGTTGTCAAATTCCAAAGTAAAAACAAAATGCTGTGAGTCAAGGTATTTGACTCTTTAGCCAGTTTGGTCAGCAGATGCTCTTCATGCACCTGCTTTGTCCCACTATATATATTTCTTTACTGCCCACGGGGAGGCTAAACATAGAGGGGACAAACAAGGACAAAGGAATTACAATGACCCCAGTTGCAAAACTGGTACTTTATTTATCGACCCCGAAAGCATGAAAGGCAAAGTTGACCTTGGCGGAATTTGAACTCAGGTCGACTTTGCCTTTCATCCTTTCGGGGTCGATAAATAAAGTACCACTATATACTATGGCTAATGTGTGTGTGTGTATCTGTATGTTTACGCACACATGCATGCACATGTAGTGAGAGTGAGGCAGATTAGGTATCTAAATACTATAAATTAAGGATTGCTCAGAGAGAGAAACAGCAAGGAACAGCATTTCCTTCATAAATACAGAAGAGCATTTATATATATATCTTTATATATAAAAGTGAAGTTGTGTGTCTGTCTCCTACGATTTAGATTCCTAACTACTCCCACATTTTGCGGTGCAGTTTAACCAAAACTGGGTATCTTATAGTCGTGATTCATATCGAGCCCTTCTGGGTATTAGTGCATGTCTACGATGAGTCTACAATTAAAAAAAAAATTTACCATCATTTTTTTCCATTTTAATGCATTTTTTTTCGCTATTATATAAGGGAAGTAACTCCCTGAAAATGTCTACGATAAGTCAACGATTAAAAAAAAATTTACCATAATTTTTTTCCATTTAATGCATTTTTTCGCTATTATATAAGGGAAGTAACTCTCTAAAAATGTCTACGATGAGTCAACGATTTAAAAAAAATTTACCATAATTTTTTTCCATTTTTAATGCATTTTTTTGCTATTTTTTGGCTATAACTCTCTAAAAATGCTTATATAGTTATTTCCCTTACAAACCCGAGCACGCCGGGTGATACTGCTAGTATATCATAAACTGATGTGTGGTTGTGTAATTTAGAAGTTTATGTTCAAGCCACATGGTTTTGGATTCAATCACACAGTATGAACCTAAGGGAAATTTCTTTTACCATGATCTTGGATTAACCAAAGCCTTATGAGTAAATTTTAGTCTACAAAAGTCCATTCTTGGGACAATTCCTGTTGTTGAGTGGTAAACTTATTCTATTGCCTAGTGTAACACCTTCATCTGCTTTTTGCATGACTTATTAGAATTCATTCAGTTCCATGTAGGTCGGATCTCCAGTCTAAGGATAACTTTTTCCCTGTTGCTTACCAATCTTGGTGGGCTCTGATGTGGGGGCTGCCCCTCTTCCTTTCATTAAACCTTAAAAAATAATAATAATCAAAAGCAAAAATAATAAGTGTGTCACTTAAGAGGAGCTATTGTTATTTAGTCCCTGGTTTGTTGTAATCCAGGAGATCAGAGACAATCCAGGTGAGACCATTCTACTTCTTTTAGATTTTAATGCATAATGTATGTAGATAACATTGCATAATCTAATACTGGAAACTTGTAGTCAGGACTGGATTGCCTTTGCTCATAAATCTGTTGGATTATAGAAGATTTTTATTACCTGTACCCACAACAATAATAACAGCAACAAGAAGAAACAATTTGCTCCTGTCTTTTTTTTCTTTATTTTCCTCTATTCTCACCTTCCCCTCTCGGCATCCTCCACCTACTCTAAGCTTTCCATACAGCCTCTTTTCCCTACCCCACTCACATGTTTTCCTATCTCCTACACCTCCTGTCTTCACAAACTTCTCTGTGTGTGTGTGTGTGTGTGTGTGTGTGTGCTTGCATGTGTGTGTATATGTACATTTCAATGAATAAAACTACTCTTAAGACCAGCAATATTTAGATTGTGTCTCTTTATGTCCCGTAACTTCACTGATATTAACTACAAGGGGATGCTGAAAAGTTCCTAGCTTTTGGTAAAAGAAAATACAAGAGGATCAGTTAATTACGATTTTATTCAACATATTCCCCTCTCAAATTCACACACTCATTGCAATCATCCTTCAGATTTTGTAAGCTTTGTTAAAGAACTTGGAAGGCTGGGCTTTCAACCAGGCCTTTCGTAGTACCCTTAAAGCCAGGAATTTTTCAGCACCTTGTCATAATGCCTCTTGAGGAATGCTTGGACATCACAACTTTTAATTCAATTAGGTACAAATAACATGATGCTTACACTGTATCTAAATATGTAAGGAGGGACACCACTGCCGAAGTAATTTATATTTTGCTAACTAGTTAGCCACATCTTTGGTGTTTTGAGGCTTTAACCCTTTCGTTACTGTATTTCTGTTGAGATGCTCTGTGTTTCTTTCAATTACTTTAAATATAAACAAAGAATTTAGTAAAATAACTTAGTTATCATTCAGCTAGTGTTAGGAACATAAATTGCGACTAAGGTTTGGTGGAAGATTTTAATTCAGAACTTATGAAAACAAGACATTTGTACTACAGAGCCAGAGCCGGTTTTGGCCGGGTTGGTAATGAAAGGGTTAAAGTCTTTTAGTCGGTTCCATCCAAAAAGAGATTTATCTTTCATCTTCACATCTGCTATAGCCAGAAGTAAAGAGGTTATAGTTAGAAGTAAGGAAATCATAGCTAGAAGAACTAAGAAAGTCACAGCCAGAAGCAAGGAAGTCATACCAAGAATAAAGTAAGTCATAATCAGAACAAAGGAAGTCATAGATAAACTAAGGAAGTTGTAATCAGAACTAAGGGAGTTATAGTCAGAACTAAGGAACTTCATAGCTAGAACAAAGAGAGAAATAGCTAAAACCAGGGCAGTCATAATCAGAAATAATGATGTCATAGATAAAACTAACTCAAAACTAAAACTAAAAGTTAAAACTAAGAAAGACCCGAGTCTTTATGAGTAAAATTTCAGTAAGTTTGAGACATATACACACACATACATGCATACATATATACATGCATAAATAATTATATATACATCATCATCATCATCAAACGTCTGCTGTCCATGATGGCATGGGTTGGATTATTTGACCAGGGCTGGCAAGCAGAGGGGCTGCACCAGACTCCAGTCGGATTTGGCATGGTTTCTGTGGCTGGATACCCTTCCTAATGCCAACCATTTTGAGAGTGTAATGGGTGCTTTTATGTGCCACTGGCATGGGTTATAAATGTGTGACACCAATATCTGCCACAACTACAATTTCACTAGGCTTGAGCACAACATGGTGCCAAAGGTCTCGGTCATTTGTCAGTGCTTCCATGGGGCCCAATACATGAAGGGGGCTTTTTATGTGCCACTGGCATGGGTGCTAGTTACACGACACCAGCATTGGCCACATTGCGTCTGTGAGGCCTAATGTTCAAAAATAATGCTTCCTGAGTCTACCTCTACTACAGGTTCCCTCCAGTTAGAGATCAGTACTTCATTACACAACTGTCCTTGTCCAGATGCAGTACAGACGTCTCTCTTGCATAACACATCTGATGCCTCTTATGCCTAACTTTTCTCTCAAGATGTTTACACTGTCGTACATGCACAATGACACATATCTGAGACCCCCTTTGGTCACAACACAGACCATGGGATTGCACCTAGAAAGTTACCCTCCCAGACACAAGTCTGGGCAAGGGTGTTTATGGAAGACCAGCAGTCACCCATGCATACTGGCCTCCCCTCTCCAAGCCACTGGTGTTATCCAAGGGAAAGGCAAAGGCCAATACAGCTTGGCATCTGTGACGTCGCAACACATTTCTACAGCTGAGTGAACTGGAGCAACATGAAATAAAGTGTCTTGCTCAAGAACACAACACAGGATTTGAGCTCACAACCTCACGATCATAAGCTTGACACTCAAACCACTGAGCCATGCACCTTCACTCAATGACATACACACACACACACACACATATATATATGTATATATAGATATAATATATACATATATATATACATATATATATATACATACATATATATATATACATATATATATACATATATATATATACATACATATATATACATACATATATATATATACATACATATATATATACACACATATATATATATATACACACATACATATATATATATACACACATATATACATATATATATATATACATATATATATATATACACATATTTATATATACATACATATATATATATATATATACACACACACATATTTATACATACATATATATACACATATTTATACATACATATATATACACATATTTATACATACATACATACATATATATACACATATATATATATATATATATATATAAATACATACACACATATATAAATAGATGTATTTTTCCCTTGTTTACAATCATCACCGAAAAAATAGATAACTAGTTGCCAGGGTAGCAAAAAATCACACAAGTAAAAAGGTTTTAACTCCTTGTTTTTAAAGGTAGAAACTCCAGGTTTATGTGAAATAATTTTGTATTATATATATATATAAAAATAAATAAATGGAGTTAAACGCAGGTGTAATTCAAATTCTTTTACTTCTGACACATGTTTCGAAGATATCACTGGTATTATTGCAAAGGATAGGGATAGGAATAAACGTAACAGTACAGGACTTAGTAAATTAATTTGGTATCTAAAAGACCATTATAAACAATTTAATTTAGATTGGTTGATTCTCTCAATTTCGATCCCTTATGATAAAGGCAAGGAATTCTGTCTTCTCTGCAATTCTGAACTATTTTTTATTCTTTTTTCTAAAATTCCCCTTGTAAACACGGTTACAGAGCATGTATACTGATGTAAACATTGGCAGAAACCCACCTTTAGTTAATACAGGTGATATCTATCATTATATATAATTTAAACATTAATTTTCTTCTTACATTTCACATACATTAAATATATCTTTTTCCAAGACTTTAAGGTTTTATTTAATTTACATATCATTATATACTTCTCATTTATTTGTTTTTTTCTTTTCTGACCTTTACCCCTCTTCTTACTATAGGCTACCTTTGATGTTATATCCTCAAACGTTTCTTTAAAAAAAAACTTAATAGTGTTCAGTTCATCACTTTACATTTCTATCATAGAGAAATAACTATAGCTGGTCGTTGAGATAATGTAGAAAATATGTAAATGAAAATAAAGTTTATTTGACATGTGTAATTGATTTGATTGTTCTGGTCTTAACATGAGTTGGTAAGAATAGAAGTCATTTGACGATACCTTTTTGTTTGTAATTGGCTATCCTGTTGCAGGTTCAATCCGTGGAATATTGAAATGATACCCATCTTGTCCATTCCACAGAATAAGAGGATACTGGAGTGCATGATAAGAGGGATGAGGGTGTGAAACACGTTTAAGGTTGTTATCTTGAAAACGAATGAGAATATCATGATTTTCATGGGGATCACCAACCAAAAGGATGACTACTTCATTAGATGTGGGCTCATTAAAACAGCATAAAATGTTCTTTACTATAGTTTACTATAGACGTAAGGAATGCAGAAACACACTCATAGAATTGATAATATTGAAAACAGCAAAATGTACACATACGAAGTTCAAGCGAAACGAAATGTAGTCAATATAGGTGCAAAACATACTTTCTGTAGCATAGTTATGCTATAAAAAAAAATGGAAAGTCACCATTTTAGCAAAAGTTACTATGTGTCACCAATGTAACAAAGTACAGAAAGTCAACATTTATTTGGAACATGTAATAAATGTTATAAAATTCACAATTAAATATCACGGTGAAGAAAGTGAAAGTCCAAGAAAATTCAGAAAGCATAATTCGATAATTCATATATCTCTTATTATAAAAGGCAGATTTTATCTGCCTCCCTTTGTCACTTATAGAAATCTACAATATAGGATTTCTTCAATTACAATTTACCTAGCATTTTTAAGAGTAGAATGCATCGGGTCATGCCAGGTCCAGTTTTTAAAATTTAAACTCCAATTAAGCAAAATTTACAGAAAACTCACATGCTGGTGTGTATGTCAAATGCTTTTCTTAGTCTGGTTTACAGCACACGCAAACGCACGCACACAGTGTGCAACGAATAAAGTGAAACTAATTGACTGTGTGTGTGTTGACAGGTAGACAATAGAATGCGATGGCGATGTAATATTTGTTTCTGTCTATCACGCTGATAGATACATGAGTAAAATGTATGGCAAGCTAAGAGATAAGAGTGAGTGAAAATGTTCTTGGAAGAGAGTAAATAGCGACAGAGTGATTTGAGGAAGACTAAACTGAAAGTATGAAACAGTGTTTATGTATAAACAGACGACACTTATATATAGTTACGTATGCATCCGTTTAACCCTTTCGTTACCAAACCGCCCGAATTTACCTATTCATATTTAAATGAGAATATCAGAGTAAATCTCTTTAGTACATTCGTGAAAACACGTATTATACTTCGTAAACACTTCAAATACAGTTTTGTACAAAAATCGAAGTGTAATTTTAATTCCGTGAATTATGGGAGATTTTTTTCCGAAATTTGTTCCTATTGTGTTTTCAAAATTTGTAATTCTGACAAAAAATGGATACGAATTTCATTATATCAAGCAGCGAGTCAGAATTCGAAGGATTTTCTACTGAAGACCTTCATAAATCTAACTCTATGACTGAAAAAAAAAAGCATCTTTATATAAGAGTGAAGTTGTGTGTCTGTCTCCTACGATTTAGATTCCTAACTACTCCCACATTTTGTGGTGCAGTTTAACCAAAAGCGGGTATCTTATAGTCGTGATTCATATCGAGCCCTTCTGGGTATTAGCGCATGTCTACGATGAGTCTACGATTTAAAAAAAATTTACCATCATATTTTTCCATTTTAATGCATTTTTTTCGCTTTTATATAAGGGAAGTAACTCTCTAAAAATATCTATGATGTGTCAACGATTTAAAAAAAAAATTTACCTTAATTTTTTTTCAATTTTTAATGCATTTTTTTTGCTATTTTTTGGCTATAACTCTCTAAAAATGCTTATATAGTTATTTCCCTTACAACCCGAGCAACGCCGGGCGATACTGCTAGTATATATATAAATGGCAAAATGTCTGTCTGTGTGCGTGTCCTTTATACAAATCCACAATTTTTCAGTTACAGGGCTCGCAATTTCTATGGTCATTCAAAACCGTCCAAGAGTGGTCGTGCACATCTTTACATATCCCCAGTCACCGCGCAAAGCCATTAAACAATCAATAGAAGTGACTTTTTTGTGATTTTCTATCCAATCAAAATGCCCGAAGCTTGATACGCCAATTGAATGCCAGCTAGCTGTATGTGATTGGACAGTACTCACGTATATGTGTGCACGCACGCAGCTGTATATGCATGCATAGCACTATGACCCGGTGTTGCTGGGTCACAGTGCTAGTACAAAAATAATTTATTTTACAATTTTGAAACAAGCGCTGAACCAAGTGTATAGAAAGGAAGATGTTGTTGTTGTAATGTTAATTTTAAATATTTGCTGAAGGATGTATGGAGAAAGATATAAATTAATTTGACATTAACTACATATTTTTTAACTGTGTAACATTATAGGCTGTAGAATAAATACTGACTAACGCAGTAAAAAGGTTGGGCAATGTTGATACTCACAATGATGAAGAAGACAAGGACTGTTAAAAAAAACATTATTTTGAAACTGGTTAGAAGGAGTGGAATAACATTTCTGTAATTATATTGAAAGAGCCGCTCAGGCTTTCTACTTTGCCAAGTTTCTGAATTTGTTATAATAACCAGAATAACATTTTTCTTCGGATATATTTGCGAGTATTTATTGACCTTTTTCTTTCCTTTAAAAATCGGCATAAACTTTCCAGACAACCTCTAACTGGTTCCCTGATTTTAAAGGTGTAATGTGGATGTGTAATGATGGAGCAACTGGTGTGGTGGTGATGTTAGCTGGTTCGGTGGTCTTCCTCACAGTACTTCACGGTAGACAATATTTTGTGTGTGTGTCACACCATGCTTTTGGCCTTGTCTCTTATCCCAATTGAGTGCATAACTCTTACTTTGATATTGTTCATAGCTCATGCTCTTGAAAATGCGACATAATTGGCCATGAGAAAATACCGGTTGAGGTAAATGTATTCCAATTTTTTCAAATGTTTTCCCTTGAGCCTTATTAATTGTCATTGAATATGCAAGTCGAAGTGGAAACTGAAGTCTGTTTAGTGTGAATGGAATATTTGCATTACTTGGGCTAAGTTTAATTCTGGGCATTAGAACTGTATGACCTCTGTTGGAGATTGTTACCAATGATGCTTCTACACAATGTTCATGAAGTCTTTGCACTTTCATGCAAGTTCCATTACATAATCCTTGACTGATTGAAAGACTTCTTAGCAGCATTACAATAGCCTTTACTTTTAAGTTGAAGTGATGAGGAGGCATACTGGATGGAGTGAGTGAGTTTATGAATTCAAATGGATAGCTCTGAACCTCCTCTTCATTATTGCAGGACACTGAATCTGCGCTTAAGTATTTTTAAATGCCTCTGGTATAATATTAAAAACTTTTTCATTTATTGCAAGACAGTCAGGATTTTTAGGAGATAAAAATTACTCGTTTTTCCATTTCTTCTGGCATGCAGTTGTTGAAAATTTCTGGGTACAAATGTACAAATTGAAATGCAAAAGAACGAAATAATAAATGGATTTATGAATGAAAGTTTAGTAACCATTAATTTCCACCACATGACACTTGTTATTGCAAATGTACTTCTAAACTATACTATACACACATAGAAATACATTCATATATATATGTCTTGAGTTGTAGCTGAAATTCAAAGGGGCCAGCCTTGTCATACTCTGTGTGAAGCTGAATCTCCCTGAGAACTACATTAATGTTATGCATGTCTGTGGAGTACTCAGCCATTTGTGAGTTAATTTTATCCTCATGTGGTAATGAAAAGTGAAATTGACAACCAATATTTGCTGTGTTGATATATTTATGAACTTTTCTTTGGAATTATGTATCTACTGTCTCTCTCACTTCCTCTTTTTACAATGTGTATATGTATCTATGTATCTACTTCTCTTGCGATGTGATAAACATTTAAAAACACAAAATGAATGCCGTCACCACTCACTGTCTCTCTCACTTTCTCTTATTTTCTCTGTCCTCTTCCCTTGCTTTGCCACTTCGAAGAAGTGTGACACAACAACAGGTACGTACAAAAACAAATGATTAGTGTATTAATATTATTGATAATAACCTTATATATATTTAAATAATTTTTATTCACTTCGATCACCTTTTTAAATTTGCTCCAGTTCCATGCAGTAGGACAGAACCTGGAACCATGTGGTTGAGAAGGATCCTTATAGCCACAGTAGTAATAATAATCCATGGATATAATTTATAAATATTTTAATGCAGCACTATGCATGTTTCCACAAATAATCCATATTCCTGGGATGATTACAGTACAGTCCAATAGAAAGAGCGGATCTTTACCTTTTGACCAACAGATTTAAAAAATAATTTTTTGTAACTAAACACTTTCAAACTTCAGACACTAGTAGAATGTGTCATATAAAATATCTTTTACTCTTAGCATTTTTGAGAAAAATTATATTTACTTAGTTATTTCATGGTAAAGTTCTTGTATTTCGGTAATGTCAACCAATCAATGATGTGTATTCAACTGAATAAAATTACTGCCGTTGTTTGTCAACAGCAACTATTGGTGGTGTATTTTTCATTTGTCACTGTTATTTATGACATCGTTCGTGCGTTTGTACTGGTTTTAAGGTTAGGGGGTTAGGGTTGTCATAAATAACAGTGACAAACGAAATATACACCGCTAGAAGTTCTTGTTGACAAACAACAGCAGTAATTTTATTCAGCTGGATACACATCATTGATTGGTTGAAATTACCGAAATACGAGAACTTTAATGTGAAATAATTTTGTAAATATAAGTTTTTCTCAAAAATGCTAAGAGTAAAAGATGTTTTATATGACACATCCTACCAGTGTCCGAAGTTTGAAAGTGTTTAGTTACAAAAAATTATTTTTTAAATCTGTTGGTCAAAAGGTAAAGATCCAAAAGAGCAAATGTTATACAATCATTGCTTCAACATTAATTCTATATTGCCTGAGGAAATGAACACATGAACTATGATCATAAGAAATATGTGATTTGTTGACACACGAGTAGCAATCCATTAAAATATTTATAAATCCCATCCATGGATTATTATTATTTTCATCATCATCATCATCATCATCATCATTTAACGTCCGCTTTCCATGCTAGCATGGGTTGGACGGTTCAACTGGGGTCTGGGGAGCCCGAAAGCTGCACCAGTCCAGTCAGATCTGGCAGTGTTTCTACAGCTGGATGCCCTTCCTAACGCCAACCACTCCGAGAGTGTAGTGGGTGATTTTATGTGCCACCGACACAGGTGCCAGACGAGGCTGGCAAACGGCCACGCTCGGATGGTGTTTTTTATGTGCCACCGACACAGGTGCCAGACGAGGCTGGCAGACGGCCACGCTCGGATGGTGTTTTTATGTGCCACCGACACAGGTGCCAGATGAGGCTGGCAAACGGCCACGATCGGATGGTGTTTGTTACGTGCCCACAGCACGGAGGCCAGTCGATGCGGTACTGGCTACGGCCACGTTCGGATGGTTTTCTTGTGTGCCACGTGCCACCGGCACTGGTACCACAAAGATACAAATTCCATTGATGTTCATCTATTTTGATTTGTTTTGATTTTCACTTGCCTTAACAGGTCTTCACAAGTGTCACAAGAAGGAAGGTATGCACAGGTGGACTGACTACGTCCCAGGTAGGGGCCACAGGTTATGGCCTGACTAGTCTTGCCGGGTCTTCGGATGGTGTTTTTATGCGCCACCGACACAGGTGCCAGATGAAGCTGGCGAACGGCCACGATCGGATAGTGTTTGTTACGTGCCCACAGCACGGAGGCCAGTCGGTGCGGTACTGGCTACGGCCACGTTCGGATGGTTTTCTTGTGTGCCACCGGCACTGGTACCACAAAGATACAATTCCATTAATGTTCATCTATTTTGATTTGTTTTGATTTGATTTGATTTGATTTCATTCCCACATTATTATATTTATCCCACATTATATCAGCACATCTCGGTACAACCCCGTAAAACTGCTATTGCAAGTTGGTTTCATTAGCTGACATAATAAAATAGGAGCTTTCATATATACGTATGCTCAAAAACATTTCCTGTAAATGAACTTAAAGGAAGGATATATATATATATATATATATATATATACACACATACATATACACACACATATATATATATACATATATACATACATATACATATACACACATACATATACACACATATATATATATATACATATATACATACATATACATATATATATATATATACACACATATATATATACATATACATATATATATATATATATACATACACACATATATATATATATACATACATATATACATACATACATACATATATATATATACATACATATATATATACATACATATATATATACATACATACATACATATATACATACATATATATACATATATATATACATATATGCATATATATACATACATATATATACATACATATATATATATATACATATATACATACACACACACACACACACACACATATATATATACATATATGCATGTAAATATACATATATCAGCTGGGTTAATTTAATCATCGCTCTCACTTCTTGCAAAACTGGCCTTGGATTAAGTAAAAGAAACATTTAACTCTTTGAATTTCATAAAAAAGCGGAAAAAATATAGAGAGAACCTCATCCACTGAAGAAACATTTATACAGCTGCTGCACCTAGTAAAATGGTTAATACTGACACATTTGACAACCAGTCCATTATCAATAAATGTCAGAGTTTCTACTGAAACATGTAAGTAAAAAAAAAAAAAAAAGTAAAAGTAGAAAAATTAATAGATTTATTAATGTATTTTCTAAAGTTTTTTTTCATATGCTATTTATTTAACATCTGGTCATATTTAATTTTATTAACATATGGTTATAGTTATAACTAGGTTTGAGAAAAATGTATGTGTCTGTTTATTTTCATTCAGCAAAGAAAAAAGCTGAGGAAGGAGGCAATGATGATGGTGGTAATGATAGTGATGATGTGATGGTAATAATGATGAAGATGGTAGTGGTGACAGAATTACTGCTCTTGTTCATCACTCGATCAACTGGGCTATGACAAAAACTAGCGCATTTCAATAACTATGAGATAATGATGCAAGGTCGTCGTCAGTGGTGATGCTGATGGAGAATAATAAAAGTGATGTTGATAGTAGTGATGATATTAGTGGCAGTAGAGGTGATGGTGGTTGTGGTAATGATGATCACCATAGTATGCACACGTGTGTATGTGTGTGTGTTTAGTTTGTCCTTATTTTTGCAGCACACATTTCAATTAAACAGAAATGTAGACAGCTATTTCTAGATGGTGTGGGGGACATTTCTGTCCCAGCAACCAGTAAGTGGCTAGTTCTGTGTTCTGTCATACCAACAACAACACTCAGATGCACCCACTAATTAACTAACTAATGACCATTTTAATTAATGTTAAATAACTTGGAATGGCATGGCTGGTTAATGGCACACTAATTTCTTAAAATACTAGTTAATAGGATTTATTTCACAGATTATTATGATGCTACATATAATGTGTGTGTGTGTGTATGTGTATAATATATATATATATATATATATATATATACTAAACACACACATCACTAATTCCATAAATATGGTGAAGTTTATGCCTTACTGATGAGATTATAATAAGACCCAAACATGACTGAAACAGCTTCCCATATGTGCTGAAAATATTTAAAACAATACAAGTTAATGAACTAATATTTTCTCTCTTCAACAAAAAATGTGGTTGGATTTCTGCGTTGTCTTCCAAGAAAGTAGTAAATCTACATAAGAATTTAGACTGTGATAATCTGTCCAACACATACCAGCATAGAAAGCAGTTGTAAAATGACAATGAGTATGATGATGATGTAATAGTTTATAGCTCATAGCTACTCTCTCTCATCTGTTTATCTATAAATCATTATTACCATCATCATTATCATAATATCCACTTTTCCATGCTTGCATGGGTTGGACAGAATTTGTTGAGGTGGATTTTCTATAGTCAGCTGCCCTTCCTGCTACCTGTTTTCAAGTAAGGTTACATTCCTCCATGCCAAAACATGCTTTCATGAATTATTAGACATGAAGGTCATGACAGCAGACCTCATTTACAACTACTGCACAAAGTCAAAGCAAAGAGACAGTAACATATATGCATTTACACACACACACACACACACACACATAAGTGCATACACACATACAAAGCATGCCTACAAGCATGTGCACATGCACACACAAACACACGTGTGCACACACATGCATACGTGTGCATGCACACACATGCACTTATAACTTCAATTAGTAGCAATGATTGCTAAGTAACAACAGTCAGTTCTGTAGAGGTACTAACCTCTCCATGGCCATTCAACTTGAAAGAAATAGCAGGTAAATGTTTATTAAATCACAAATTACAGCTTTAAAAAATAGGAACTGACCTAGTGCCAAACAACAACAGCAGTATATACAGTTGAGGAAATTAAAAAGGAAATTATTTGTTTCTTGTTACTTACCTGGAGAACATTTATAAGTTGGTCCAAAGAAAGATTCTCCACTTCTTCGACAACATGAATTTTTTCCAAACTTATTACACCTTTTTTGGTACCCCTTTTCTGTATGTAGAAAGAAAGGAAAATGAATATGAATAAATGAAGAATATACTGATCTAATTTATAGACAGTACCTGCTGTAGAAACATTAGATAAACATGCTCTAGAATATGCTCATTAATCAATTCTTTGATTTGCTTCAGTTATTTGACTTTGGTCATGTTGGTATACTATCTTCCAAGAAAAAATTTGGGGATTCCATAAGATAGGGTATCTTTAAATCAAATATAAAAAAAATTCTCTCTAAAACAGTTGTTGGTGCATTTGATGTCTGATTAAAATAAGGTCAGTGACGTTTGTCTGTAAAATATAGATAAGGGTAGTGGAATATAAGGAAACTATAATAAATTCCACACCAAAATAATTAGGGGAACAGCTTTTCTTAACTGTCACAGATTACATTGATTCATATATTCATTCTATGGGTTGATACTAATTTTATCAGCAACACAAGTGTAAAAAGGCAATGGGGACTACCCATGAGTTGAAAATCACAATGTAAAGAGATATATAATCAATATACAAGGGGTATTGAATAAAGATTTCCTCTGACCCACTTCTCAAGGATAAACAAAACTTAGCATAATTATTAATCCTTCTCAACATAGCCACCACCAGTGGTGACACACTTCTATTACTTCATGCAGCTGTGAAGATCTTGTCTGTAGCAGTAGGTAGGTTGCATCTGATGAACTTATTTACATTGGAAATAAGTTCATCATCATCTGAAAAGTGCTTCCCCTTCAAAAGAGACTTCAGAGTTGGAAAGAGGTGGAAGTCAGATGGTGTGAGATTGGGAGAGTAAGGGGGATGAGGAAGGATTTCATAGCTGCAGGAGCGTGATTTCATCTGGGCAACATGCGCGTTGTGAACTGGGGTGTTGTCTTGGAGGTTGCAGACTCCTTTGGACAGTATGCTATGCCTCTCTGTTTTGATGGTGTTCTGCAATTTCTGCAGCAGAGAAGCATAATATTCCTCGTTAATTGTGGTGCCTTTTGCCAGAAAATCAGTTATCACTATTCCATGCTGGTACCAAAAGACTGAGCATCACCATGCCTCCTGAAAGTTGGACATGAACCTTCTTTGGAGGTGATGAGTTATCATGCTTCTATTGCTTCAACTGGACTTAAGTTTCAGGATCACAGTGATGGACCCACATTTCATCCTGAGTGATAAGTCTACCAAAAAATTCCTCCTTGTTTTATGGGCACATTGCCAAAAGAGCCAGGGAGCAATTGACTTGTTCCTGCTTCTGGAGAGGTGTGAGCATCCGGGGAATCCATTGTGCAGGCAACTTCTGCATGTGCAAATGGTCGTGAATGATTTATATACCTATATTTATCTTCACTTTTTGGGCTAGTTGCCAAATACTTATGTAGTGATCCTCCAAAATTGCAGTTTACACTTTATGGACGGTGTTGTCATCAATAGCAGAATATGGTCGTCCAGGAATAAGTGCAATTTCCATCGATGTGCAACCACATTTGAACTGGCAATGCCAGTGCTTGATTACAGCATATGATGGTGCATCATCACCATAAACTTTTTTCATCTCATTAAAAGCCTCTTTTGGTATATGGCCTTTCAAGTATAAGAACCTGATCACTGATCTGCATTCAACTGCCTCCATTATAACACCTTAGTTCACTTCAGTAGCCATAAAAGACAAACAAATACTGGTGGAAAGCTGAAATTTACAATATGACATGTATAGTTATACCTGTATAAGTTCTGTTTCCTACAGTAACTGGAAGTGGATCAAGGGAAATCTTTAATGAACACCCCTCATATATATAAATTTCTTTAAATGTTTAGATTTGCTATAAAATTATTTGGGTAGAATTTAAAGTTCCTTGAAAGAATATATGGGTCTGACAGTAGAATGTTTGTAATTTCTAGGGAAGAAGGTTCTCTGTGTTTGTCAGACCTTTTTATCTCAGCAAATTCTTGTAATTACTATAATGAACAACACAGCGCAAGGAAGTAATTTGATGTGTTGCTTCAAATGTCAAATCAACAAGAAACTTTTTAAATAGGATGTCAATTCAATGATTTATCTCCTTAGTTTCTATATTTTCTCAATCCTAAACTTAGAATAAATTTTATTCAATGAATATTGTGAAACATCTATTTGAGTATTTCCAATGTTATCCACCCATCTATGGCCTTTTTCATTACATTATGTAAAACGATTTTTGTCCTTGGATAGCTACTGTGATTTCCTATTTGCTTACCCTTAGCTCAGTGGTTAGAGAGTCGGGCTTACGATCATGAGGTTGTGAGTTCGAATCCCGGACCAGGCTATGTGTTGTGTGCTTGAGCAAGACACTTTATTTCACGTTGCTCCAGTTCACTCAGCTGTAGAAATGAGTTGCAACATCACAGGTACCAAGCTGTATCGGCCTTTGCCTTTCCCTTGGATAACATCGGTGGCATGGAGAGGGGAGGCTGGTGTGCATGGGCGACTGCTGGGAGGGTAACTTTCTCGGTGCAATCCCATGGTCAGTCATGACCGAAGGGGGTCACACAACAATCACAACAACCCTTAGAAAGTATGAAAAATGGCTATTTCCTTCAAAACTTGCTTTTGTTACATTTATTCAAGCAAATCTGTGGTATTGAGCAGAATATTTGCTATGATGATATTTCTGCTTCAGCAACTCAATATTGAATGTTTGAAGGGAACATTCCTAGATAGAAGCAAATAGGAAATGACACTTACTGACCAACGACAAAAAAAATTTTTAATTTTATTACACAGGCACAGGAGTGGCTGTGTGGTAAGTAGCTTGTTTACCAACCACATGGTTCCGGGTTCAGTCCAACTGCGTGGCATCTTGGGCAAGTGTCTCCTGCTATAGCCCCGGGCCGACCAATGCCTTGTGAGTGGATTTGGTAGACGGAAACTGAAAGAAGCCTGTCGTATATATATATATATATATATATATATATGCGTGTGTTTGTGTGTCTGTGTTTGTCCCCCTAGCATTGTTTGACAACCGATGCTGGTGTGTTTACGTCCCCATCACTTAGCGGTTCAGCAAAAGAGACTGATAGAATAAGTACTGGGCTTACAAAGAATAAGTCCCGGGGTCGATTTGCTCGACTAAAGGCGGTGCTCCAGCATGGCCGCAGTCAAATGACTGAAACAAGTAAAAGAGTAAAAGAGTAAAGAGTGTTGTCAAACAAGTATATCATTCCATTGACCCTTATATTATCAACCAATCTCAGACTGTCTTAGGTTCTATGTTACAAACTTCAGATTTTGAAGTACACCTGTTTACAGTGACACCTCCTGCAATCAGCTTGAGAACATTTTATTTTCATATAAAATATAGTAATAATGAAAAATATTGAATTTCTAAATGTCTCAGAGAGACATAAGTGGTGGTGAAGCGATATAGTGGTCGTATACTGTCAACTCAATGTGACAGTCCCATGAGGGAATTAAATGGCGGTGGTGTAATTCTCTCACGGGACTGTCACATTGAGTTGACAGTATACGACCACTATAATAATAATGAAAAATTAATAAATAAATAATGAAACATCGGTTATTTTATTAAGATCCTACCACATTCTTCATTATTTTTCAAGACTAATTAAAACATATGGATATTGTATCTCAACAGAAATATGATCATGAAAAGGTTAAAGATAAATTATAGTTAATCAGTAAATGATGTTTGTAGTAAATAAATACAATTGATGGTAGGAACATGAAGATAACAGCCACAACAAGATATACTACTGAAGGTAACAAGATATATCATTGATGGTAAGAACAACATAAAGATACTGCTGAGACAAGAAAGAAGACATTCCTTCAAAATTCCAAGAATCCGTTTGTTTTCCTTGAGACTAATTACTTCTGGTTTATTTTGACAACAATTAGATTACTGTAGTGCTTTTTCTTTTTTAAAAGAAACCTTCTCCAAAACATAGACCCTCTCCATCTTTAATTAAATCATTAGTGCCACTATCAAGCTAATCAGTCACTGATACTAACAGTGGTGGTGGTGGTGGTTAGTATTTGTAATAGTAACAAATCACTGAAACCATCTCCCCCACCACCCCTTATTATCATCACTAACAACTAACACAATAGCTAATGAGAATGTAAGAGCCTCTAAGTGGTCATCAATATGCTAGATATGACAGTCAAGCTTCCTTCCAACTAGAAAAGGATGTATTTGATAATATGATTCTGAATTTCCTGCACAAAGGAAAAAGATGATATGGTCATGACTGGAATATCTTTGACCATAGGTCTACCGGACCAGGATTGACCCAAGTCTAAACAACAAACCAATGAACAAGTCATTGATCACACTGTCTTGAAAACAAAAAAAAGTACATGTATTGGAGAACGGAATGACCATGTTTGGAGCACCTATGATCTCAGACAGGCTTGATGAGAACTGACCTGGGTGCTGGCAGAAACGTTAGTACGCCGGGCGAAATGCTTAGCGGTATTTCATCTGCTGCTACATTCTGAGTTCAAATTCCGCCAAGGTGGACTTTGCCTTTCATCCTTTCGGGGTCGATTGAATAAGTACCAGTTACGCACTGGGGTCGATGTAATCGACTTAATCCGTTTGTCTGTCCTTGTTTGTCTCCTCTGTGTGTAGCCCCTTGTGGGCAGTAAAGAAATAAGTAGCAACAACCATCAGAATGGCACAATGGTTATTTCCTACAGAAACTCGGGGCTAGAATTTGGTGAGGGGGGGGGGAGTGTTATTTGATTAAATAGTCTCCAGTATTTGACTAGTACTTTATTTTCATTACCTTGAGAGAATAAAAGGCAAAGTTAACCTTGGCAGGATTTGAAAGCAGAATATAAAGGGCCATACTAAAAGGTATTTTGTTCAATAAATTGGCAATTCTATTAATCCACTACCATTACCATAATAATAATAACAGTAATAACATATCATCGTCATTGTCAACAACTACTACTGCTTGTAGTAGTAGTCCACTCAGGATGAGTTGTGTTGACTCTGTACACTCCTTAAAGCCTTCAAGAGAAATTTTATACCATGCAGAACAAAACTGCTTCCTCTATGGATCAAAGATGCTCCTCTCCAAATTCAAGGAGGTGGTGGAAGTTTCTTCATGTTTTTAGGGTGGAACTCTTCAAATATTCATAGTCCCTTCTCTCCACACCAGAGATCCAGATCTTAATAGTGGAGTAGCACTATTGATAGTTCACTAATGCTACATCTACTATTATTACCTCTCACCATTGTCACAACTATGAGCCAACTAGAGAGTTTTTGCGTGATCACTCAAGTTACTAAAAATAGCCACCAAATAGCTATTTAACATTTAAGCTGGCTTTATCCAGCCCAAATATTCTACCTGTTTTATGTTCAACCTGGCCAGATCTGGCCTCTTGCATCTACACTACAATGTCATTCTAAAAACAAACAATTGCAGCACTGAAATCTCAAAAGTACAAGATAATGCATGATTAATTCAAAATAATGTAAGCCATACAGTATCTCAAAGTTATGAGATACTGTATGATTAATTCAAAACAATGTTAATAAATAAGCCTAACATTTGACAGAGTGATCTGAATGCCAAAGTGTTGAAAAGACGAAATGGTCACAGCTAAGACGTCTTTGATCATATCTCTGTAAGATTAGGGCTGATTTAGGGTTAAACAGAAATTATCACAACTAATTACCTTATCACAATCATCACCACCAACACTGCTACCACAACCATCACCACTGACTCTATCATCGCCTCTATAACACAGCAAGAGCAGTAATAGACCTATACAAATTATTCATGGTAAGGAGAGTGGTGGTGTTGTGAGTTGTGCTGTGGTGGTAGTGGCTTTGTTACAGTGGTAAGCATTGTGATGGTAGTGGTAGTGTTGTGGTAATGGTGATAGAGTTGGTGTCGTAGTTGTGATACCAAATAATTAAAACAGGATGATCCTAGTTATATATTAAAATGTCATGTGATGTCAATGAGTGCTCAATGAGTGAGTCTAGTCTTCCTCATGTCAGAGTTGATTGGTTGAGAAACCTTAATTAACCTTGATGAGAAATTAACTATTGCTATCACTACCGCTGCCGCTACTACCACCAATATCAGTCAGCTCTCCAGGGTCACATGTACTACAGACTTAAATCATAGTATTACGCAACACACACAACCCCCACCAAACACACACACACACACACAACATACAGACGTATGCATGTATGTAAAGAAGGAAAAGATTAAAAGAAAATGTTTGATTGCTTCAGCTCTGAAATAGAATGTGAAGCATTTTTGAGTGTTTGTTACCACACATATATGTATAACATATGAATGGTAACAAAATAAACATAACTTTACAAAATAAATGGCACATGTAAAATCAAAGTATACAAAGATTATAAATAGAGCAAAATATAAGAAAGGCAGAAATATATAAATCACAGACAAAATACACAAATATTATATACTCATACACAGCACACTACGATCATCATCATTTAACATGCCCTAGTTTCTTGGATTGTAAATATTCCATCTTGAAATCATAATTCAATAATGTAGTGCCCCCTTGCTGGAGTCTATTAGCTCTGTGTGTTGGCATATTGCCTGATGATTGGAAGGGTACTTTTAAATGGGCCAATTATGCGACACTGGCATTGGCCATGGCTATGATCTCACTTGGCTTGCCAGGTCTTCTCAAGCACAGCATATCTTCAAAGGTTTCAGTCACTTGTTCAATGAGGCCCAATGTTCAAAGGTTGTGCTTCACCACCTCATCCCCTGAATCTACCACTTCCACAGGTTCCCTCCAGTTAGGGTGTGACACATCTTCACACAGCTGACCTCATCCTTATTGCACACCAGGTCTGATGCTTCTTTATGTTCAACTTTTCTCTCAGGGCGCTTACACTTTGTCGTGTATGCACACTGACACTAAACATCCGGTAGAGCATACTAGCTTCATTTCTTTCAACCCTATGCATGTCCTCAGCAGTCACAGCCCATGTTTCACTGCTGTGAAATGAGATGAAAGGGGAGAGAAAAAGGAAAGAAGAAAGAAAGAAGGGGAGAGAGAGAGAAGAGGAGAGAGAAGGTAAAAGTCAACTGACCATTGGAGTGCCATCATAGTACGACAGAAAATTGCTGTCAATCACAAACCACCGGTTCTTGTAGCATTGTCTGGTAATGGTCTTTTTGTTTTGAGAGCGTTTCTTCATGAAATCAGCGAGTAACTCACAATTGTTCTGCTGTGACATGTTGGGACCAAGGACAACATCAGACAAGCTTGGATTATCTCCTTAAAATTTTTTTAATTTTCTGTTTTACTCCAAGGAAGACTCCATTTAAAACTGGTACCGTAGCCTCGTCACAGCTCTGTAATTAGAAACATACAAATATATACATACTAAAAATTTATATCTAGATATAAAATATATAGATCAACTCTGTCTGTCACATACAAGGGGGTGCTAAAAAGTTCCTGGCTTTAAGGATTTTGTGAAAAGCCTGATTGGAGGCCTAACTTCCCGAGTTCTTTTACAGGGCTTAGAAGAACTGAAGGACCACTGCATTAAGTGTGTAAATCTGAGAGAGGAATATGTTGAATAAACTCATAATTAACTGATCCTCCTGTATTTTTTAAAATCCCAAACCAGGAACTTTTCAACACCCTTTTGTATATAACATACATACCCCCACAACACACATATTGTATATGTCTTATAACATATATATACACACATATAATGAAGACGTTGCATCTTATGGAAGAGATAACAAAAGACAGTATTTATTGATGATATGCAGTACTCTAGAAGACCTGTCATCCATGCCAATGTATACTCTAACTCAAGGATAATGTTTAGAGATTCAAATATCTGTACCTTGCCAGGGCTACATTTTCTGTCCCCTCATTTTACACTCTTGACCTCTCCTCCCTTGTATCTATTGCTCAATGGCTTTCTCACCCATCTCTCCGTCTTCTCATCATTCACAACCCTCCATCTCCCAACCACCAGTGCTGACTGTACCATTTTCATTACTCTCTTCATCTGCCATTCAGCACACTAATATATAAGGGACTACATTAGGGCACCATCATCTCCTTTCCCATCAAATATATTCACACGTTTGGGTGCTATGTTGCCAGCCACTGCTATTGCAACAGCCACATATCTTATACCTCTTGTTAATCAGAAATAGAACAAAAATGAAAATGAGATTTTGTCATATTTATAGAAAATAATGTTACAAATTGAGTCCCATACTCCTAACAGGTAGGGATACCCTTGGTCTAATTGCTTACACCAACCCCAATACTTCCTTATTTTATTGACTTTGGAAGTATAAAAGGCAACGTTGGAGCTAAATGGAATTTAATCACATAATGCAAAACAAATACCACAAGGTATTTTGTTCAGAATTCTATCAATTCTGCCTTCCTGGGTTTAATCTCACTCCATGATGTTTTGAGCAAGTATCTTTCACTACATTCCTGGGCTAACCAATGCCTTTCAGTGCAATTTGATAGGAAGTGTGGAGAAACCAAGCATTACATATATACATACATACATACATACATACATACATGCATGCATGTATGCATGCAGTCAGACAGATATAGATATAGATACTGGCACAATAATGTGTCAGCTCCAGCAGTCGATCCTCTCAAAAAAGGAGAGGTTGGTAAAAACAACAAATTTGCTATTTTCAATTTGGATTTTGTGCCTAGAATGTTGGGTAATGATTAAAAAAGTATGATTGTGCATACAAATGGCCAAAATGGAGTGATGTTATCCAGCAAGTTTCAAAACTTGGAGATCAGGGAATCTCTCCAAGTTGAACTTGCTACTTCTCCACATTGACAGATCACAACTTTGGTACTATGGACATGTGATTAGAATGACACAGGATTCTTCAAGCCAAGCCAATCAGCAGGAGACCTAGAGGTAGATTGCAAATGAAATGGTTGGAAAGTATCCAAAGTCTCAGTCACTTATGCTTGGGAATCCAGCTGGGAAATGTAATGACAGTTGCAGCTGGTAGAATCCAATAGAAGTACCTGAGGACTCTAATAGCGGGTAGAGAAGATGGATGGACACACACAATATATATATACTTTATTTAAAGCAGCAGAAAATTCAACAAAACCTGTTACTCTGAGTTTCCCATTCCCGTTTGTCGGACAGTTTTTGCTATATATATATATATATATATATAATATGAATTAGAGATAAAACCACTATTATACAACTCAAACAGTGATAGACATAAACCAATACATAAATAAATAATATATATAAATATATAAAATGAATGATAAATATAATATAATTATATTATATTTATCATTCATTTTATACTTTTGGGAATATATATATATATTATATATTTATTGATTATATATATTATTTGTTATTTATGTATTGGTTTATGTCTATCACTGTTTGAGTTGCATAATAGTGGTTTTATCTCTAATTCATATTTTATATTTTATATATTTATACTGTGAAATTGATTTAATACTAAATCGAATTTTTCCCTGTAAGTTTGGAGTTATACTCCCTAATATTATTATTATTATATATATATATATATAATATATATATATATATATATATATATATACATATGCATTGATGTATACTGTGTCCATGTTTACACTGATTAAAAACTGTTGTGTTTATGTTATGTTGTTATGTATCTTTATCTTCCATCACTTAGCAGTCTGATAAAAAGACATTGATAACATAAGTGTTAGATGCCAGACTGAAAGAAAAGTACTGGGAGTCAATATGAATAGCTAAAGCCTTGAAGGTGGTGCCACAATATGACCAGTTTAATGACTGAAACCAATAAAGGAATAAAGGGGTGTGATAATGTAAACCGGTATAGAGTATAAGAATTAATTCTTTATCTGAAAGTATGACCGACACCAAAGTTTACAACTATGAAAGTGAACATGCAGGTGTAATGAAGGAAGAATCGCTATTTTAAATTAATGGGATCTTATTAGCTTACATGTGGTTAGAACAGACATATCTTCATAAAACGACTTATAGACAAAGTTTGTATCAGGAATAAATCAAGTCATATGTGATTCAGAAATTTATGTTTGACGGAAACTCCTTATCACATGCACGCACATGCATGAACACACACACAAACAACAAACTCAAAAGTATTCTAAAGACACAATTTCAATATAAATGAAATAAAATAGAGCAGCAATAAAGCTACAATTTGTTTGATGTACAAGGAAGGAGTTTGAGATGATGTCTGTGATGAATTATGAATAAAGCTACAATTTGTTTGATGTACAAGGAAGGAGTTTGAGATGATGTCTGTGATGAATTATGAATAAAGCTACAATTTGTTTGATGTACAAGGAAGGAGTTTGAGATGATGTCTGTGATGAATTATGAATAAAGCTACAATTTGTTTGATGTACAAGGAAGGAGTTTGAGATGATGTCTGTGATGAATTATGAATAAAGCTACAATTTGTTTGATGTACAAGGAAGGAGTTTGAGATGATGTCTGTGATGAATTATGAATAAAGCTACAATTTGTTTGATGTACAAGGAAGGAGTTTGAGATGATGTCTGTGATGAATTATGAATAAAGCTACAATTTGTTTGATGTACAAGGAAGGAGTTTGAGATGATGTCTGTGATGAATTATGAATAAAGCTACAATTTGTTTGATTGATGTACAAGGAAGGAGTTTGAGATGATGTCTGTGATGAATTATGAATAAAGCTACAATTTGTTTGATGTACAAGGAAGGAGTTTGAGATGATGTCTGTGATGAATTATGAATAAAGCTACAATTTGTTTGATTGATGTACAAGGAAGGAGTTTGAGATGATGTCTGTGATGAATTATGAATAAAGCTACAATTTGTTTGATGTACAAGGAAGGAGTTTGAGATGATGTCTGTGATGAATTATGAATAAAGCTACAATTTGTTTGATGTACAAGGAAGGAGTTTGAGATGATGTCTGTGATGAATTATGAATAAAGCTACAATTTGTTTGATGTACAAGGAAGGAGTTTGAGATGATGTCTGTGATAAATTATGAATAAAGCTACAATTTGTTTGATGTACAAGAAGGAGTTTGAGATGATGTCTGTGATGAATTATGAATAAAGCTACAATTTGTTTGATGTACAAGGAAGGAGTTTGAGATGATGTCTGTGATGAATTATGAATAAAGCTACAATTTGTTTGATGTACAAGGAAGGAGTTTGAGATGATGTCTGTGATGAATTATGAATAAAGCTACAATTTGTTTGATGTACAAGGAAGGAGTTGAGATGATGTCTGTGATAAATTATGAATAAAGCTACAATTTGTTTGATGTACAAGGAAGGAGTTTGAGATGATGTCTGTGATGAATTATGAATAAAGCTACATTTGTTTGATGTACAAGGAAGGAGTTTGAGATGATGTCTGTGATAAATTATGAATAAAGCTACAATTTGTTTGATGTACAAGAAGGAGTTTGAGATGATGTCTGTGATGAATTATGAATAAAGCTACAATTTGTTTGATGTACAAGGAAGGAGTTTGAGATGATGTCTGTGATGAATATGAATAAAGCTACAATTTGTTTGATGTACAAGGAAGGAGTTTGAGATGATGTCTGTGATGAATTATGAATAAAGCTACAATTTGTTTGATGTACAAGGAAGGAGTTTGAGATGATGTCTGTGATGAATTATGAATAAAGCTACAATTTTTTGATGTACAAGGAAGGAGTTTGAGATGATGTCTGTGATGAATTATGAATAAAGCTACAATTTGTTTGATGTACAAGGAAGGAGTTTGAGATGAGTCTGTGATGAATTATGAATAAAGCTACATTTGTTTGATTGATGTACAAGGAAGGAGTTTGAGATGATGTCTGTGATGAATTATGAATAAAGCTACAATTTGTTTGATGTACAAGGAAGGAGTTTGAGATGATGTCTGTGATGAATTATGAATAAGCTACAATTGTTTGATTGATGTACAAGGAAGGAGTTTGAGATGATGTCTGTGATGAATTATGAATAAAGCTACAATTGGTTGATGTACAAGGAAGGAGTTGAGATGATGTCTGTGATGAATTATGAATAAAGCTACAATTTGTTTGATTGATGTACAAGGAAGGAGTTTGAGATGATGTCTGTGATGAATTATGAATAAAGCTACAATTTGTTTGATGTACAAGGAAGGAGTTTGAGATGATGTCTGTGATGAATTATGAATAAAGCTACAATTTGTTTGATGTACAAGGAAGGAGTTTGAGATGATGTCTGTGATGAATTATGAATAAAGCTACAATTGTTTGATGTACAAGGAAGGAGTTTGAGATGATGTCTGTGATGAATTATGAATAAAGCTACAATTTGTTTGATGTACAAGGAAGGAGTTGAGATGATGTCTGTGATGAATTATGAATAAAGCTACAATTTGTTTGATGTACAAGGAAGAGTTTGAGATGATGTCTGTGATGAATTATGAATAAAGCTACAATTTGTTTGATGTACAAGGAAGGAGTTTGAGATGATGTCTGTGATAAATTATGAAAAGCTACAATTGTTTGATGTACAAGGAAGGAGTTTGAGATGATGTCTGTGATGAATTATGAATAAAGCTACAATTTGTTTGATGTACAAGGAAGGAGTTTGAGATGATGTCTGTGATGAATATGAATAAAGCTACAATTTGTTTGATGTACAAGGAAGGAGTTTGAGATGATGTCTGTGATGAATTATGAATAAAGCTACAATTTGTTTGATGTACAAGGAAGGAGTTTGAGATGATGTCTGTGATGAATTATGAATAAGCTACAATTTGTTTGATGTACAAGGAAGGAGTTTGAGATGATGTCTGTGATGAATTATGAATAAAGCTACAATTTGTTGATGTACAAGGAAGGAGTTGAGATGATGTCTGTGATGAATTATGAATAAAGCTACAATTTGTTTGATGTACAAGGAAGGAGTTTGAGATGATGTCTGTGATGAATTATGAATAAAGCTACAATTTGTTTGATTGATGTACAAGGAAGGAGTTTGAGATGATGTCTGTGATGAATATGAATAAAGCTACAATTTGTTTGATGTACAAGGAAGGAGTTTGAGATGATGTCTGTGATGAATTATGAATAAAGCTACAATTGTTTGATTGATGTACAAGGAAGGAGTTTGAGATGATGTCTGTGATGAATTATGAATAAAGCTACAATTTGTTTGATGTACAAGGAAGGAGTTTGAGATGATGTCTGTGATGAATTATGAATAAAGCTACAATTTGTTTGATGTACAAGGAAGGAGTTTGAGATGATGTCTGTGATGAATTATGAATAAAGCTACAATTGTTTGATGTACAAGGAAGGAGTTTGAGATGATGTCTGTGATGAATTATGAATAAAGCTACAATTTGTTTGATGTACAAGGAAGGAGTTTGAGATGATGTCTGTGATGAATTATGAATAAAGCTACAATTTGTTTGATGTACAAGGAAGGAGTTTGAGATGATGTCTGTGATGAATATGAATAAAGCTACAATTTGTTTGATGTACAAGGAAGGAGTTGAGATGATGTCTGTGATGAATTATGAATAAAGCTACAATTTGTTTGATGTACAAGGAAGGAGTTTGAGATGATGTCTGTGATAAATTATGAATAAAGCTACAATTTGTTTGATGTACAAGGAAGGAGTTTGAGATGATGTCTGTGATGAATTATGAATAAAGCTACAATTTGTTTGATGTACAAGGAAGGAGTTTGAGATGATGTCTGTGATGAATTATGAATAAAGCTACAATTGTTTGATGTACAAGGAAGGAGTTGAGATGATTGTCTGTGATGAATTATGAATAAAGCTACAATTTGTTTGATGTACAAGGAAGGAGTTTGAGATGATGTCTGTGATGAATTATGAATAAGCTACAATTTGTTTGATGTACAAGGAAGAGTTTGAGATGATGTCTGTGATGAATTATGAATAAAGCTACAATTTGTTTGATGTACAAGGAAGGAGTTTGAGATGATGTCTGTGATGAATTATGAATAAAGCTACAATTTGTTTGATGTACAAGGAAGGAGTTTGAGATGATGTCTGTGATGAATTATGAATAAAGCTACAATTGTTTGATTGATGTACAAGGAAGGAGTTTGAGATGATGTCTGTGATGAATTATGAATAAAGCTACAATTTGTTTGATGTACAAGGAAGGAGTTTGAGATGATGTCTGTGATGAATTATGAATAAAGCTACAATTTGTTTGATTGATGTACAAGGAAGGAGTTTGAGATGATGTCTGTGATGAATTATGAATAAAGCTACAATTTGTTTGATGTACAAGGAAGGAGTTTGAGATGATGTCTGTGATGAATTATGAATAAAGCTACAATTTGTTTGATTGATGTACAAGGAAGGAGTTTGAGATGATGTCTGTGATGAATTATGAATAAAGCTACAATTTGTTTGATGTACAAGGAAGGAGTTTGAGATGATGTCTGTGATGAATTATGAATAAAGCTACAATTTGTTTGATTGATGTACAAGGAAGGAGTTTGAGATGATGTCTGTGATGAATTATGAATAAAGCTACAATTTGTTTGATGTACAATGAAGGAGTTTCAGATGATGTCTGTGATGAATTATGAATAAAGTTACAATTTGTTTGATGTACAAGGAAGGAGTTTCAGATGATGTCTATGATGAATTATGAATAAAGCTACAATTTGTTTGATGAACAAGGAAGGAGTTTGAGATGGTGTCTGTGATGAACTCTGAGAGCTTGTATTCTGCAATAGAAAACAAGAAACAGATTTCTAAAGTTATATACTGTGTTACAACTTACATTGAACATACAAAATGCTTTAGATGCTTTTAGCCATCATGAACAAAACTATATTGGGACACCAACACTTTGTAGTAGAGATGCTGTGTTTTATGTAGTATCAAATAGTGTGACTAAAGAATTAAGATAACATCATTACAACAAAAGAAAACTGAGAGTTTGTTCATTCACTCATTTCATTGTCCATTTGTTTCACTAGCCTTTACTTGCTTTTCAAGTAAGGGATCTCTTATTTCATTCTTCATTTCTTCGAAAGTGTAGAAGTTGATGATTTCTTGACAGAAGTAACAACATCACTCATAACTTCCAAAGTGCAAATACAAGCAAATACATACACACACAATGGGTTTCTCTACCAAATTTAAGCTCACTCACAAAGCTTTGGTCAGCAGGAGGCTATAGTACAATATAAAGGTCCAAGATGTTATGCAGGGAAACTAAAGTGAAACCTGAAGTCACACAGTTGAAAGAATTTCTTAACTGTGTGACAAGAAGTGTGCTTCTCCACCACATGGTTCTGGGTTCAGTCTCACTGCGTGGCAACTTAGGCAAGTGTTCTCGGGCTGACCAAAGCCTTGTGAGTGGATTTGGTAGATGAAAACTGAAAAAAAGCCCATCATATGTGTGTGTGTGTATGTGTTTGTTCTCCACCATCACTTGACATCTGGTGCTTGTATTTACGTCCCTGTAACTTAGTGGTTCGGCAAAAGAGATCAATAGAATAAGTACCAGGCTTAAAGAATGGAGTAAGTTCTGAGGTTGATTCATTTGACTAAAAATTCTTCAAGGCGTACCCCAGGATGGCTGCAGTCTAATGACTGAAACAAGTAAAAAGTAAAAAAAGTTTTAAAAAAATACAACCATGTCTATACTAAATAAATAACTTTTTGCACACACACACACACACATGCAGGCACACACTCTTTTATGAATAAAAAACAGTTTTGTTTTTGTAATGTTAAAACTATGACTAATTTCATTGACACACTCACATACACACACAGGTTGCAGTAGTTTGCTAGTATAACAGATATGATTGGTGGGCTAGTAAGGGGGCTAGTACTGGCGGCAGCAGCAGCAGCAGTAGCACAGCAATAGTACAAGTGTTATAGTAGTAGTAGTAGTTATAGTTAGTGGTATGTGTTGGGTGTATGAACTAATAATAGGTATGGTAGTATACAGACTGAAAGAAAAAGATGTATGTGTGTTTATTAAATACATACATATACATATATAAAGAGGAAGAGAGAGGGGGAGAGCTGATAAGTGTGTGTGTGTGTGTGTGGTGTGTGTGTGTGTGTGTGACTGTGTGTGTGTGTGTGTGTGACTGTGTGTATGCAAGTGTCTTAATTTAGCTTCAGGCTACAACAGGTTGTAATGGTGTAGTTGTTGGGACATGAGTGCATTCATGTATAAATGTTGAGAGTATTGAGTATTTGAGGAAGAGGATAGAACATCTGTGACCTTTGTACGACCTGATCACCTCCTGCTTAAACTATTGAGAGGGTAGTAGGGTAGAGGAGATGGGTAGAAGATACTGAGAAAGGAAAGTGTCTACTGAGCCAGTGGTTGTTATATACTGATATTGTCTAGCCCTATGTCAGCCCTGATTGAATAGACATATGATCAAAGCATTCCAGTGGTAATCATACCTATTTCTTTACTACCCACAAGGGGCTAAACACAGAAGGGACAAATAAGGACAGACAAACGGATTAAGTCGATTACATTGACCCCAGTGCGTAACTGGTACTTAATTTATCAACCCCGAAAGGATGAAAGGCAAAGTCGACCTCGGTGGAATTTGAACTCTGAACGTAGGGACGGACGAAATACTGCTGAGCATTTCACCCGGCGTGCTAACGATTCTGCCAGCTCGCCGCCTTTCCATTGTCTTCCTAAGACAAATGCAGCCAGAACTACAATGACCAATGAATCCTCCTTTTAAGAAGGAATGGTGTGATATGAGGAAGATTTGGCTGCTATTTCTAGCAGGTAATGTGATTCTAGAGGCTCCTACATTGGTTCAAGGTTGACAATAAATAGATTATTAATGCATAGAAAGAAACAATACGGTAAACATGGTCAAATCCCAAGATTCAGTCAAGAATATCATACCATATGTCAACAAGAGTTGATCAAATGTGGGCCAGAGAGAACATGACTCTTCATAAGTAATCATAGAGGAAACTTTCAATTCAAAAGATGAAAAAAAAAAAGGGAAATAGATAAAATCTGTAAGTAGGAAACTTAGCCAGGAACCTCAGATGACATATCGTGATAGAGGACAACCATGTAATTTTCATGGAATTTATCAAGGACCTTTGGCCATTGTATGGTATCGGCGAGCTGGCAGAATCGTTAGCACGCCGGGTGAGATGCTTAGCGGTATTTCGTCTGCTGCTATGTTCTGAGTTCAAATTCCGCCGAGGCCAACTTTTCCTTTCATTCTTTCGGGGTCGATAAAATAAGTACCAGTTACGCACTGGGGTCGATATAATCGACTTAATCCGTTTGTCTGTCTGTGTTTGTCCTCTCTGTGTTTAGCCCCTTGTGGGTAGTAAAGAAATTGGTATAGAGTGCTAGACTACAGTGTGACAAACATTATTTAGCCACTATGTGGTGTATAGTACTTGACCAATACTTGACCAGTACTTGACCAAAGTATCATGTATTGACCCACATGTGACATTTGACTACTACTACATCATCACTACAAAACAACAACCACCAATACTCTAACAAGTGTATTTACTGAATGGAAAGCTTTTAGGATGACAAATCTTTTTTGTTAGCTGTTTCCCTCTCTTCTCTTCTTGATACTATCACTTTTTTCTATCTCCTAGTGGTGGTGATGGTGGTGGACATAGTGATGGAGGAAGTGGAAAACGAAATGGATAGAAAATGTAGAAGTAGAGAGATACAGAGAAAGGTGGGGGGAGGAAGAACCTGCAGCCACCTCTTTTTGCTAGAGAAATATATAAAGACAAACAAGTATTATGTTGTCTTACTCCCACTTACATCCACTCCCTACATATCCCTCCCATCCACATGCATTGAATCACATAACCAGAGCACCATCATCTGCCAACAACAGCAACAGCAGCAATAAAAAGGTGGTGGTAGCAGTGGAAGGTGGGAGAGTTCTGCCTCCTGAATGAGACAAGCAAGAATTCAGTTTTTATTCATTCATCGAAAGGAAGGAAGGAGAGGTTAGCTACAAGAGGAGGGGGTGAGACTGAGAAAGGAAGAGGATGCCTGGGACTGAAGGCTTTAACAATGTAAATAAACTATGACCATCACTCCAAACAATTAGTGAAATCCAGCTGGCCAGTTTAACACTACTATCTGATTGTTAGTTGCCTTTAGCAGAGTTCACTCTGTTGCAAGGCTCCAGTTTGAGGATACCTTCCTCCAACCCTCACTTAATTCCACCATTTATGATTTGTAGGCACATGGTATTTTGTTATGCAATCATAATATGCTACAAGGTATATTAAACGTTTTTATCAGTGCTGGCTATAATTCCTACATAAAATCTGTAGAGATGACCATAACACCACAATTCCACCAGTCTTGGAAACCCTAGAAAGGTGTTTAAGCACTGCTTTTCCTCTGAACTAAAAGATAATAAAAAAGTGAAACAAAGATTTTTATATGGAGGTGGGTGTTGGGGTGATAACACTTCAGTACCTTAAGTAAAAAAAGACGCATTGGATTAAGTAATCTAAGAGACACTAAGCCTAAATAAAAGACTAGATGATCATTGCTGGAAACTTTTGATCATAAATTATTTGATCAGGATCGAACAGGATTTAAACAAAAATTAACTTAACCCTTTAGCATTCAGTTAATCTGCCAAATGTAAAGCCTGTTTAATTACATTATTTTAAACTAATTGTACAGCATCTTGTAACTCTGGGATATTGATGATGTCCCTGTTTATTTTTAGAATGACTTTGTAGGGTAGGTGTGAGAGGTCAGAGCTGGCTGGTTTGAGAATAAAACAGGAAGACAATTTTGGCCTGATATGGCCGGTTTAAACACTAATGGGTTAAAGAACCATTTCCATCTAATGCCAGAGCGGAAACAAGTGTAATTATCCATTAAAGAAACATGATTAAAAAACACACAAAAAACACCCCCAAAACAACAACAACTACTACTACTGCTACTACTACAGCTACTACTGCTACTGCTGCTGAAATGGTATTTGGTATTTGTTGAAGTCCTTATTGTTCTGAGGCCAACTTTGTTTCTCATCCTTACAGGGTCAATAAACTAATGTACCAATTAAATATTGTGTCAAGCTCCACTGACTGCTTTGACATGGTTTTTACAGTTGGATGCCCTTACTAATGCCAAACACTTTATGTGGCATGAGCACCAGAGAGGTTACCATGTAACTTGCGAGACAGGATACTTCAACTGAATGAGGAGGAGTATTGAAGGAAGTAGCTTTGTGCCAGATGATGATAGGTTAAAGTATGTTAGAGGGACAGAAATAGGTGTCTTGGAGACTAACTAGTTGAGTTGGAAAAAGGTGAAGAGGGGGAATGAAAGAGAGAAGAGATGTAAGGAGGGAGAGATAGATAGAGAGAGAGAGAGAGAGAGAGAGAGAGAGGGAGGACACTTAAGAAGATGTGTCAGGGTACATCAAGTAACAGGAAGTGTTAAATAATAGTAGATGATTAGATAGGGTGAGAGGGCAGCTAAGTTCCCAAGAGTGCAAAAGATAAGTGGGAGAGTAGGGAGGGGAATGCAGAGCATGGTGAACATGAGTGGAAGGAGGGACTATTAAGAAGGTGAGTTGTAAGGAAGAGATTTGTTAGGGACAGATTGTGTGTAGTACAGGAGGCATAGACATAAACAATGAACCTCATTTTTACTTAGCTGGACAGGTCATCTTGGGCACTGAAAATTATCTATCATCTCAGTCTTTTGTCATCTCCTCAGTGAGGCTGAATAAATGAAGGTCATTTCTCACCACTTCATCACATATCTTACTGGACTTCCTCTTCCATGGATTCCACCCATATTTAGCGATCAGCACTTCTTTATACAGCTGTCCTCATCCATCTGCATACATGACCACACCAGCAGAGTCATCTCTCTTGCACACTACATATGATGTCTATTATGCTCAATTTTTCTCTCAACACATTCACATTTTGTTATACATGTATACTGACATTGCACATCCAGTGGAGGATGCCATCTCCATTTCTTTCAAGCCTTTACATGTCCTCTACATTTACAACACATATCTCACGACCATGTTTGTACACAGGTATCATACAATCTGCCTTTCACTCTGAGGGAGAGGCCCTTTGTTATTAAAAAAATGACAGCTCTCTGAACTTTGCCCAGCAATTTCATATTTCAGAGCATCCACCTCCACTTGCTAATCTGGTCACCTAGGTAACAAAAACCGTTTACTACTTCTAAGGATCTTTCTGGGCATTGGAGGAAATCTGTTTCTTGTGTGTTCTTAGTTTTATTGTTTCTGACTATTTGTTCACACACAAAGACTACTTTCTCTGTTACCCTTCTGTGATTCCATCACACATCTTATGTGTCCATAGCTTGCACAGGGTACACTGTATAGAATTTCTACCAACACCTTTTCTACATATTGAGCAGAGCCATTTCTGTGAAGGAATTAGTAATTTATCTGCTTTCTTGCTTGCTAGATCTTTGGTCTTTGTTAAGTCTTTCATCTACGGTCCTTTGATTCTAGGCTTTGCCTCTACATTTGAACTTTCTTCTCTAATTCTATTACAAATTCAGCTATAAGAACAAGGTCATCAGCATAGAGGAGCTCCTATAAGCAACCAGTCTACCAATCTTAAACTCCTCTGTTATAGACTGGAGGACTGTGATAAATAAGATGGGGCTGAGAACTGAGCCTTGGTGAACTACCTGCATGCTGAATTCCTGTACCCCTAGCTTTTGCAGTGATCACCAGGTGAGAAAGTGATGGACCTTAACAAATGTCAAAAAAGTACAGCAGTTTATTTTGGTTAAATACTTCTCCTGCAGTTGCCTTACCAGGAAGATAACATCAGTAGCCCTTTTTCCTGGTACAAAACCAAACTACATCTCATGAAGGTTAACTCTCTTCCTAATTATTTGAGCTATGACCCTTTCTGTAACTTCCATGATCCAATCCAACAATGCGATACCTCTGTAATTACTATCTAAGGTGTCTCCTTTAGCTTTGAAGTAGTTGACTCTGACACTGCTACATCAGTCATTGAACATAACCTCTTCCTAAATAACTACATGGGAAACTAGGCTGTACCCCATGCCATCAGATATTTTAAGCATCATCCTGGTGGTCATTCCTGATGGACCAGGAGCTTTTCCTGACTTCATGACCTTAATTGCCTTATCTATGATACTGCTGTCAACTTGGATGGCTGGTCCCTCTGTTGGGTCCACATCAGAAAGATTATCCTTCTCACAAGCATTCTCCACGAACAGCCTTTCGTTGTGGCACCCTCATGCCTCTTATATATATACATAACATGTTTCTATACAATTTCCATCAAAGAAATTCACACAAAAGGTATATTAGTTGGCTTGGGGCTATAGTAGAAGACATTTGCCCAAGGTGCTACACAGAGTCAATTTTTCAAAGGTTGTTTTATTCTGGAATTCACTAGAACATTTTTGCATTATTCAATCTTCTGTTTCAAATATTGCTGTTGTTATTGTTTAACTTTGAATGAGTGGACCAAGGATTAAATGTATTCCATCATGAACATTCATCTTTTGTTTATCAAAGATTACATAGCTCAATCTTTGTTTTCCTGTTTTAAAATTAGTTCCAATCAAATGCTAGAGTTAATTAAATTATATTTCTCTTCCTTGTGCCTATGAGTGTCAGACGAAATGCTTTGCAATATATCTTCTGGCTATTTACTTTCTGAGTTCAAATCCTGCCATGGTCAACTTTGCTTTTCATCCTTTCAGGGTTGACAAAATAAAATACCAAACTAGAGCTAAAGTCAATTTAATCAACAAACATTCTCCCCTCAGACTTGCTAGCCTTGAACATAGATACAATTATTACAATTGCTCAAGTTTCACTTGTAAAGGAAGGCAAGGGTGGAGAAGAAGGTACTGTCCTTATTGAACGGTGCCTGAAATATAAGTCTGAAGACTTGTCCTTGATGTTCAGAGAACTCTTAAATGACAAATAAAGGAAATCATCATCATTATTATTAATGTTTTGGTGTTCATGGACATGCCTATGGAATTTGGTTTATTCCCAAGCTTTTACAGAATGAAATGTTTTCTTTTATTTTGTCAATGAAAGACATTGGAGTATTTCAGTGGCCACCCCTATTACCATGAGTGAAAAAAAAAATGTCTCTTAGACATCTTTATATTAAATCTTGCAGACATTCATTCATTTGTTTCAGCATAGTTTTTTTTCTTTTGAGAGAGTGGTAAGAGATGCTAAGTACAAAAATGATAGCAGCATACATACTTGCAAGAGCTCTGAGGAAAATTTTAAACATTGTGAAAACAAAACACAAATAAAAATAGGTAAAAATAATTACAAGAAAGCAGATGCAATTATAAACAGGGTTATTAACACTTTGAAAAAATACCCAGAAAAAATATCAATTCTACAAGTGAATACATTTGTAAACACAGACTTTCATATAGCAACACATATAAATAACATGGACAAAAAAAATTAACAATGGAGGAAGTAACTTTTCTGGCAGCACCAGCCAGAAAGAATGAGCAGGTTCTTTGAAAAAGGAGAACATGGGACTAATTCTGCCTCATCATCATCATTGTTTAACGTCCGTTCTCCATGCTAGCATGGGTTGGACGGTTCGACTGGGGATCTGGGAAGCCAGAAGGCTGCACCAGGCTCCAGTCTGATCTGGCAGTGTTTCTACAGCTGGATGCCCTTCCTAACGCCAACCACTCCGAGAGTGTAGTGGGTGCTTTTTACGTGCCACCAGCACAGGTGCCAGATGGGACTGGCAACGGCCACGATCGGATTGGTGCTTTTTACATGCCACCGGCACAGAAGCCAGTCAAGGCGGCGCTTAAAAGAAGAGCAAAGATGGTTCTGACGGCTCTCAAAGAACATAGAACAAACCCAGAGCTACACCACATTGTAGGTGCAGGGAGAAAGATAACAAAGTCAGTTGTTGTTACATAAAGGCTATTTAGGGAATTTCTGCTCAGAAGAAGTAGAAAAACAGAGAAAATGAAAAAAGTGAACATCAACAATGAGTCCTAGAGATGACTGTTACCATGGAACAACAGAGTGCAACCTTGTAGATAATAAAAAAAAATTAGATTGTTTCAGTGCCAGGAACCAAACGGGAGGTGACAAGTGTTGTGGGATGTCTTGATTAATCCCAGGTGGCAGTTTCACAGGTATGTATGAGTGGCACTTTGTGTGTGTGTGTGTGTGTGTGTATGTGTGTGCGTGCATTTGTTATTTGGAATTGCGGTATTTGTCTTGAAATGGCATTTCATATAGATGTATCAGTAGCAATTGAAAAGTGTCAAGCAACAGTGGAGGAATTGTCAGATCACAGGATTTCTGTGTATTTGCACATCATCAGTAGCAAGAATCTACTATCAATCACATGCTTAGACAAATTTCATGTCTACTGATATAGGAAAACAATTGTAAACAAATCACTTGTGTTGCAAATAGCTGATAGGCTGGACAAAAATTCGTTATTAGTATTAGAAACAGTATTAGATTTGAATAGCAATCTTTATATCTTGCTTAATATGGATATACTGTAAGAGAACCACAATATTGTGGTGTTTGTCTTGAGAAATTATCTCGTATAGATGTATAGTACTAAAAAACATAGGGAAGTGTCCAGCAGCAGAAGTAGAATTGCTAGATCCTGGAATTTCTATATATCTCTATCATTAATAGTAAGTATCTACTGTCAACTGCATGCTAAGACAAATTTTGTGACTACTGGTATAAGAAATAGTGATTAAGAAAGTTCTGGTGTTGCAAACAGCTAGAGGGCTGGGTAAAAATTTATTAGCAATAGATGCAGTATTAGTCTCAAATAGCTTTGACCCAACCAAAATCAGATTTGAATTTTAACCTTGTATTCAATAATGTAGAGGGAATGGAATTATACAGAAATGGTTTTATACCACAGGATATCATCTTGACTATCAGGACAGAAGTGAGTTTAGCTCTACAAATAAAATCTCTAACCAGGTTAGACATCAGTTACTTTTTTTTGAGACACTAACACTACTTGGAAAGGCATGAATATCACAGCCTTTGTTGCCACCTCAAATTCATATTGAAAGTGTTTCTATTTATGAAAGTATTACAAGACTGGTAGGAGATGACTAGAAAATCCACTCCCACTGCTACTTAACATAACTGACTAGACTGACTGTAGCACCATGGTTAAAGAAGACTAAAAGGTGATATTAACATTAGTGTACAGAAGAATGTGGAATATTAAACACCCACTGACAGAATGTAACTTAATTTGGAGTGAGTTATAACATCTGAAGATTTAAAACTTTGGAAAGCTGGTGACCTTATAGAGGCAAAAACAAAAGGCAAACATTGTACAACAATCACTCGGAGAGAGAGAGAGAGAGATAGAGAGAGAGAGAGAGAGAGAGAGAGAGAGAGAGAGAAAGAGAGAGAGAGAGAGAGAGAGGAGACTTTTTTAATGGACTGCAGCCATGATGGGGTACCTCTCTCGATAATTTTAGTCTGCGGAAGACCCCAGTAACTGATGTTATAGAGAGAGATACTCTCTATCAGTAGTTCTCAACATGACTCCTTACCAAAAAGGAGACCAAATATAATCACTGGTACACTCTATGTGGAAAATTTTACAAAAGAAAGAAAACTATGTTAGAATTTAAAAAAGCATCTACAGTCTAGGATTATATATTTTTTTTTAAATGCAGTGAACCACCACACTACTATGCATCATTTGTAAAATGGCTTCTTTAAAAATAAGCAACTATGGACATGTCTGATTGATGGACCAAATGAAGAAAATAGTAGAAAAGGCTTTACCACAAGTTATTAGGAAGAGAATTAACTTAGATGAGATGTACTTCAGATTTTTGTCAAGATAGGGAACCATCAAATAACTTCTTCCTTCTGAGACAACTACAGAAACAGTTCTTAGCTAAATGTAAGCCCCTAACCCTCATAGACTTGGAGATAGTGTGGTAGTTACTAAGAAAAATTGATGTAAATGAGTGGACCTGTACAAATCATGTAGTACAGATATGCTGTCAACAACAAGGTTAATGAGAAATTTACAGTGCAGGACTTTAGGGCTCATTGAAAGGTTTTGGCTTAAGCACTATTTACCTAAACACAAACGCCTGGACATGTAACCAGGACTTCATGTAACCAAGAATTGCCTCATTAATTCCTAACTCTTGCAAATCCCTCCAGAGCATGTCCCATGGTATGTGGTCACATGCCTTTTTAAGGTCTACGAAGTAAGCGTACACCTCTTGGTAATATTCCCATGATTTCTTGAAGACCAGTCACAGTGTGAATATCTAACAAGACAGAAGCCACAATGTTCTTCAGCAAGCTTGGGTTCCACGATTTCCCTACATCTCTTTTCCAAACACCTAGTGTAGACTTTATCAGGGAAATTACTCAACAAGCAGGGGATACTCCCTTGTCTCCCTTTTTGAAAATTAGAATTATCTCTTCAGATTTCTATTGCTTTGGTATCTTTTCAGAGGTCCAAGCCACTTGGCATACATGAGGCAGCCAAAGAATACCTTCTCTGTTCAAAGATTTTAACATCTATGTCAAATTTCATCTCCAGCAGCCTTGCTACAGTTGAGTGTTTAAATCAATCTATGATTTCAACCTCTGTGAAGTTAACTTTTGCCCCTAGATGTACCTTGTGTCTACCAGAAGATTTTATCATGGCTGGATTTAGAGATCCATAAAGTATTCTTTCCACCTGCCAAGAATGCACTTCTCTGTTGAAAGAACCCCAGCCAAATTTTCAATGGCAGGTGTAGAAGAGGGATTCTTGATACAAAAACAGTAGCTGGCCTGCCAGAATACTTCATTAGGCAATCTAAAGTCAGAATGTACTTTAACTCCAAAGTCATGCCATGACTCAGCTTTGGACGTTTTTACTGTCTCTCCTGCAACATTTCACACCTCTGTGTACAATCTGTGCATAAGGGGAGACTTATTTCCAAGGCAAGCTTAGGCTTGGATGGCATTTTCAACTTCCTGGTTAAATCAGAGGGTTCTTTTACCACCTTGTATAACACCAAGCTGATTTAGCCCACAGCATTTTACAGCCAAAGAAAAAAACTCTCAAACAAAACAATCTCCTCCCTGTAGGTTTTGGACTTTTGGCAGGGGTGTGTATTACTTTATCTTTTCAAAATTTTTATGAACTGTTATTGTCATGTGCAGCCATAGTAGAAGTGGTATCACAATTAGTGTGTGTAGGATTGACTGGTTGTTATATGCAGACATGGTACTACTTGGTCCATCAGAAGGTGATCTGTGCTATGCACTGAATGAGCTCACTGCCAAGTACTGCAAGGCAAGGATAAGAATTAGTGTTGCAAAGACTGAGACATTGGTTTTCTGAAAAAAGTTTTCCCAGTGCATTCTGCATGTCCGTAGAACATAACTGAGACAAGTGGAGAAGTATCTCAAGGCCATATTCACAAATGTTAGGAAGACTGAATTAAATGCTAGAATTGCAGGCACTGGTACAGTAATGCACCAATTTCAGTATTTGATCTTCAGAAGAGGAGAAGTTGGTAAAAAAGTCAAACTCAATTATCTTTAATTCAGTTTCTCTGCTTATCCTCACCTATGGTAATGAATGTTGGGTAAAGACTGAAAGAGTGACATTGCGAATACAGACAGCTGAAGGTTCTTCCAAAGGATCTCTGGAGCAATGTTACTTAACAGTTTGCATAGCTTAGAGATCAAGGAGCCTCTCCAGGTCAAACTTCTCTAGTGCTATAGGAAAGAATTGCAAGAAGGATTCTGCAAACCAAACCAACTGGCAAGAGACTTAGGAGTGGATCAAGAATGAGATGGTTGGATAATATCTATAGTCTCAGCTTGTTATGCTTGGGAATCCAGCAGGAAAAAGTTGGTTGTTTCCAATAGGACCCTCCAGTACCTAAGGACTCTATTCTCATGACCCTTCCAAGAATTGTGGGTGAAGATGGATGGGTGAATGGAGGTATTTAGAGCTCAGCAATATATTATTATTCTCCAGCCCTTAACAGAAGAGTTTAAGACTTATATGTAGGAACTTGTGTTTGCCAATGATTTAGTTCTCAGGGCAAAATCTATGGAAAAATTAGTGAAGATATTCCTAACATGGAAACAAATGTTAGAATTGAGAAGGCAGGAATGAAAACTGCCTTATTGTCATCTGAGGTTAGGCCATGTTTAATATGCAGGAATGGAATATGGTGTACTCAATGTAAATTGTAGAAGGACCATTTATTTTATGTGTGTCATATCACCTAATTGGAATGGGGAGAGTTCTAGGATGTTTTTGTGGGGGAAGTCCATTGTGAGAGTTTAAGTTGCTTTCTATTCATGGCAAACGTGATTTGTTTTGCATGAGATCAATACTACATCAACTAAGAGGACGAAAGACAAACAGTTTAGAACAGAATTCCTCTTAGTACAGAGTCAGCTTATGTTTTTTTACAGTGATGCTTCTGAAATGTTGCTCCAATTGGCACACTGCTTCATCTCGTATTAGAGACTTATCACTGTTAACAGAGCCCCTAAGGCTCTATTTCCTGCCACATGAAGGCTTGTGATAAGAAATATTTAAACTCAGAACAAAGAATCAGAATGGAAACCACAAGTCATCTCACCCAATGTTCTAACAATTCCATCAATCCACCCATTGAAATTTGACTTTATCAGTCTTTCTGGAATTTGAACTCAGAGTACAAAAATCTGTAACAAAACTGCAAGCATTCAGTATTAACCTGGATGAAACTGCCAATTTGGTTTCTACTATAGAATTCAGTACAGTATCAAGTGGTGAAGGCGCATGGCTCAGTGGTTAGAGTGTCGAGCTTACGATCGTGAGGTTGTGAGTTTGAATCCCGGACTGGGCTGCATGTTGTGTTCTTGAGCAAGACACTTTATTTCACGTTGCTCCAGTTCACTCAGCTGTGGAAGTGAGTTGCAACGTCACAGGTGCCAAGCTGTATCGGCCCCTTTGCCTTTCCCTTGGATAACACTGGTGGCGTGGAGAGGGAAGGCCGGTATGCATGGGCGACTGCTGGTCTTCCATAAACAATCTTGCCCTGAGCAGGTAACTTTCTAGGTGCAAACCCACGGTCAGTCATGACCGAAGGGGGTCCCCCCAATCAAGTGATGAGAGTGAATATTTAGAGACGAGATCAGTTATTTTGGTGTTTTGGTTCAGACAAATAGTGTAAGGATAATATTACTCAAGAGAAGGTTGTCTCTAACTAATACATAACAAACAGATATATGATCAAAGATATATCAACCATGATATCTCATCTTTGCATACTCATAGGGCTACTTAGTCCATGTCTCTCTTTTTATAAGAGACATGTGCTCCTTTTTTAAGATGATATGAGGTGATGAGGAAATTGAAATGTGAAGTTCCCTTATTGTTTAGTTTATATTTGTGTCAAAAGCCAGTATTACTCAATATTATACATTGAATAAAGTGGTAAACTGGCAAAACCATTAGCACACCAGAAAAAATGCTTTTTGTAGTTGTGTAGGACTTCAAATTACACCCTGCTGCATTAGATAATATCTAATGCAGCAGGGTGGAATTTGAAGGAGATTTGGCTGCTATTTCTACCAAGTTGAATGGCCACATAAATGCATGCACTCATTCATTGGCTTGAATGTTGTTGGTGTTTATGATGCAAAAGGAAATCAAATTGAATTTAGGTCAACACTGAAAAATAAAAATATACTTAATTGATCTATGTAGATCAACTTAAGCACAATTAGTTATTATGTAATAGCTACATAATTGCAATGTCAAAAACTTAACAATTATTACAGTTGTTGTATTGGGTCCCTAATCAAAGGACATAATTGTACTTGTTCCTAGTTGACTAAACTGATGATAAATGTTTTTTTCTTTCTTCAGGGTTGAATGTGTTTAATAGTAAGAAAAGACAGGAAACTATGTAAGTCATGAGACCCCATCTCACCACAATATCATAAAACTGAATATAAAACTTTAAACATTATATACACACCATATTTATTTGTGTCTAATATGCACTGTTTTCCAAATTTTAAAACTTAGACATTAGGGGTATGCATTATATTAAGAATATGAACATGACAACTAAATGCTACTCATGTCTTAAAATATTTTTTACAAAAATATAAAAATTCTTTACACAGTTTATATATATATATATATAAAAGTTTGTGCGTGTGTGTGTATGTGTACATATGTTCCTTATGGATTTTAAAACTGAGTTGCTGATTTTGACATATGAGGTATCAAAAGATTCAGAACTCTTTTTTACTACAAAAATAACCTCAAAGACAAGGTCGGGTCGCACAATTTTGAGGTCTTTAGCTGAGGGAAGCAACTCTGCCTGAACAATCTTTATGCCTTAGATAGCGCATAATGAGAAACTGTTTAAAATATATGTTGTTTTACTAGGGAATGAAACTTCAAAAGTATACTGATAACTTTATTAGTATTATTTAGTAGATAATCTTTTAAAGTGAAGTATGTTTGTGTTTTGTTTAGCCCAGATTTGCCTCTAATGTAGCAGAACCAATGCATAGTTTTTTTTTTGTTTTCCTGAAATACTGTAAATCTGTGTCTTTCTTTTGATGAAAGGGTGTGTTTTAAGCTGCTATTTGTAGTAGCTCAAGTTACCACAGACACCTTTGTGTGTGTATGCGTGCGTGTCTGTGTGTGTGTTTTACTGTGGTGAAAAAGATACTTTTACTCAGAATATTTTGCAAAATAATTTTCAAAAAAATCTGGGCGTCTTTCTTACTGCTAACCATTCAACCTCAAATTACAATTGCTAATTGTTTGAAATCAAGTAAACTGAGATGTATATATACTGTTATCATATAGAGTGGTAGTTGAATATGAAGTTTTGAACTTATTATCTCGTGGTTAGTAATCCTTTACCTTAAATTTGAAACCATTAAGTCTCTAAACATTATTTCACTGGGCTTGGTCTTTTGACTGTTGCCATGATGGGGTATCACCTTCAAAAATTTAATTGATCATACTGACCTCAGTATGTATTTCAATCTGGCATTTATTTTATAGATTTCTGCTCGATGAACTGCTAACTTTCAGACATAATGGGACACAATACTCGACCTAACAACAAATGTAAACACAAACACACATATTAGGTGCAAGAATGGCTGCGTGGTTGAGAAGTTTGCTTCCCAACCATATGGTTCCACGTCCAGTCCCTCTGCATGGCATCTTGGGCAAGTGTTTTCTACTATAGCCCTAGGCCAACCACAGACTTGTGACTGAATTTGGCAGTGTTGTTCATCAGAAAATAACTGAAAAACAATGTTTATAAAGAAGAGTTGCTTGCTTCATACTCCTTGTGTACCGATTCTGCCCATAAGGAACAAATAGTACAATGTGGCTATTGGTCATAATGACTAGGCAATGCCAGGGTGCATTGCTTGTATATTATATAACAAAAAAGAAATTACATACATTTTCAATATATAATGTTGTGATGCACTTGGACATATTATCAGACATGTTTCCTGGGATCATTAGGTATTTCAGCATCAGGCATTCTCACCCAGATGACCCAGCCGAGGTTGGTCAAGACCAAGCTGAAGCAGCTTCTACTGCCTTCACAGCCAACTGATGACCTTCTACCTATTGGTCCCTATAGTGTCAAGCATACTGTAAACTCTGTAGAGGAACTGGTCTGCAAATCCTCTGCATCCCACCTCAATGGGACTACACCTTGCTTGCCAGCCATTTCTTTGGCGTAATTCCACTGATTCAGCATATATTCTCCCCTTGCTCTTGTTAGCTACCTCAATGCAGTCTTCCAAGGGAATGAATAGTTCCAACAGAACTACCTGTTTCAATGTTTCTGACATCAGTACCATATCCAGTCCAGTGATGTTGAGGTCACAATTTCTGGGAACTTCAGAGGCTTTCCTTGGTCAACTTACAGCTTCCAGTCATTTGTTGTTGCAAACAGATCTGAAGAGTCAGACCTAGCAGTGTGCATCTTCTACTCGCTAGCTTTGACAAAGGTGATCAACTTCATAGAGCAGAGATGCTTGCAATGACTAATCATACCGTGTATAAGTAATATGCTGTTTGTCAGACAGTTTTGCTTCGAAACAAAACTGAACATGAAACTCTGAGTAACAGTTTTTGTGATATTTTTGTTGCTTTTTAATAAAGTATATATATATATCATCATCATCATTTAGCATCCGTTTTCCATACTAGCATGGGTTGGACAGTGCAACTGGGGTCTGGGAAGCCAGAAGGCTGCACCAGGCCCAGTCTGATCTGGCAATGTTTCTAAGGCTGGATGCCCTTCCTCGCGCTGTCGACTCTGTGAGTGTAGTGGGTGATCTTTACATGCCAGACGAGGCTGGCAAACAGCCACGATCGGATGGTGCTTTTTACGTGCCACTGGCACGGAGGCCAGGCGAGGCTGGCAACGGCCACGATCGGATATATATATATATATACTTTATTATATATATATATATATATACTTTATTATTATGTGAAAATAGTAAGGGATTACCCCAAAATGATCACTGATTTGTTCTCAGTTAGGTATTCAAAATAGATTATTCAACAGTTAACATATAAATCTAATAAAGTTCTTATAAGAATTTAGAGATATATTTTGTTGGATAATTCTGAATATATTACCTTAACCATATAGGTTTCCTGGAGTATATAATATCAACAGTATTAATAATAAGGATCATTACAAAGTTGCATGGTATTACCTTTAATTCTTTTAATATATATACAACTTTACGCAGACTAACACATTTCAACTGCACCAATTAGTAACCATTTGCAATTGCAACCTTACTATAATACTGGTGCAGTTTCTTCAGGGTGTTTACTTAATATCCTTCGATTTAACTGTTTAAAGTTTTTCGCTTATCTACTTTGCATGGGTCTATGTAAAGCTGTGTATATATTAAAAGAATTAAAGGTAATGCTATGCAACTTCATAATAATCCTTATTAATAATACTGTTGATATAAAAGAAGTGAGGCATAAGAGGAATTAGTTGCAGTGTGCAAGAGAGAAGACTGCACTGGTTTGGTCATATGATGCAAAAGGCTGCTGACAGATCCTTAAAGAAGTGCTGATCTCTCAAAGTACATGTAACATATGGAAGGGGAAAACCCAGGAAGACATAGGATGAAGTACTGAAGAATTACCTCAGAATGCTGAACATTTCAGGTGAGATGATAAAGAACCGAGATGCCTGGCACCTTAGTGTACTCAAGAAGACCTGTACTCCAAAGCAGACATGTTAAGACTGGTCCCTCTGGTGGTGTAAAGCACTTGTGGCAATGCCACATAAAAGGAGCCATGTGGTACCACGTAAAAGCAGCCAGTGCACCCTATAAAGTGGTTGGTGTTAGGAAGGGAATCCAGCTGTAGAAGCCATGCCAAATCAGACTGGAATCTGGCGCAGCTCCCTAGCTTGCCAGCTCTGGTCAAACCACTCAATCCCTGCCTACATCAACATCATCATCATCATCACCATTTAGCGTCCGCTTTCCATGCTAGCATGGGTTGGACGGTTCAATTGGGGTCTGGGAAGCCAGAAGGCTGCACCAAGCCCAGTCTGATCTGGCAATGTTTCTACGGCTGGATGCCCTTCCTAAAATGATGATGATGATGCTGATATATATATATATATGTATATAAATATATATATATAACAAAAAAGGGGGTGTATTTCCGCGTAGGAAAAAATATAGGCAAATTTGTTGTTGAAAATGCACCTAAATTAGAAAAACCTGTAATTGTTTTAAGATAAATTTATTTTATTTACATATATACCAAACCAGTTTCAACATGTTTTCCTAATTCATAATTGTAAATTTTTACCATTGATAAACAAAAAATATTGTTGAAACTAGTTTGGTATGTATATATATAAATAAATTTATTATAAAACAATTACAAGTTTTTCAGATTTAGGTGCATTTTCAACAACAAATTTGTCTATATATGTCGGGTTGGATGACTGCTGAAGAAAGGGCAACAATCCACAAAAATATGATATATTCACTCATTACCCACGTGTGGTAAGTAGCTTGCTTACCAACCACATGGTTCCAAGTTCAGTCCCACTGTATGGCACCTTTGACAAGTGTCTTTTACTATAGCCTTGTGAGTGGATTTCATGGATGGAAACTGAAAGAAGTCATTCATATATATGTGTGTGTGTGTGTGTGTGTGTGTGTGTGTGTGTGTGTCTGTGTTTGTACCCCCAACATCGCTTGACAACCGATGCTGGTGTGTTTATGTCCTGGTAACTTAGCAGTTCAGCAAAAGAGACTGACAGAATAAATACGAGGCTAGGCTAACAAAAAATAAGTTCTGGGGTCTATATGCTTGAGTAAAGGCGGTGCTCCAGCATGGCTACAGTAAAATGACTGAAACAAGTAAAAGAATAAAATAAATAAATAAATAAATAAATAAATATAATATAAATATAAATATATATATATATATATATATATATATATATATATATAAGAATGAATGTTTTTATATATAATGAACGTGAAATACAGGAAGGGACGAACACGGAACACAGACAAATCATTCGAAGCCTTCAATCTTCAGTCAGACACCGAATCATCATAGCAAATTTCGGCTGTTCAATTCTGATATTTGCTCCAACTCGGCCAGCCCCAAGAAAAAAAACTAAGCTGTAAGCATTAGATTTCTTGGTAGAAGACAGGAATGTGAACGCACAAGACGGATGTAAATACAAGAGACGAAAACGAAATTGAAAACAGTAATGAATAAACAAAATATATATAACGGTGGTTGTCATACGACTTTAGACCAAATGAGACAAAAACAACAACAACATAGCTGGCGTAGAAATAATTACCGTTTCGGTAGCGGGGACACATGTTGGTCGAGATACGATGGCCAACAGAATGGTTTAAGAAGCAGCAGGTGGCAGGAGAGAGAGAGAGAGGGAATCAAAGAGGGTGGAAGGCAGGGGACAGAATCAGTGACCAAGAGAAAAGGAGAAAGAAGGGATTAAGGAGGATGGGAGGAAGAGGGGAGGAGGATGGGAGGAAGAGAGGGGAAGAATCGGAGGGCGCCAAAAAGTTTGGTGAAGAAGCAATGGCGGGTAGGAAAGACAGTGTGTATATATATATATATATATATATATATATATAAGATGTGATTCTTGTTTCAGCTTATCAAACTTCAACCTTTGATGCTGATAAATTATTATTATTATTCCTGAACTTTATTTTTTATACCTACCATGGACAGCTCAAAGCTAACAAACTCCTTACACTAAGATCCATGTTGTTGCTGAACCTCAAGTCAGCTCTCATCAAGCGGACCCTTTGGTCAAAAGCATTTCAGCTGTGGCTATCCTGTCTGATTTTCAGACACTGTCTATCAAGAAATACATTAATCACAAAGCTCTCTTTTTAAGGTAGTAAGATGAATTTCTATTTCTAAGAGGTTACTAGTGAGTATATAGGATAGCAGTCAAGGTGTGTGAGTAGGTGTGTGTGTGTGTGTGTGTGTGGTGTGTGTGTGTGTGTGTGTGCGTGTGCATGTATGTGTCTGTTTATGTTTATACTCTGACTTAGCAGTTTGAGAATAAGAATCAATGAAATAAAGCACCATGTAAATAAAAATATCGGTGTTGATATAATCAATTCCTTGAAGGCAATGCCCCAGCATGGCTACGGTCCAATGAATAAAATTGACAAAATAATAGTATAAGAACACAAGACATAAACACAAAATAAACAAAACCAAAACAATGCACAGGAGTGGCTGTGTGGTAAGTAGCTTGCTAACCAACCACATGGTTCCGGGTTCAGTCCCACTGCATGGCATCTTGGGCAAGTGTCTTCTGCCAAAGCCCCGGGCCGACCAATGCCTTGTGAGTGGACTTGGTAGACGGAAACTGAAAGAAGCCTGTTGTATATATGTGTATATATATATATATATATATATATATATGTATGTGTGTCTGTGTTTGTTCCCCTAGCATTGCTTGACAACCGATGCTGGTGTGTTTACGTCCCTATCACTTAGCGGTTCGGCAAAAGAGACCGATAGAATAAGTACTGGGCTTACAAAGAATAAGTCCCGGGGTCGATTTGCTCGACTAAAGGCGGTGCTCCAGCATGGCCGCAGTCAAATGACTGAAACAAGTAAAAGAGTAAAAGAGTAAAGAGTAGCAGACTATCAGGAGTCCTTTAACTCCATCTCTACCACTGGTGCCACTGAAATGGCTGGGGAAAGAACGAAGAAGGAAAAATTGCTACCTCTCTCTCTTTCTTTCTTTTTCACATACACACACACACACACACACACACACACACACATACAACTTATATTACATGTATTGTTTGGTAAATAGTAATGTTTATTTGGAACATAGGATAGTCAAAAATTTCAGGAAGTAGAATTTTGATACACTTAGACATTTTACATGCACACACACAAACGGAATATGAGTTGAATGAAACCTTGTTTAGAACAAGCCAAAATATTCATGAATACACATACATGCACTCGCACACATTATATATGAATATAATGTATATTTGCGATACAAACACATTTGATACCATACTTGGAAGTACTACTCATCTTTCATCTAGAACAACACTACTGTTACACACACACACACACATACACACACACACACATGCATACACATCCTTGATTTCATTTGTAAATAGCCTAGATTTACACATCCATATAACCCAAAATAAATACATGAATTGTTTCTACTGCTACTACATCAGTCTCTGCTCCAGTGATGCAGCCACAGCCTGTAGTCACCTACTTCACCCACCCCCCTACACACACACAAAATACTCCCCTTTTTGTTATCCCTACTTTGTCTTCACAACAGATTCTTCACTAACCTTTTCCTTACTTGAATATTCTGCCCCAGAATCGTTTCCCCAGGAAATTATTTCATTCCCTTCATTTCATTTTTACAAATGACAATTTAGAGAAATGCAAAGTGAACTGAAAACATCTCACCAAAGGGTACTGTTTTTCTATCTCTCTTTTCGGATCTTTTCCTTTTGAACGGCAGTTTTCAACACAATTCCTAGTTAACTAAACACTTTTAAACTTCATATACTAGTAGAATGTGTCAAAATAAAACATTTTTTTCTCTTGGCTTTCTTGAGAAAATTGCAAATTTGTAAGTTTAACGTAGTTTAATTTTTCGAATTTTAACCAATCCTATGGCCTCTATTGAGCTAAAATCATTTGTTGCATCTGAAACTGAGACAATATCCTGTCACTAACCCTCACCCTCACCCTAAATTTTAGCCTTTCGTTTTTTTTTCTTGATTGTTAAATTAATTTAATTGTTACGCGTGTGTCTAAAATTATTTGTTTTGTTTTTGTTTTGAGTTTTTGCATTCATTTTAGCCTTTCGTTTTTTTTTTTTTCTTAATTGTTAAATTAAAATTATTTTCCATTGCTTTCGTTTTAGCCTTTCATTTTTTTTTGTTTTTTTTCTGAATTGTTATCCTTAAATTAATTTAACAATTAAGAAAAAAAAAAACGAAAGGCTAAAATTTAGGGTTAGGGTTAGTGACAGGATGTTATCTATTTTAGACGCAGCAAATGATTTTAGCTCAATAGAGGCCATAGGATTGGTTAAAATACAAAAAATTAAACTACGTTAAACTTACAAATTACAATTTTCTCAAGAAAGCCAAGAGAAAAAAATGTTTTATTTTGACACATTCTACCAGTATACAAAGTTTAAAAGTGTTTAGTTAACTAGAAATTGTGTTGAAAATTGCCATTCAAAAGAAAAAGATCCCTCTTTTCTTCTGGAGAGAAGTAATAAATAAGTTTTATAAAAATTCTTTAAATGAAGATTAATCTAATAGTGAAATACATCTTCCTGAAACAGACATTTAAAGAAAGATTATAAGCTCTCTAACACCATCCCCTCTACCAACTAATTAATAATTATGTCAATAAGGAAGCCTCTGTGTGGAGGACCAATGGGGTAGAAATAGCAGCCACATTTCCTTCAAATCACAACCTACTGTTTTAAAAAAGAAAGAAAGACATAATAGAGAATTTAGCCCCGTATAACACTGTTTGAATATATGATAGGTTGGTCACAGATGGAATGACTTCCTTCATTACACTGTACTGATGGAACTGAACAAGCTTTAACAACAACAAATTGATAATTTCTAGCATAGCCATAATGTCACTGGTTTGTGAGGCTGGAAAGAGTAGCGCATTTAATTAATTAATTTTAATGAACTCCACAGTGCTTCAACAGGGACTGTTTTATTAACTCTAATTTAATGGAAGGTAAAGTTGTTAAGAGTGGAAAATGGACTTGAAATGTAAAGGCATGTGACTAATTACTGCAAAACATTTTGTCTGATGCTCTACCGATTATGTCATTCAACAGGCCTCGTTTGGCTAATTAAAGAAAATTAAAATATAAAATACAAAAATATACACATACAACTTAAATTTCTATTTATATATTTTTCTCTTTTCATGATGATGGCACATATATACAACTACTGCTCAAAGTCAAGGGAAGGAGACAGTAACATACATACATGTGCACACACACACATATGACAGGATTGCTTCTGTTCCTTTCTAACAAATCTACTCACAGTTTTGGTTTGCAGGTTGGACAGAGGCTATAGTAGAAGATACTTGCCCAAGGTGCCATGCTGTGGGACTAAACCTGAAACCATGAGGTTGGAAAGCAAATTTCTTACCATGACTATATATAATCTGAGCAATGATTTTTCCAACTACCACTTTTTCCAATGTCTTGAAGAACTCATAACACCAAAATATAGTAATACAAGGTAAAACTGCAACTTTGTTTTCTTCTCCAGTTTACTTTTTACCTTCTCACACTGCATTACACAATAAATCGCTGTAATACACACACACGCACATTTTATCTTTTACTTGTTTCAGTCATATTGACTGCATTTGCACTAAGTTCTAATGTTTTAGCCTGCTTCTGCTGTTTCTAGCATGTGTTCATTGTTGTTCCTTCCCGAGCCATGCTTGGCTCATAAGGGCCGGTTTCCCGGTTTCCTTGGCATATAGGTTCCCCACCTGGACGGGACGCCGGTCCATCGCAGGTGAGCTGCATGATGCAGGAGGAAAGAGTGAAAGAAAGTTGTGGTGAAAGAGTCAGCAGAAGTTCACCATTACCTTCTGCCGGAGCCACGTGGAGCTTAGGTGTTTCGCTCATAAACACACACATCGCCCGGTCTGGAATTCGAACCCGCGATCCCTCGACCGCGAATCTGCTGCTCTAACCACTAGGCCATGTGCCTCAACATGTGATCATTGCATTGACCATGACAGAGAAAGTTGAGCAGAGAATCTGCATCAAATTTTGCCAAAAGCTTGGTGATACCTACTCAGAGGCTTACGCAAAGTTTTCAAAAAGACTTCATCGTTCTCAACACAATCAAGGAGATCTTGTGCAACTGAAACCTGGGTGTCTTTTTGATCAGCTGAAAGCAGTTTTGGCACAAACTTGGCAGACACATGTCAGGATGGAATATGAAGGCAGCTAATACATAAGTAAGAGATTGAATATTTCCAACACAAGTATTATCTAATCAGTAAGAAATTAACATCTTCCCAAAAACCTGATTTAATATTATAAGAAATGAACATCAAATGGTGCTTACTGAATCAGTATTTCTTATGTAGTCCTTTGTTGTGAATCACGGGCATTGACAAGCACAATGTTTTGCACAAATCAGGAATTATCTCCATGGCCCTGACTATTTTGAGGGAATTTTTCAACTCAAATAGTGATGTCAGATTACAAGCAGCTACTTTCTGTTTCAGAATAACCCAACAATGCCTTATTGGGTTGAAATCCAGGGAGTTTCCCAACCACGGAGCCAAGATCTCATACCCACAATTGCTTAGCCACTGCTTTACTGCTTGTCTCATGGCATGGCATGCCATCATGCTGGAAGTGTGTACACTGCTTGATCTCCATAAATGGTGGGACTTTTGTTTGTAGAATTTCAAAGTAATTAGTTCCCTTGATAGTTGCACCCTCTGGCATAAACCATAGTCTGCATTTTCCACCAGCACAAATAGCTCCCCACACCATAACTTTTGGAGCATTTATAACACTTGGGATAATGTAATGAGGATTATCACTTCACTTAGGAAGTCATCTCACATGTCTACAAAATGTATAAAATTGTGATACCTGTGTTTCATCCAAAAACAACTCATTTCCATTGTTTAACTGATTTTTATACTTTTGGCAAAATGCCAAACAATCTGCAATATTTTTCAAGACTAACCTTTGTTTCCTTGAAGGTTTGTAGGACTTAAGGCTGGCATCAAATAATTGTCCTTTCGCTAGAAACCTTGAGTAGCTTTGGAAGACTTTCTGGGTAACTTTTTGGCAGCTAGAATGATAGCATTGTCCATTTGTTTGGTGGTGGTTTCTAGGTGACCCATAGGCTTGTCAAATCCATATTTTTCAGTAGATGTCAAGTTGTTTATTGACCTTGAAACAGTTCTCTGTGCCAATTTCAATTTTACACCAATTTGTCGTGTGCTGTATCCTTCTTCATACAGAATTTTTATTTGAGCATGACTTTCCAGCAAAATTCTTCAACCAGGCATTCTTTACAATGACAGGAAAATATCAACAAGAATGAGTTACCATGAAATATCTTAGTGATAGTTTATCAGAGATTGGATCAGTCAATCAGAGCATATCAACCAAACAGGGCTCAGTAATCATGCAGAAAACACATAAGGAACAGATTTGAACAATTGACAACATAAAAAATAGCATCTTGTAAGAGCAGTATTTATAACTGTGAATGTGTATGTGTGTGTATCAGTATAAAAAACCCCCAAAGAAATGCAAATGGGTGTATTACATTGATTTTGATCGCCTAACCAAATTACCAATAGCCTTTCCATGGTAATAATTAAAACACCATGTTGATTTGGAATAATTGGAGCATTCATTAGGACAGACCATTTTACTTGCTCCATTATTTTCACTTTGCCCTTTAAAATTCTTCCAGTCATTGACTGTAACCTAACACTGTGCCAGTTTCTGGCAATATTTAGTCTCTGATTGTTTTATTATTTCCACTTCAGTTTTAATTTTGGTCATATTCCTTTTCTTTGAGGTTTCAGCATCAGTTGCTTTGGCTACGAGAATGAGAAATCTTAGCTACAAATAACACCAATAACACATACAACAGAGTATTTTTGGGACTTTGCAGCAGCCACAAATTTGGTCTGTAACCCTCAGTAAGAACTTTCAGTTGTCCTCTAAGTTTTATGTTTCCAACTTCTCCTTTTAGTCAAAAGCTTCTATTAGAATATCTCTAAATTTTTGTCAGTTTACTGAGCCTTTGAGCTTCTATGACCTCCTTCACCTGACAGGCTTGTTTCTCAGAGTCCTTCTAACTCTAATGAAGTCACTAACCTATATTGGATTGTACATTCATGTGGGAAAGACTTTGCATCTATAAATACCTATCAATCTTATTTGTCTGGTGAGGATGTAATCAATCTGGCTTGTGTGTCCACTAGACTGATAGGTGATCAGATGGCTAGCTTTTTCCTGAAGTTAACGTTGCAGATCACCAGATCATTTACATCACAGAATTCTGGGGCCTTGTTCACTACTCAGCGTTAGAGCCAAAACCACAACCTCCATGCACACCATGAAATCCATGAGAATGCAGCCCAACATGTTTAGTGAAGTCACCAGCCACAATAACCAAATCTCTGTCAATTGTTGTTGAGGTAGTCTACAGAATTAGTCCTTCTGATCATCTGTCAACCCAGACTATGAAGCATAAGTAGAGATAATATATACATACATTATACATATATCCATACAAACTGATTGCTAGATAGATATTATTCTTCAGCAAGAATGTTGTTGGCAGTGACTTCGAAGTTTAAGCCAGCTAAGCCATCAGTGGACTGCTATGGATTAGAGTTACTCTTGCCTTTATATAGCCCCTGTTGAATTAAATTCTTCTTATTTAGGAATAACAAATTTGTACTCTACATAAGTATACAGTAACCCATCGGGTTAATGTAAAATTGTTTTTATTATAACTGAATATAAAAACAAACATTAAAAAAGATAAATAGACTGACCGACACCAAGTATATGTAAGTATATATAATTTCACTTTACACAACTGTGAGTGGTACAAGATATTGGAATAAAATTACATCTAATTATACTTGACTTCTTCCTCTGCTTCCTCCAAAATCAAGTATATCCACAATGTATGGAGTTACTTGTGACTAACACAGAGTGAGGTTAAAATATGTCCAACAATAGATTCCTTTCCTAGTTTAGCTCTGGAAAATTGTGTGTGTGTGTGTGTGTGTGTAAAAATATATGAGTATGTGCACATATATATTTGTAAGTGTGCATATACACGAGTGAGAGAGGTGGAGGGAGGGAGGAGAGAGAAAGAGATGAAGTCAGATAAGAGAGATTTAATATCTGTAATTTGACCTCCCAACCAAACAAAAGGCAGTCAAGTAAATTGTGGAAGGTTTAATAATTGGATATTAGACAACAATAAATGAGACAATGGCGTGTTGGGAATGGGGTGAATATTAGACTGGAAGTGAGAAATTAAAAGTTGTGATCAGCAATAAAGGTCAAGAGAGAGGACTGGAGAGGAGAGGTCAGCTGGCAGTATATGTCCATTGCTATTTGACGGTTTAAGATCAAAGTTGTCCCATCCTATCTTTTATTCAAGCATAAGTCTACCTAAGATTATATTATATCCAATGAGTCCTTCCTTTATATTTTGAAGGTAGTTGTGAGTTGAGGGATATTTGGCTTCAATTTCTAAGTTGCAGTTTTCCCTCAGCATCCAGGGGTTAGGATCTCAAGTTGTGTTTATTGTTAAACTCCAAGTCAACCCTAGTAGTAGACATGTCCTTATAGAGCTATAAAGGGTATATTATTCAATGTGTAGTTTACTTCTCAAAGTAGTACAGAGATTTGCTTGTTATTTCTAGCAGGATAAAAGACTACATAGAGGCTTCTTCAGCTTAACATTATGATGAGTTATGTTGCTGATGTTGTTACTACTTGGTAACAGCCTTTATTGAGCAGATTTATGATTAAAAGGGGTACAGCTGTGAGACCATTCCCTCTTTTACTCAGACAGACTAACCAAAACAACAGTTTAATGCATAATTTTTTTTCAAGATAGCAGGGTACCATTTTTAACTGCTATTTCTAACAGGTTGAGCAACCACATAAAACATGGACTATAGAGGATGAAGTAAACTGCTTATGACTCTTTTCAGGGTCTTTGTGACTAGTGGGATGAAGGGTGGATATTCCCTGGCGACTAGAGACATTATGATAGAGTGAACTCTGTTACTTCAAGGACGAGGGGTGTTAAATAATTGAAAGAGTTAAAGACCTTATAACAAAATGGGTTTTGCTAAAGATATCCAGGGGGTCACCCAAATTGGTTAACCATAGGAGGAAAAGTTTAATGTTTCAGATAGATGTGTGGCATGAATAAGTATAGAGAGGGAAGAATGAGCAGGAATTATTTATATTTGTCTATCATCTGCTTCAAACTGTGATACTGAAGCACCAACACAGTTCCCATTTCTACCCTAACAGGGTACTCTTAACTCTATGGGTTACATCTAACATTTTTTTCAGTAACATCCTGAAAGATGAAGCCATTTGGCAGACTGAACTTTTAGAAATTTTATAGAAAAGGAGACTCTTCTTGATGAGTTATATATGTCCATTAATTGACACATCACTTACATGTGCATAGGATTGTGAAGGCGCATGGCTCAGTGGTTAGAGCGTCGAGCTTACAATCATGAGGTTGTGAGTTCCAATCCCGGACCGGGCTGCGTGTTGTGTTCTTGAGCAAGACACTTTATTTCACATTGCTCCAATTCACTCAGCTGTAGAAATGAGCTGCGACATCACAGGTACCAAGCTGTATTGGCCGTTGCCTTTCCCTTGGATAACACTGGTGGTCTGGAGAGGGAAGGCCGGTATGCATGGGTGACTGCTGGTCTTCCAAAAACAACCTTGCCCGGACTTGTACCTGGGAAGGTAACTTTCTAGGTGCAATCCCACGGTCAGTCATGACTGAAGGGAGTCTCAGTATTATTACAATTATTACTGAGTGAGAGAGCAAGGCAATGCTATCAAAGTGACACTGGTGTACGAATATATGAAGCCCAATGTACCTGTCATCATTACCCATCTGATAAAGGTATACTAAGCACATGTGTCACATCCATATGTGTGCAACATGGTGATCTCATATCAAGATCAACAGTGCATCACCTTGCAGGTGGGACCCAGTTAGAATTTTCTTAAGGGTGGGTAGCCCATCCCATTCAAATGGTCCCTGAATAAGGTTTGTTTAAGGATGATAAAGAAAACACTCATGTTTCCAGAAGTGAATTATTCAAACCCCAAAGAATTCCTCTCCACTCATGACTATGATGCTCCCCTACTACTGTTTGTGATCAGAGGTACACATTTTGTAAGCCACTAAGAGAGATGCTTAATTGGTTAATTTCAAGCAACTGACAAGCAAATATGAGGTATTTTTACTGTAGCCCATCTTTTATTTTAAGACATGTACATGATAACACTTCTATTATTATTATTGAGTGAGAGAGCAGTGCATGCCTTCCAAGTGACACTGGGGTAAAATATACGAAGCCCAGTACATCCATCATAACTACCCGTCTGATAAGGGTACACCAGGCACATGCATCACAACCATATGTGCATGACATAGTGATCTCATATTAAGATAACCAATACATGACCTTGCAGGTGGGAGCGTAGTTGGAGTTTTCTTCAGGCCAAATAGTCCATCCTGCTCAAAAGGTCCCTGAATAAGGGTTGCTTGTTGAATGAAACACCCATGTTTCCAGAGGTGAATAATTCAAACCCCAAAGAATTCCTTTCAACACATGGTGATGATGCTCCTCCACTACTTCTGTTTGTTATCAGAGATGCACATATTGTCAGCCATTAAGGGACATGCTCAACTGGTTATGGTCAAACAACTGGCAAGTAAATCTGTGGTATTGAGCAGAATATTTGCTGTAGCTCATCCTTTACACCAAGAGAAAACATGCACATAATATTATTACTATTATAACTAACTGATTCCTCTTCTATCCCTTGTTCTTGTTCTCCAGAGTTCATCCACTCTGTTTCATTTTTTTCCCTCATGCACAATGACCAAATACGTAGCAGAGTGCATTCTGTGTGGTTGCCAGTTTAGTTGCCAATGGCCTGACTGTTGCGATTATTATCATTAAGATGGTGAACTGGTAGAAATCTTTAGCATGCCAGGCAAAATACATAGAATTTTGTCCGTCTTTACAGTCTGAGTTTAAATTTACCTCTAAACATCCTTTTGGGGGTTGATAAAATAAGTACTTTTTGCACATGAAAGTTAATGTAACTGACTTAGCTCCTTCTCCCAAAATTTCAAGACTTGTGCCTATAGTAGAAAGGCTTATTATTTTCACCATCATTATCATTATTATTATTATTATTATTATTACCATCATTATTGTTGTTGTAGCAAGTTGACAAAATCCTTAGCCCACTGGAGAAAATGTTTACCAGCATTTCTATTTCTTTACAACCCACAAGGGGCTAGACACAGAGAGGACAAACAGATTAAGTCAATCATATTGACCCCAGAGCGTAACTGGTACTTGTTTAATCGACCCCGAAAGGATGAAAGACAAAGTCGACCTTGGCATTTCATCTGTCTCTTTGTTCTGAATTCAAATTCTGATGAGGTTAACTTTGCCTATCTTCCTTTTGGGGTCACTAAATTAAGTACTATTCAAGCACTGGGGTTGATATAATCAACTATTTCTGCCCCATAATATCAGGCCTTGTGCTTATATTAGAAGGGATTATTATTATCAATAATAATAATAGGTGCAAGCATGGTGTATGGTTAAAAAGTTCTCTTCACAATTGTCTTTGGGTTCAGTCTCACAGTATGGAACCTTAAGTAAGAGTTTCTGCAATAGCTTCGGGGGTGACAAATGCCTTGTGAGTGAATTTTGTAAGTGGGAATTGTGTGTGTGTGTGTGTGTGAGTGCACACACACACAGACATGATATTCCATGCTCATGACCATTTTAGCAAAATGGTGTTGATGTCAACATTCCTTGTTGACACCATGAGGTTGTTGTATGCTTTTGAAAACTTTTGGAATAAAAAAGTCTCTTACTTAAAAAAAAAGGGTTGACTGTAAAATCGTGATGAAACGTCGCCATAAATTAGTACTGGCTGTAATATCTTACAGAACATCTGTAGAGATATAACCATAACATGTAAATAAACAAGTAGATATGAAAAATTAGTAGATTGAAAAGTAAACCAGTGACATTTGGGTTACATTGTTGATTAAGAGGAAAAAAATCTGCATGATATATTTTGTTTGTTTTATAAATATGAAATTAGAGAAGAGTTAACATAGTAGACTACTTTTAAACTACCAAGTACATTTAACCTAATGCTAAATACCAACTACACTTAAACTAATGTTAAATACCAAATACACTTAAACTACTGTTAAAACTATTGTATTCACTTAGACTACTGTTAATTAACTATCATGTACAGTCAGTCTTTTAGTCTTTCATTGGTTTATGTTATTGGGCAATGACTATGCTGAGGCACTACTCTTAAGGATATATTGTGTCAATTCCATTGGCACCGTAGCTTCTTACTTCAGTGTGGAATATATTTTAACAACTTCTATTTGTCAAAGCACTAAGTTTATAAGGCATAAAAAGAAGGACAATATAACCAATGCTGGTCTTTAGTCCAATCAAAACACACCCAAACACATATGTCAGGCTTTTGCAAAGCTTCCATCTAAATACCATTTATATATTTTCTATTTTTATCTTTTATCTGTTTCAGTCATTAGAATACAGCTAGGCTGGAGCACCACCGAGAAAATATTTTACCCAAATAAATTAACCCCTGTACTTATTTTTTTAAAGCCTGGTACTTATTCTATCAATATATTTTGCTGAACCACTAAGTTACAGGAATGTAAACAAACCAACAGTGGTTGTCAAGAGGGGGTAGACAAACACAGATATGTACGCACACGTGTGCGTACACACATAAGGATAGGTTAGGCGAAGTTCAGAGAGCTTCTATCTTTGCTGGTAACTAAGGGCCTCTCCCTCAGAGTGAAAGACAGATTGTATGATGCCTGTGTTCATATATGGTAGTGAAACATGGGCTTTGTGTGAAGGCTTGAAAGAAATGAAGCTAACAAGCTTTGTTGGATTGGTAATGTTAGTGTCCATGCACAACAGTGTGTAAATAATTTAAGAGGAAAACTGGGCATCAGATGTTGTGTGCAAGAGAGAAGACAGCACTGGGATGGTCATGCGATGCATATGGATGAGGACAGTAGCATAAAGAAGAGCTGATCTTTAATTGCGGAAAGAACCTGTGGAAGGGGTAGACACAGAAAGACGTGGGACAAGGTGGTGAGAAAGGATCTTTGGTCACTGGGCCTCACTGAGGAGACGACAAGGGACCAGGAGTTGTGGTGATTTACTGTACTTGAGAAGATGTGCCAAGCTAAGTAAAATCATTGTCATCCATTCATATAAGCTTGTCCTTTGCAGGTGCTGGTTCCACATTAAATGCACTTCTGCTGGTGCTGCACACAACACTCTGTAAAGTGGTTGGTGTTAAAGAAGAGTATCCTGCCATAGAAACATGTCATAACAGACAATTGGAGTCTGGACAGCTCTGCAGCTGGCCAGACACCATGTCAAACCGTCCAATCCATGCCAACATGGAAAACAGACGTTAAACAACGATGATGATAAATATATAGTGGTTTCTTTCAGTTTCTATCTACCAAATCCACTCACAAGGTTTTGTTCAGCTTGAGGCTATAATAAAAGATACTTGGTCACAATGCCACACAGTGGGATTGAACCCAGAACCATGTGGTTGGGAAGCAAGCTTCTTACAACACTGTCATGCCTGCACCTTATTTATTATTCATTTTTTTTTTTGCAACTATACTATTAAGCTAGAAAGGGTCCTTAGGCAAGGCACTTTACATACTATTGCTTCAGTCTACTCAGATGACAAAAAAGCATTAAAATTTACAGACCTTGCTCTAATTGGTGAGTCACTATCAGAACTAGAGGAAAAGTTTCAGGTGTGGAAACAAGGATTAGAATTGAAGGGCCTTAGAGGCAACCTAGCTAAGACCAAAGTCCTAACAAGTAGGAAGGCAGGCAAATCACAAATCCCTTCAGGTAGATGGCCCTGCTCAATCTGTAGAAAAGGCATAGGTAGAAACTCTATAAGATGTACCCAGTGTAAGCTATGGACACATAAGAGGTGCAGCAATATCAAAGGAAGGCTAACTGGGAGGATAGTTTTTGTACATGACAGATGCTCAGGAGCAATAAATAACACTGAAAATGTGCAGAGAACAACTTCTGCCACATTCAAGGGAGAAAAACTAGAAGTAGTTCATAGCTTCCGTTACCTAGGTGACCAGGTCAGTAGCGGGGGAGGGTGCACTAAAAGTGTAGCTGCTTGAATAAGAATAGCCTGGGCAAAGTTTAGAGAACTCTTATCTCTGCTGGTGACAAAGGGCCTCCCACTCAGAGTAAAAGGTAGACTGTATGACGCATGTGTATGAACAGCCGTGCTACATGGCAGTGAAACATGGACTGTGACTGCTGAGGACATGCATAAGCTCACAAGGAATGAAGCCAGTATGCGCCGATGGATGTGTAATGTCAGTGTGCATACTCGACAGAGTGTTAGTGCCTTGAGAGAAAAGTTGGACCTAAGAAGCATCAGATGTGGTGTGCAAGAGGGACGACAGCGCTGGTATGGTCATGTGGCGAGAATGGATGTGGATAACTGTGTGAAAAAGTGCCACACCCTAGTGGTTGAGGGAACCTGTGGAAGAGGTAGACCCAGGAAGACTTGGGATGAGGTGGTGAAGCGTGACCTTCGAACATAGGGCCTCACTGAGGCAATGACTAGTGACTGGGAACTTTGGAAATATGCTGTGCTTGAGAAGACTTGGCAAGCGCAAGTGAGATCATAACCTTGTGGCCTATGCCAGGGGTGTAAAAGTCCACTTATGCATATCTTTCCTTCATTGGACACTAAACTCTCCTTGCGAAGACATGTTGAGGCAAGTGAAATCGAAATCAAATTTGATGACTGGCATCCGTGCTAGTGGAGTGCTAAGAGTACCATACGAGTGTGATCATTGCCAGAGCAACAAGCTGACCTCCATGCCGATGGCACGTAAAAATCACCATTCGAGCGTGATCGCTACCTGTGTCGCCTTACTGGTACTTGTGCTGGTGGCACGTGAAAAAAAATTAGAGCAAGATCATTGCTAGTGCCGCTGGACTGGCTCCTGTGCAGGTGGCACATAAAAAGCACCATTTGAGTGTGGCTGTTGCCAGTACCGCCTGACTGGCCCTCGTGCTGGTAGCATGTAAAGCACCCACTACACTCTCAGAATGGTTGGCGTTAGGAAGGGCATCCAGCTGTAGAAACTCTGCCAGATCAGATTGGAGTTTGGTGCAGCCATCTGGTTCACCAGACTTCAGTCAAATTGTCCAACCTATGCTAGCATGGAAAATGGACGTTAAACAATGATGATGATGATGAGAATATCCAGTGTGTGCCAAGTTAGTGCAGCAATGTCAATAAATCAGTGATACTACCAAAAACATTATATCAGGAAAACGGATACTTCAAGTGATGGAGTACCATGCACCACCTCAAACCCTTTATTACATAACCACAATATGAGCCAGATTTTATTTTATTTTCCTTGAAAATTGTCCCTCAAAAAAAAAAAAGAGATAATCTTATGTCCCCGCCCTCTTACAAAGTCCCTATGAATCCTTCTTTACAAAATATAAGAGATTTTAGGAGGACTCAGATATAAAGAGGTAATTTGTCTTGTTTTTAAGGACAATTTTGGGGAAAGAGATGGTAACAAAAATAAATAAATAAATATGTATAAAGGCATAAGAGTGGCTGTGTGGTAAGTAGCTTGCTTACGAACCACATGGTTCCGGGTTCAGTCTCACTGCATGGCACCTTGGGTAAGTGTCTTCTACTATATAGCCTCAGGCCGACCAAAGCCTTGTGAGTGGATTTGGTAGACAGAAACTGAAAGAAGTCCGTCGTATATATGTGTATATATATATATATAATATATATATATATATATATATATGTGTGTGTGTGTGTTGTGTGTGTGTGTGTTTATATGTCTGTGTTTGTCCCTCCTAACATTACTTGACAACCGATGCTGGTGTGTTTACATCCCCATAACTTAGCGGTTTGGCAAAAAAGAGACTGATAGAATAAGTACTAGGCTTACAAAGAATAAGTCCTGGGGTCGATTTGCTCAACTAAAGGCGGTGCTCCAGCATGGCCACAGTCACATGACTGAAACAAGTAAAAGGGAAAAGGGAAAAGAGATATAAAAGAAAAAACACATGTATTGCAATTCTTTTGCATGTAGCTCTAAGTGTTAATTAAAAGGCCTTTTGAAATGTGAACTCTACAGAAGTAAGTACAAGTATAGCTACGTGGTGGTTATGAAATTTACTATGCAGCAATGTGGTCTTGAGTGCAATCTTAATGCAAAGCATGTTGGGAAAATGTCTTCAACTATATCATCAGATTGTCCAATTCTGTGTGAGTAGAACTGGTAGACGAAAACTGTAGAGAAATGTGTGAGAATTTGTATATGTGCTTGTGTGTATGCACATGCACATTCTTATGCCCTGTAACTCAGCAGTTTCACAGAGAGAGATTAGATTTAAAACATAATTACTAGTTTTGATATGATCTTTTGATCCATCTCCAATTGATGCCCAAGTATGGCTTACAGTTCAATGAATGAAGAATAGAAGACTATTTCAACTCTAAATCCCAAGAGCCAACAAGAATTTCAGTTGTTTGATGAATAGAATTACATTAACATAATAACAAAGTAGAATTAGTGTCAGTGACACAGTGGTATCCAATCAAGGTGGCAAGCTAGCAGAAACGTTAGCACGCCAGGCGAAATGCTTAGCAGTACTTAGTCTGCCGTTACATTCTGAGTTCAAATTCCGCTGAGGTCGACTTTGCTTTTCATCCTTTCGGGGTCGATTAAATAAGTACCAGTTATGCACTGGAGTTGATATAATCGACTTAATCTGTTTGTCTGTCCTTGTTTGTCCCTTTTGTGTTTAGCCCCTTGTGGGTAGTAAAGAAATAGGTATCCAATCAATAGGACTTGCACACATTTTCCATCAGTGCAGTTTCACTCACAAGGCTTGTAATGATACAAAGCAATTGTAGAAAATAAATATTCAAAGAACTATAGGTTGGAATCTAACTTGGAACAATCAGAAATAGTTACAGTAGTGTTAAACTCAGTGAAAAAAAAAAAACAGTGTTAAACATTCTTTGATTTAGCAAGCAAGGGAGACAACATGTTTCTGGTTTCTAAGCTATCACCAGTGGGAGTATATTATTTACTCTTTGTTGGTCATGTACAGTTCCTGCTTTATATCATAATCTTGTTGAAGCTGCCGGATTTGAAAATGTTCTCAACCTTCCTTACAAAAACAAAAGCAACTGCACTAAATAAAACTGAGATAATTTTTAAATAGTAAAAAGGCAAAAAACTTGCCAAAGTAGTTGATTAAAGCAGTATGGCACTACATTCAAAAATATCTCATAGTCACCACTTTCTTGTTTTGATATTTTACTGTTTTATTTACAATCAACAACTAAAACTAACAGGGACAGTTATAGATTCTTCATGGACACCAACGATACAATTTACAATGAGATTTCAGAAATAAAATAACTAACACTACTTAAATGTTATGTCAACACCAATAGATAATTAAACATTTTGGATCAAGATTTGTAGCTGTTATTATTACTATTAAGGCTGGTAGGATCATTACTGCACCAGATGAAATGCTGAGCAGCATTTCTTCTAGCTTGACATTCTGAGTTTAAATTTTGTGAAGATCAACATTGCCTTTCATCCTTTTGAGGTCAAAAAAATAAGTACCAGTTGAGCACTGGAGTTGCTATAATCAACTGGCCTCCTTCTCCAAAATTTCAGGCCTTGTGCCTATAGTAGAAATTATTATTATTATTACTATTGTTATTATTGAGTGAGAGAGCAGTACATGCCATCAAAATATACGAAGCGCAGTATACCCATCACAACTACCCATCTGATAATGGTACATCAGGCACATGCATCACAACCATATGCGCACAACATGGTGATCCCATATCAAGACAAACAGCACATGACCTTGCAGGTGGGGCCCACTTAGAATTTTTCTCAGGTCGAGTAGCCCATCACACTGAAAAGATCCCTGAATGAGGGTTCTTTAAGGGTGTTGAAACACCAGTGTTTCAAGAGGTGAATAATTCAAACCACAAAGAATCCCTCAACACATGGCTATGATGCTCCCCCACTATTTCTGCTCTTATTTTGTAACAGAGTTCACGGTTGTTTTCACAATAAATGGGTTTGATAAGATTACCTCTTTATACAAACACACACACACACACACAGTGTGTGTGTTATGAAGTGAGTGAATTAAAGGTGGTATCTGTACTTAAGCAAAATTCATAGAAGCATCAACATAAGAAAAATTATAGAGATATGGGGTGAGTGGGGGGAGAGGAAAACACGAGAGAAAGAGAGAAGGAATGAGACTGAGAAAGGAATGAGTTGAAGTAAGTGGAAAAAATTGCGAGAAAGAGAAAAAAGAAAGCTGTTAAAATGGGTAGTTATGGAGTTAATGATGTAAATAGGTAACTAATAAAGAGCAGTGATGAAGGATTTTGGCAGCCAATATTCTCATTGAATTTTCTCAAACCTTCATTGAGAAATCACAAGGAGCAGTGCTAAAGGAAATCTGTTTTTAAGGAACAAGTATCCATCTCTACTACGGTCAATACTGACTTCCTCTGCTCACAGACTCAACATTTTATCGTTTATTCTTTATTTGTTTTAGTCATTAGACAGTGGCCATGCTTGGAGATAGCTTAGGAGGATTTTAGTTGAATGAATCGATCCAGTACCATTTTTCTTTAAAGCCTGGTGCTTATTCTATTGGTATTTTTGCTGAACCACTTAGTTACAATGATGTAAACACACCAATACTGGTTGTCAAGTGGTGATGGGGATGAACCAGATAAAAAGACACACACACACACATATATACATATGATGAGCTTCTTTCAGTTTCCATCTACCAAATCCACTCACAGGGCTTTGGCCAGCCTGAGGTTAAAGTAGAAGACAGTTGGCCAAGGTGCCATGCAGTGGAACCAGGAACCATGTGGTTGGGAAGTAAAACTTCTTATCATACTGTGATGGCTGTGCATATTTTTTTTGTCTGATTGCCAGCCCATCCGGCTGTCTCTCTACTTTGTCCTCATTTTTACAAGTCAAGTACAATCATTTTCAGCTGCAGTCTGTTATGTTCCTGAGCCATTTGATGAGCACTGAGAAAGAGAGAAGGGAGATAAGGAGAGAGCTAGGGAAAAAAAAAGAGAGAAAGAGAGAGAGAGAGAGGGAGAGAGAGTAGAGGGGAACACATTAGCACTACTAAGCATGTGTGAGAGAGACTGTGTATATTTTATGTGTGTAGTGTGTGTTGAAATAGGCCTCATACAGATAGGGTAAAAATGAGAAACCCGATAAAGAGGAGGGAGAAAGAGAAGACAGAGAAGAGAAGAGAGAGGGATAGTGGATGTGTGTGACTGTTTTAAAATGTGTTTGTCTCATTATGAAATTTCCTACAAAATGCTAAAAAAGAAAAAAAAGATGAACTTTGCTCATTCAAATAAAACGGCTCTTCTCACTAAGAGGGAGAATGAGGTGTTGGATTTCACCATCATGTTCTTTTATTGTGGCAGTTCCACTTCAGACTCTTGTCAAATATCCAACTCATTCACTGCAGTTGTCCCTTAGCAAGAACAAATGACCCTTTACCATACTTAAACTTACAGGTCACAGTGTCTTTCTCACCATCTATCTCTCTTTTTCACAAACACATGCACACATGCAGGAGTGGCTGTGTGGTAAGTAGCTTGCTAACCAACCACATGGTTCCGGGTTCAGTCCCACTGTGTGGCATCTTGGGCAAGTGTCTTCTTAGTAGCCCCGGGCCAACCAATGCCTTGTGAGTGGATTTGGTAGACGGAAACTGAAAGAAGCCTGTCGTATATATATATATATATATATATATATATATATATATATATATATATATGTATATGTGTGTATGTGTGTGTGTTTGTCCCCTTAGCATTGCTTGACAACCGGTGCTGGTGTGTTTACGTCCCCGTCACTTAGCGGTTCGGCAAAAGAGACCGATAGAAGAAGTACTGGGCTTACAATGAATAAGTCCCGGGGTCGATTTGCTCGACTAAAGGCGGTGCTCCAGCATGGCCGCAGTCAAATGACTGAAACAAGTAAAAGAGTAAAAGAGAGTAAAGAGTACACCAACAGTCAGACAAAGACCAAACTATAAGAACTTCTACACTGCATTCAACTTGCTAGAAATATCAGCCAAAATATCCTTCAACTCACAAGCCACTGACTTAAGAAACAGGAGGACAATATAAGTAAATCTTGAGATTAGGTGGCCACAAGTGGAACAAATTTGACTGATAGGTTGAGCTTGGGCTGAACCAGAGATGAATTTATGTTCCATGTAAATGGTACAAAGGGCAAGAGGCCCAACAAGGTCTCTAGCTTTTTGTATCTTTTAGTCTAGTCTCAGACACTGAGTGGCTCAATGAACTCTGAACCACCACACACAAAGGTAGATGGCCAAATGATTAGCTAACACTCACAGATCGCACCTGGTCCAGATATGTCAAGCCACTTCGAAAAAATAATGAGAAGTTATTTCACACTACCTTTATGATTTATAGAGTGACTACTTCATTTTATCATCAGTACCTTAGTCAATTTATATACCAAATATGTATGGCAGAATTCTGTATATATTACGGTATATATTCTGTATATATATATATATATATATATATAGAGAGAGAGAGAGAGAGTATAATTTCAAAATGTTAGGGAATAATAAGTATCCCAGGTTATCAGAACATTTACTCTTTTACACTTTACTAATGCAATGTAAACAGTATCATTTATAATATTATTACAAATTTGTAATAATATTCTAGACATATAGTGTATATATAGTGTGTATATATATATATATATATATATATATATATATATATATATATATATAAACAACAAGGATATCTAGAGGTAATGCAGTACGATCGTTTCATGTGACTCCGTTTAATTGAACAATGTAAACATTACATCAATTTAAAATGTAGAGCAATCTTCAGCTGCACAAAAGACATAGAATTTAATTAAATTTGAAGGATACATTAGTATAATTTTACCCCAAATCACCAAGAGGATAAGGACATAGACAAAGAACATGTTTTACCAACAACATCAAAGTTGTAACTGAAATTTTTTCAAGATGACACTGTCTGTCACTGATTTTTCTGATATTTAGTTTTATTATGGGGGCAGTGGATCAGTTTTAATTTATAGGCTAGTTTTATCAAATCCTTTGCATATTTCAGGCTGAGAAAAGACAGAGGATAATTATATATATATATATATATATATTATATATATATATATATATATATATATATTATATAAAATCCATTCTGTCTGTCAGTCTGTGTGTCTTCTAGGATCTCGGGCATCCTCCATCCGATTGCGCTCAAATTTGATACGTAGATACCGACGGTATCAGGGCATGTATAAGTTTTGAAAAAATTACGAAAATTGATTCCATGTGAGAATGCGATTGATAAAGCCGTGGGATGTACGTGCAAGTACATCAGCTGTTGCACTGGTACAATAAATACCGAAAACTTACAGAAAAAGGACTCCATCAACTGCCAGGAGGGTAAGCTAGAGGTAGGAGATAGCTGTTGTCTGGGTGACCAAGTTAGTAGCATTACACACTCTCAGAGTAGTTGGCATTAGGAAGGGCATCCAGCCATAGAAACCATATCAATTCAGGCCGGAGTCTGGTGCAGCCTTCCAGCTTGCCAGCCCTGGTCCAAACCAATTCAATCCGATAGTTGAACCCCAAAGTTTTACCCGTGGAATATGAGGATCTGATACAATAACAAGCGACATCAGCTGCTGTTGGATGCAGTTTTTAGATGCTGAACCCCCCCCCCCCCCAAAAAAAAGGCAAAAGACAGCAATATTTTGCCTACTACATAATGATGTATTTAGAAATTTAATATTTCTGATTATATAGAGAAGCATTATATCATATTGTAATCTAATAAATTTCTGCAATAGTTATTTTTAAAATTGTTTTGATACTCTTGTATCACAAAGTAAACAAAACTAGAGTGAACTCCCCAATGCTTATGGATTTATTAATAATAATAATAATAATAAGATTAAAATAAAGTTAAAAATCTATCAATAAAGTTTAAAAATAAGGTTAAAATCAAGCAATTTTTAAAGTTGAAAAAATTGCCCTACTAATAAATAAACCAGCCAGCCAACCCGCCTACCTAGCCACCCATCCACCAATCTTACCTACAGAATCAACTTCCCCTCCCCATTTCGTCACTGACCTCATCCATTGAGAAATATAAACATCGTAAGTATGTCAGTTGTCAGTGGTGATATGGTGGTGATGGTAAATAGTATGTAGATGTATGTAAACGCATTTAAATCGACACTAACCAACAGCTAAATTACAGGCACAATAGGTGAATAATTTGTCAGACGGCTTTCGACATTTTTTACGGAGAGGGTTCGTGAAGTATGTCATTCACGGCGTGTGTCAATATATGAACAGCGACAGAGAAAATATGTATGAGCAAGGGTGCTACAAACAGTTGTTTGCACCGATGCTCGCACACACACACATACGAGACAGAGATTGGAATGAGGACGGGACAGTAAGACAGTAGGAGGGGTAATATAGAGGGGCGGGGATGTGTACAAGTGTATGTGTATTTATATTTCAAGGCCAGACATCAAAGACCTCTTGAAAAAAAAAAAACTCATAGTATGTCTTCTTCCCCTTTAACAATAGGAGACGGCACTGTCCCTCTACACGATATAAAGAATAATATCCTCGGATCTTTTCGGTTTGAACGGCAGTTTTTAAAAATAATTTCCACGTAACTAAACACTTTTAAACTTCGTATACTGGTAGAATATGTTTATAAAACATCTTTTTCTCTTGGCTTTATTGAGAAAATTCTATAGTTTATAAGATATTTGTTGTTTTTTTTTCTTCAATTTCTGCAATTTCAACCAATCAATGACGTCTATTGAGGTGAAAACATTCTGTGCCGTAAGAATATGTCCCTCGTTTAAGAAACAGATTGGGTTTATTTACATTTCTGAAGAAAAAAGATACCCTTCCCCCCACCCCTAACCCTAACTAACCCAAACCGTAAAACAGATTGAAATGCAATAGATCGATACGAGGGTCATAATTACGGGTGACAATTTCATATGATACCGCTAGAAAAAACTGCCGTTCAAACCGAAAAGATTCATACCCTCTGTTTTACTACACCAGTCTATTTGATAAGATACGAAACCTATGGTGATTATTGTGGTCTGCGATGAGGGATGAGAGAATTACAAGTTTCGGGGCTCCGCTCGCGCAAGGGAGGGAGGAGAGAGAGAGAGAGAGAGAATATATAGAAGTGATATCTAAAACAAAATATGAGAATTGAAGAACCCAGAGGTCAACTACAAAATATATTTTTTAAAATATATAAGAAAGAGTATGGCAGTCCTTGACTACGGGACCACCCAAAAAAGGCCAGTCAGGGCTATGCAGGAAATATTCCATCAACTTCGCCGAAATGAAACAAATAACAAACTTACAAATTACGCAAGTACTGGATCCCAACCCCCATGCGTCTTCTGCAATAAGATTGCAGCAACTTTTTTTTAAACCTCTATCACGGAAAAACTCAAAGAAAAAAAAAAGACTCCATGACCTTCGCACAGTAACTGGGCAAAATTCTCCAAGGAATACTAGACAAATCTTCAACATACAGACGTATTCCGTTTCTCAAGTCCCTACTTAAGTGGGTATGATGTCTCAAAATATGACTTAAATTATATTACACACACACAGACACACACATTGGAAAATGTGTGAGATCCTTGCACACCACATCTGATGTTTCTTATGTCCAACTTTTCTCTCAGAGCGCTTACACTCTGTTGTGTATGCACACTAACATTACAAATCCAGCTGAGCATATTAGCTTCCTTCCTTGCAGGCTTATGCATGTCACAGCCCAGGTTTCACTGCCATGTAACATGGCTGTTCGCACACATGCGTCATACAGTCTACCTTTTACTCTGAGCGAGAGGTCCTTTGTCACCAGCAGAAGTAGGAGCTCTCTGAACTTTGCCCAGGTTATTCTTATTGTAGCAGCTACACTCTCAGAGCATCCACCCCTGCTACTGACTTGGTCACCTAGGTAACAGAAACTATCAACCACTTGTAGTTTTTCCCCCTGGAATGTGACAGAAGCTGTTTTCTGCACATTTGCAGTGTATATTGCCCCAGAGCATTTGCCACACACAAATACTATCTTCCCAGTTAGCCTTCCTTTGATATTGCTGCACCTCTTATGTGTCCATAGCTTATACCGGGTACATCTTATGGAGTTCTACCTATGCCTTTTCTACAGGTCGAGCAGGGCCATCGACCTGAAGGGATTTGTGGTTTGCCTTCCTATTTATTAAGACTTTGGTTTTTGCCCGATTGACTCTAAGGCCCTTCGTTTCTAGACCTTGCTTCCACACCTGAAACTTCTCTAGTTCAGATAGAGACTCAACTATTAGATCAAGGTCATAAAAATCTATATGTATACACATACACAGATATACACACATTCATACCTACATACACATGTATATACATATATACACACACACATAAATATCCCCCCAGCTCACATGACCCCACACCTCTGTCCACGTACCCAACACCATTATCATCACTGCCCAATGTCCATTTTCTATGTGGATGCTAAATGATGACGATGATAATGAGGAATGCATGTGCAAATATGGGCACATATGAGGCAGAAAAAATACACACACATGGGTGTGTGTATACAAACACACATACATATTTACACATATCCACACACATGTATAAATATATGTATGTATACATATGCATGTATATATATGTGTCTTTATTGGCCACACAGGGTTGAACACAGAATGGACTAAATACAAAGTAGAGCTTTTCTTTTTGGGAGGATTAAGAGAAAAAAATGGTGGGTCGAATTTCAATCAAAAGGGATCGTGGGGAAAAAAAAAAGCCAATCAATAAGGATTGTGTATCACAGAAATGTCAATGCAAAAATGGAAAACAGATTAGGTTTATCCGTGGAAAGAAAAGCCTACGGAAAAGACCACAGTAACCTTGGGCAATAAAGTCACGCAAAAAAAAAACATTGCAGTAAGTGACTCTCTTTTCCTTTCTTTTTTTGGTTCATAGCATTATGCTCAAGCTGGCTCCGTCATTCATACATGCTATCCTTGCTACATTCACCCATCTGTTTTTGAAACATTCACTAGACAAAACTTCCCTCTCTACTCTCACCTTCCTCTTCAAGTGATACTTGAAGAAGTTGATGAGAGATTAACCAGAGAGGCAAGTGTTTGTCTCTAGGCCTTTCAGACACGTCCACCATACACATTCTTTCACCCTATGCCACAAGTACGATTATAATGGCTCTTCCTTCCCGTTTCAAGGAAGGAGGCGCGACAATATTCACGATAGACTCGGTTGATAAACATACTTGTCCCACACACTGTACAAGTGCGTGCAGGACGGTTTCGTTGCTCTGACCGCATTTCGGCCCCATGTTTCTCAAGCCATGCCTGTAGAGCTTATCCCGAATGGGTAGCGCTTTTTGATACCACTGCCAGGTCTGGGATCTCTGTAAGTTGTCCATAGGTCCCGGTCTGAAAGTCTTCTTGAACAGGCGGGTCAGGTATTCCTTGTCGATGCCCAGGTTCGCCCCGAGATCGTCGTCGTACCCCACCCCCTCCATTAATCCCCTACAGAATGCTTTGGTTGTGTTGAAGTCGCTTAAGGTTGACCCGGGACAGCATAGTTGCTTGAGAGCAACGCGACACTCGCAGTGTCATTCGCCCTACCTCGGCCTGTTTTTGATCCAAGACTGCAGTTCAGTCATGGAGACGAGCTGCAGGAAAGCGCGCTTCACAAACGGCGACCACATCTGTTCACCGTTGTCTACTTAGAGCCGGAGATGTCGTAGTCTCAGCGCGTGTCTGCGCATCATCAACCACGGCATGCCCAGCCCTCCTTCTAACGGGTATTGGCAGCAAACGGACTGCCTGACCATCGGAACACATCCTTTCCACAAGAAGCAGAAGAGGATATTTTCTAGTTTGGTGATGGTAGGGTCGGGATGATGATGATGATATATATATATTATATATATATATATATATATATATACAGTAGATTCTGCTTTATAAAACCACCTGCTTAATGTATGCAAAATGGTTGGGATGGAATTTTTACACATAAAATCTCTCATTTAATAAATCCAAACCATCACTTAATAAATCCTGTTGTCACTGCTCCTCCAAAAGTTTCAAGAAGTGGCAGTGAATGAATAAAATGCTTTTTTTTCTGCTCTTACATACTGACAGGTAGGCTTCAGCAGCCACAGCCAGCCAGCTGTCTTGTGGTACACTCCATCATCCAAAAATAGATCAATAAAAGTAGTTCCTGGCGGTGGATGATGGAGTCTACCACACAACACTGTCATTCAAGCGAGAAATATTTATTGGATGATGATGTGTACCACGTGACAGCTGGTTGGTTGTGGCTGCTGGAACCTACCTGTCAGTATTTATGGGTGACAGAAAAGCGTCATTCGTCATTCACGTAGAGAGGCAGACATACACACAAGTTGTTCAAAATGAAAAGAGAGAAGCAGGACAAACCCGTGGCAGAAAAGATTCAATTGTTAGAACATTACAAAGCTCTTGGGAAAACAACTCAGTAGGAAGCAGCACACAGTTTGGAAATTTCAAGACGTCTGCTCCAGAATTTGCCAAAGATCATGATGGCTGTTCAAAGAGAAAGCACCAATGAGAGGGACAAGACCAACAAATAGACCGTACTCTCTACGATTGGTTTCAATTTACTCGCTCGGGAAATATTCCCGTCAATGGCTTGATCCTAATGCACAAAGCCAACGCCATTGCTCAAGCTGCTGGACACTATTTTAAGGCATCCGAAGTTTAGTTTTACCATTGGCAAAAAAAAAAAAAAAATACGGAATCTCTTTTACGGTTCTAAAAGGTAAGAGTTGTAGTTCACTAGTTCACATTTTTCTCTTTAGAGAACACAAACTAAACATTTCATATTTTGCAGGTAATGCAACTGAAGCTGACATTGACGGAGCCCATCAATTTTGTGAGACAACCATGCAGCTTCTTTTAAAATCTTGTCAGCCATAGGACATCTACAATGCCAATAAAACTGGGATATACTTACGTGCATCACCAGGAAATACGTATGTCAACAAGAGTTGCAATAAAACTGTGAGGGGCTTTAAGACGGCAAAGGACTGTATGACCTTGATGGTGGTCTGCAACATGAATGGAGACAAAGAAGACTTGCTCTTAATCAGAAAAGCTGATTCGCCAAGATTCTTCAAAAATGTCAAAATGCTTCCGATTCAGTACGACTTTTCAACTAATGCTTAGATGACAGAAAAAAAATCTATGGAAGATGGCTCAGATCTTGGGTTCGTCGTTTGCAGGAATCTGACAATTGCTCTTCTCATGTAGTCATCAATGATCTCAAAAATATCACTTTAAAATTTTTTTCCTCCCAACATAATGTCAGTGCTGCAGCACTGTGACATGGGGATGATCAAGACCTTCAAAGCCTACTTCAGACATGAAATGTGCGAGAAGATCATTGATGTAATGGAAGACACTGAACGTGACATTTTTGCCCAAGAAGTTGCAAGGCGGATCACTATTTTGGATGCCATGCACATGCTAAGCAAAGCTTGGAAGAACACTTAACGAAAAATTCAATGCAAAGTTGCGAACAAAGCGTCCTACAAAGCAAACAACACTCAACAAAGTTTTCATTCAATGACATTGTTTCTAATGTTTTTATTTGTGTATTCACATATCTATGTATTTTAATAAATACACATGTTTAATCAATTGGTGAATTTTTTTCCCCCTGCTCATAAATCCCTTGTTTAATAAATCCAAAATAGGTGGTCCCAAGATGGATTTATAAAGCAGGGTCTACTGTATGCATATATATATATATATATATTCCAGAACTTGTTCCTTCACCCGTCTTTGTCTTTCGTTTTTCTCTTAATTTAAACTATATATAAATATGTGAGTGAGTGTGTGTGTGTGTGTATATATATATATATATATAATTCCAAGAGAGTTAGAGGTTGTGAATCCAACCAACTAAGGGATAATATCTATCCAATATACTGCTGGTAGAATACCCAGTTATTAAAACACAAGTGCTTTTTTCATTGCATAGCAATTACATTACCCAGTGTAATGAATGGGTGAGTGTAAAAAGTTATTTTACTCTTAATTGATAAAGCAATAAGAAAATAGAGGGGATCATGAGTTGGTATTCATCAACTTATAGACATTGTATTATGTCTATTTTTTTAAAAAAGACAATCATAGTAATATATATACATGTATAATATATTATGCTTTACATATATAATATATAAAATATAAAAATACCAGTAATTATTAAAATATATAACGTAGAACATAGAAAGTAGGATAAAACCTTACAGCTGTTTCAGCCAAGAGGCCATAGTACCCCATTCTACTTTAATCCCTCCCATAAGACTGCTATCAAATTATGGATAAGAAAAGATACAACAGACCTCTTTGATATTACAATGGGATTGCCAGATTCTGCAGAAGTGACAGACCTGGTAGGTCTATATATCTTAGATAATATAGGTAGGGAATTCCCTGAATTAACTGGAGGTCTATATAGGGGATGACACACTATTCTTAGTTAAGAACCTTTCGAATAGACGTCTTGAACTGCTAAAAAAGCGTTTGCATAAATTCTTTAATATGGATAATTATTGAAAGCAAAAACTATTCTATAAACTATTTAGATGCAAATTGTAACCTAAATACTGGACTCCATGAGCCTTAACTCTACATTAAGATATATTAATAATTCTAGTAACCATCCCTCACAAATTAAAAAAAAACCCACTACTAAATATAAGCAAAAGAATTTCAAACCTATCCTCTAATGAAGAGATATTTAATAAACATAAGGAAAAATACAATATAGCACTAAAAAATGCAGGATATAAAGGTAATATTAAATACCTCCCCAATAATATTAACTATAATAGCCAGGATAGAGTAACTACTTCTAACCCACAAAATTTAGACAAATATAACATTTATAAAGATGAATATAAAAATAATAACAATAATAATAAAAAAGAAATATCAAAAATACAATAAGGCAACCCATAAAAAATAATAATAGTAATAATAGACAGAATAATAACAAAAGCAACAATAATAACAATAATAAAATCATTAGTAATAATAGAAAAAATATAGCATAAATAGTATTATTAAACATATAAATAAGACTAATAACAGAGAATTTACACATAATATAAGTAACCCCAATAAGGGAAATAATAAAATAGATACTTTATGGTTAATAATCCCTTTTGCTATACAAATCAAAAATAACAAATAACATAGTAAAAATAATTTTTAGTTTAATAAATATTTTACAAAAGGAAAAAACAAATATTGGGAGATAATAACAAAACAATAAGAATAGGATATAGTAACACATAACCTAGCTACCGTCATCTCCTCAATTAACAATAGAAAACTGGACACCTATCTAAGTAGAAAAAATAATAGAATACAAGCATAAATAATAATAATAATAATATAATAATAATAATAATAATAATAATAATAATAATAAACCTGAAACTGTGACAGGAAAAGATGATGTAACAGTACACTGGGACATGCCAATCAACACCGACAAAGAAATCAAGGCAAACAGGCCAGACAATGTGTCCATTAAAGAACTTGAGAAGTTATTTAAGTACAAAGACCTAGAAATAGAAGTGACCAAGATGTGGGGAATGAAAAGCAGCACAGCACCAGTGGTGATTGGAGCATTAGGGCTAATTAAGCAAACTCCCTAGCAGTGTTAACAAGGGAGAACTTCAGAAAATAGTGTTGCTTGGTTTGGCACACATTTTATGCTGTGTACTCTCCATAATATGAGGACCTGCTGTGACCCTAGGGTCAAAGGATGACCCCAGTTCAGCAGAAGACTACGGACCATATTTTATCTTTAAATAATAATAATAATAATAATAACAGCAACAATAGAAGTGTAAATAATAATAGTAATAATACTAACACTAATGATCATGATAGTATAAGCAATAATAACCTTATTAGGACCAACAATAGCCACAGAATTAATAGTATAATAACTGTCAACCCCAATAACAAGCTCTACACAACCGCACAGAACATGTAATTGTAGAATAAGTAATAATTGTGAATTCAATAATAACTGCATTAGAAAGGAGGTAGTATATCAATGTATAGTTAGTACACAATTTGACAGCAAGGTATATGTGGGTATGACAAAAAACAATATGAAACAGAGACTTAATTATCATAACTATACATTTAGAAACAGAAATAGGAGAAATTCTGCAGGGTTAAGTAGCTACATATGGGAACTTAAGGATGGGGGAATTAACTATAATTAAAATTGGAAAATATTAACATCAGCACCTGCATATAATACTAAAAATAGAAAATGCTTGTTATGTATTACTGAAATTTTCTTTCTAATTGGGACTAAAATTCTGCTTATTAACAGCTTTAAGGAACGCAACGTTTCCTGTCTTCATAAAATTGGGCATACCTTTTCTAAATACCACTAGGACCTAGTATTAAAACACCCCTACTGACATAATAATAGTAATGACTGACCATGGGATTGCACCTAGAAAGTTACCCTCCCAGCACAAGTCCGGGCAAGCTTGTTTTATAGAAGACCAGTAGTCGCTCATGCATACTGGCCTCCCCTCTCCACACCACCACTGTTATCCAAGGGAAAGGCAAAGGCAATACAGCTTGGCACCTGTGACATCGAAACTCATTTCTACAGCTGAGTGAACTGGAGCAATGTGAAATAAAGTGTCTTACTCAAGAACACAACGTACAGCCTGGTCTGGGATTCAAACTCACAACCGCACAATCATAAGCTCGACACTCTAACCACTGAGCCATGTACCTTCACTGAATAAACACACACACTGGTTTAATGCCACTCTTTTATTTTAACAACAACTCATTTGTTTAATGTGCATAGGTACATGGGCGAGGGTAAAGAATACACACACCCGGCGTCTAGGGGTTAGGGATTTTGCTACACCAAAAAACGGGTGGTGTGCATATTCTTTACCTCCTCCAGTAAGTGTATATAGGGTAGTATTAGAATGAGAACAAGATATAAAGAAATGCATAAAAATAGGTCAGATCAGATGTGAGGGCATGCACCATGTTGCTGTAGTCAGCATTTGTCCATATTCCTGGCTCCACCCGGTCAACCTATTGAGCAGGGTTCCAGTCAGTCCCCATCTGACGTGACAATACAGCATTTGGTTAACAAACTGGAGCTGTTAACCCAGCTGGATCCTCAGTGAAGAGAACACATTAAGCAAGAAAATCAAGCAATATGGCCACATAGTCTGAGCTGCCCTCCCACCCCAATCAAACAAGTATTAGGACTCAACCTAGTTTCAGAGTAGAGTTGTCGGTTGGAAATAAAATGCAACCAATGGTAGCCCATAATCAAGGGAAATCTAGGTACAAAAGTACCAGGTGATTCAGTAGTTGTGAGTTTTGAATCTAAAGATAAATACATGTAATTATGCAGAATTCCAAAATACAACCAAACACATCCATGCACACACGGAAGCACATAAACAGCAGAACATACAATAACACACATCCTTACTCACACTAACATTTACAGACATGCACAAGCACACATATACAAATGTTTACCTATTCAAAAAACAACTGGCTACACCACACACACACACCAGAACGTACAAAATAAACAAACATATGCATGCACACATAAATACTCACATACATACACACACACACACACACACACACACACACACACACACACACACACACACACACACAGAGGACTAATTCTCAGACTTGAAACAGACCTTGAGGTGTGAAGGCATGTCCTTGATGAGGTGTGAATATCGCTGAAAGGACTCTGACAGAGGAAACAAAAATACTGATTGATGGATTTATCAACACATTAATCAAACAATTGAATAGTTGGTAAAATAAAGGTGATTTTATTTTACATAATGACCTTCTGTAGACAAAGATTTATGTATGTGTGTGTGTGTGTGTGTGTGTGTATGTATGTATGTATATATATATATATATATATCTTTCTGTATCTTTCTGTCGAAGAGCGTAGGCTCGAAATGTAAAAGACTGTTTCTATTTCTATTCCTGAGCACCATACTAATACATTTGTTTGTTTGTACTCCACCTGCCTTCGTCTTTTGTTTATTTTCGTAAACCTTCCTGTTATATATATATATACACACATACATACAGGGTGTCCCAAAAGTAACCAATGGGTTTCAATTTTTAATAATTTCCTTAACTTTACAAATAAATGCATGGAATTTTGACACAATATAAAGGACATTATGGAAATTAATCATTTAACCTTTTCCCTCTTTTTTCAGATTTTCATTTGCATGGGTTCATCAACAAACAAAATTGCCATTTTGGGAACTCTGAGAACCAAAGAACAGTACACCAGTGAGAAATGCACCCTGTAAGGTGCACAGTATGGTATGGATTTGACAGCATATGAAATTATTGCTCCTTATTTCTTTGAAGATGATGATGGACTAGAGAATGGTACAGAACCATGATTGAAACCTTTCTGCACCAGACCATTCAAAGTAGACCTCATACATGGTTCCAGCAAGATGAGGCAACTACTCATACCACAAAAGAAACAATGCAGTTGCTACAGCAGTGCTTTGGAGAGAAAACAATCTCCCACTACAGCAATGTCAACTGGCCTTCACATTCCCCAGATTTGACTAGCCTAGATTTTTACTGAAAGAGAGGGTTTACGTCAACAAACCAGAGACCCTGGTGCAACTGAAGGAGAACATCAATAGAGAAATCAGAGAAGTGGGGTCTGAAACTCTAAAGGGTGTTATGGTGCAAGTTTTGGAAAGAGCACAGGTGTGTGAAGCCAAAAGTGGATGCCATTTAAGTGATATCATTTTTCAAATGTGATGTAGTGGTGTTGCAAAATTTAACTTGTGCATATTAATTTCCATTATGTCCTTGATATCATATCAAAATTTCATGCATTTATTTGTAAAGTTGAGGAAATTATTAAAAATTAAAACTAATCAGTGACTCTTGGGACAGCCTGTATATATATATATATATATATATGGTGTAAATCTTTAACAGACTATGGTCTACAAAGTGCTGTCTCCTCCCCATTTTTCTATCATTACACTATGGTTCATGTCCCTCAGAGTTAGGGTATTTCATACCCACTTCACTTCATGTTACCCAATCAACTCCAAGTGTCACCTCTAGCCACCCTTGTATATAATACCTACTATGGCACTAAACACAATCTAATGTCACTTCTCCCCAGAAGATTGGCCCTCTGGAAACATCATCCTGCACATAACTATGTTTCAGATGCTGACTGGCACCACCTTAAATGGACCATTAACACTGTCAAGCTCACTGGTCTTGGAGGGTCCACAAAGGGTATGGGCAGAGCCTTTTTCATTCTGATTCAACAGGTAAACATATAAGGGAAACAACACAAAAACCTAGGCCTGAGAGTAAAACGAAGGCTATATATAAATATATATATATATATATATATATATATATATTATATATATATATGTGTATATATATATATATATGTGTGTGTGTGTGTGTGTATATATATATATATTATATATATATATATGTGTGTGTGTATATATATATATGCGTGTGTGTGTGTGTATATATATATATATATATATATATATGTGTGTGTGTGTGTGTGTATATATATATATATATATGCAAGAAGAAAATGGGGGAAGAATAACAGGAAGAGGTTGGGCGTTTCCGCTAGTAAGCCATTAATTTAATTGATTAATAAAGAAAAGTGGTAGTAATAATACACTAACGATCGTTTCTGTTTACCAGTCTTACATTATGTAAGACTCACCATGCTTGGTCTTTATTCTCATTACCAATGCATCTTTAGGTCTTTTGCTCTTCTTACCTCTACATATGACTCCACATTCTGATGATGTCTACCACCATAACTGGTAAACAAAAACGACCGTAAATGTATTATTACTATCACTTTTCTTTAATAATAAATTAAATTAATGACTTACTACCACAAATGACCAACCTCTTCCTGTTCTTCTTCCTCCGTTTTCTTCTTGCATATAATTTCAACTACAGTTTACCTGCTGAATTACATTCCACTGCATATCTTTTACCAAGAACTGTACCTATGCAGGTAATCGCTAGGAGTACCTTTGGATTTAACCATCCACTGATGCTATATTTCTGGTAAGACAGCTGCAGGAGAAATATCTAGCCAAAGATAAATCTATGTACCTGGCTTTCGTTGACTTGGAGAAAGCCTTTGACAGGATCCCCCAATCCCTTATCTGGTGGTCAATGAGGAAACTAGGGATAGATGAATGGTTAGTAAGAGCTGTGCAAGCCATGTACAGGGACGCTATAAGGTGAGGGTTGGCAACGAGCACAGTGAAGAATACCAGGAGTCCACCAAAGTGCAGTCCTCAGCCCCCTCCGATTTATCATAGTCCTCCAGGAAATAACAGAGGAATTCAAGACAGGATGTCCCTGGGAGCTCCTCTATGCTGATGACCTTACATTAATTGCTGAGTCACTATCAGAACTAGAGGAGAAGTTTTAGGTGTGGAAACAAGGATTAGAATTGAAGGGCCTTAGAGTCAACCTAGCTAAAACCAAAGTCCTAATAAGTAATAAGGCAGGCAAACCACAAATCCCTTCAGGTCCTGCTCGATCTGAAGAAAAGGCGTTGGTAGAAACTCTTTAAGATGTCCCCAGTGTAAGCTATGGACACATAAGAGGTGCAGCAATATCAAAGGAAGGCTAACTGGGAAGATAGTTTTGTATGTGACAGATGCTCAGGAGCAATAAATACTGAAAATGTGCAGAGAACAACATCCGCCACATTCCAGGGAGAAAAACTAGAAGTAGTTGATAGCTTCCATTACCTAAGTGACCAAGTCAGTAGCGGGGGAGGGTGCATTAAAAGTGTAGCTGCTAGAATAAAAAAAGCCTGGGCAAAGTTCAGGGAGTTCTTACCTCTGATGGTGACAAAGGGCATCTTGCTCAGAATAAAAGGTAGACTGTATGAAGCATGTGTACAAACAGCCATGCTACATGGCAGTGAAACATGGGCCGTGACTGCTGAGGACATGCGTAAGCTCACAAGGGATGAAGCCAGTATGCTCCGATGGATGTGTAATGTCAGTGTGCATACTCGACAGAATGTAAGTACCTTGAGAGAAAACTCGGACCTAAGAAGCATCAGATGTGGTGTGCATGAGAGATGACTGAGCTGGTATGGTCATGTGGCGAGAATGAATGAGGATAGCTGTGTGAAAAAGTGCCACACCCTAGCGATTGAGGGAACCTGTGGAAGAGGTAGACCCAGGATGACCTGGGATGAGGTGGCGAAGCATGACCTTCGAACATTAGGCCTCACCAAGACAATGACTAGAGACCAGGACCTTTGGAGATATGCTGCACTTGAGGTGACCCAGCAAGCCAAGTGAGACCATAACCTCGTGGCCTATGCCAGGGGTGTAACCAGCCCACTTATGCGTATCTATCCTTCATTGGACACTAAACTTTGCTTGCGAAGACCTGTTGAGACAAGTGAAATTGAAATCAAAATCAAATTCAATGACTGGCAACCGTGCTAATGGAGCGCTAAGAGCACTATCCAAGTGTGATCGTTGCCAGAACAGCAAACTGGCTTCCATGCTGGTGGTATGTAAAAAGCACCATTCGAGCATGATCGTTACCAGCATCGCCTTACTGGCACTTGTGCCGGTGGCATGTGCAAAACATTCAAGCAAGGTCACTGCCAGTACTGCCGGACTGGCTCCTGTGCAGGTGGCACATAAAAAACACCATTTGAGCGCGGCCGTTGCGAGGACCACCTGACTGGCCCTCGTGCCGGTGGTACATAAAAGCACCCATTACATTCTTGGAGTGGTTGACATTAGGAAAGACAGCCAGCTGTAGAAACTCTGCCAGATCAGACTGGAGCCTGGTGCAGCCATCTGGTTCGCCAGCCCCAGTCAAATCATCCAACCCATGCTAGCATGGAAAGCCGATATTAAACGATGATGATGATGACATATATATACATATATACTCATACATATATATATATATATATATACATACATATATATACATAAATATACATGTATATATACACATATATATATAAAATGTTATACATATACACATATATATTTAAAATTGAATAAGGGTAGAAATTGATATTAATAAATTAAAACCACTGGCCTAGCATATTTTTTAAAAAATCCGAAGATTAAAAATTTTTTTACATACAAAATTTAGAGGACTAACCACTATAAGTGAACAGCCTGTATGCTAGAAATAGACGTCAAAATCGCCATTTTCCACAAAGAATGTGTTCTCAAGAAAAAATTCAGCAAAAAAACCAGTGAAAAAATAAGCAAGACAAATGAAAATATACAAAATAAAAGACAATTACCTATGTATTAATTAGTTTCACTTGTTAATATTTATGTATATGGATACGTAAACATCTGCAAAATCATCAGCATAGTCTGTCGTTTACAAAACAAAGTTTCCAGAACTAGATACAGAACGCTCGACCAAAATCCAGCATGTATAAAGTTCTACAAATCATATTTATGTGTATCTTTCAAATGCCTTCACTTTGGCGCGCTGAGATCGGAAATTACTCTGCAGTTAAACTACAGCAGTCAATTCACCGGCTAGAGAACATTTATTTATTTAAGATTAAATAAGGGTAGAAATTGATATTAATCAATTAAAATCAGAGGCCTAGCATATTTTAAGAAAATCCAAAGATTTTTTTACATACAAAATTTAGATCGGACTGGAGCCTGGTGCAGCCTCCTGGCTTCCCAGAACCCGGTCGAACCATCCAACCCATGCTAGCATGGAAAACGGACGTTAAACGATGATGATGATAATTTCAATACCGGTTTCAGTCATTGGGACTTTTTCATCTGTATGGAAAACAATTAAATTTTGGTAAAGAAAAGCTTTTTAAAAAAATATTTGCATAGTATTCAAATACAATAGGCATTTTCCTTTTTACTGCCTGTCGTTTACTCTTGTGGGTTTGAGGTTGTTGTGAATTCTTGGCAGAGAAAAAAATAGAAGGAAGAGGAGGAAGCAGATAAGAAGAAGAAGAATGCAGGAGTGCCATGATAGTAGTGGGATGTTAAATGGTCAAGTGCCCTGAAAGTGACTTGTGGGTGGCAGTATCAATTGAATTCTTGAGACATCTCTTTAGAATGTATTGTTTATAATATTTGCGTAGGTGTTATTCTAAAGAGCAATAGTAGTAACATAAGGAAGGAGGTGGCGGAGTGGAAGAAGACGAAGAGGGGGAAAGAGAAGAGAGAATAATAAAGGATGCAGGTGGTATGATAATAGTAGGATGTTAAATGGTCAAGCGACCTAAAAGTGTGTATATATATATATATATACATAAATATATATATATATATATAAATATACATAAATATAAATATATATATATCTATATATATATACATAATATAAATATATATATATATATGTATATATATATAATATATATATATATATATATACATAAATATAAATATATATATACATAAATATATATATATTATATATATATATATATATATATATATATACATAAATATAAACATACATAAATATAAACATAAATATAATATATATATAAATATGAATATAATAAATATTAGGGAATAAATCCAAATTTACAGGGAAAAATCAGATTTAGGATTAAATCCAATTTTATAGTAAAATATTATAAAATATTATTAGAGACAAAACCACTATTTTGCAAAACAAACAAGGAAAGACTTAATCAATACATAAAATTTTAATAAATAGTCAAAAAAACCGCCACTACAATCGTTTCTTGTCTTGATCGACAATCTTCAGGTGGACTTCCAATAATTCAGTGTCAAATTATGAAGTCCTATTATAAACTTCATAATTTGACACTGAATTATTGGAAGTCCACCTGAAGATTGTCGATCAAGACAAGAAACGATTGTAGTGGCGGTTTTTTTGACTATTTATTAAAATTTTAAATATGAATATATATATATATATATACATAAATATAAATATATATATACATAAATATAAATATATAATATATATACATAAATATAAACATAAATATAAATATATAATATATATATATACATAAATATAAATATATATATATACATAATATAAATATATATAATACATAAATATAAATATATATATATATACATAAAATAAATATATATACATAAATATAAACATACATAAATATAAACATAAATATAAATATATATATATATATATATATATATATATATATATAAATATGAATATATATATATATACATAATATAAATATATATATATACATAAATATAAATATATATATATATACATAATATAAATATATATATACATAAATATAAATATATATATATATACATAAAATAAAATAAATATATATATATATAAAAATATATATATATATATATATATATATATAAATATACATAAAATAAATATATATATATACATAAAAATATACATAAATATAAATATATATATATATATATACATAAATATACATAAATATAAATATATATATATATATACATAAATATACATAAATATAAATATATATATATATACATAAATATAAATATATATATATAATACATAAATATACATAAATATAAATATATATATATATATATATATACATAAATACAAATATATATATATAAAAATAAATATAAGAGAATGGTCACTATGTGGCTCATTCTAGCACTAGAAAATCCAAAAGGTTTCAACCACAAAAATACATGTTTCCCAGCTATCTGGTTCGCCAGCCCACAGTCAAACCATCCAACCCATGATAGCAAGGAAAGCGGACATTAAATGACAACGATGATGATAAATATAAATATATATATATAAAGTGGTAGGGTAGATATTTTCGCCAAGACGGTAGTTGAGTGCTGATTTTTTAGAGTTGCGGTAGTGAGATAAATTTTGTTTTTGAAAATTGTTGTTGGAAACTCATTTTGAATGTTGTATTAATTGTTGAATTTTTGAAAATTGTTTTGCTGCTGCCCACTGTTGGGTATGCAAGCTGAGACTTACAAGAGAGTAGCAGGCAAAAGCATGTCTGCCGACGCGTTACAGTTGAAGGAAGTGAGAATTGAAAAAGAAAATCTTAAGAAATATTTTGACAGCTTTAAAAAAGGGGACTGTCTAAGAATCACATCGCTAATAGATGCAGTTCAAAAAGCTGAGAAAAGGATAATAACATATAGAACGTGAAATGTAGCCACAAAAAGAATTGAAGTGGCAGAAATAGAGGAGATAGAACAGTATCTAGAAGAAATAAAGGATAGAACCACCTTCTACACTAGAGGGAGAAAGTACGCCCCAGTTGAAGTACGCTTCAAAAACGAAGAAGACATGCAACAACAGCATTAAGAACAACTAGGTGGGTACTCCTACCTACTTACTGTGGTAGGCGAGCAATGAGAGTTCGAATTAGTAGGGTCACACCGGAAATGGACATAGAAAGACTGATAGCAGCAATTATATATAATTGTAAGGAAGAGGTAGATATCCTCAAGGTAGAGAAGTCTAATGATATCAACTGGTGGGTTTATGCAGTAGAAGCACTAATACACATAACCCTGCCAGATTTGCACAACATCTCAGAGGAGTTGGTGTTCCCCGATGAGACCCAACTGAGAGTCGTGGTGGAGGAGAGACTTCTAGTATGCTATAAGTGTAAAAGCAGAGGGCACATGAAGGCAATGTGCCCTCTAAGAGAAATACATGAAGAAGAGATGACCTTAGAAGAATTCATGAGAGACGTTACAGCGGAGATAGAGAAAGAAAATGAAGGAAAAAGCTTGAAGACAAGAGAGTTGAATGCGGAAGAGGAGCTCATGACCATGGATAACATAGCAAGAGATGATGAGCTAGGGAAGGAGAAAGAAAAAGAGAGAAATGAAGAAAAAGAGGAAGAGAAAAAGGAAGATAGAAAAAGAACACGGGTGGAATCACCACCTAAAAACCTAAAAAAGAAAAAAGGAAAAAAGAAGTCTGCTGAAGAGACAACAGAGAATCGAACTCAGGAGGTGAAACAAGCAACAGATAGATCAATTGAAGAGAAAATTGAAGAGTGGACAAAAAGGGTGGAGGAACGTCTGGAAGCTTGTAAAAAAGGAAGAAGACCTAAGGGTAGGAACTTTAGAGCAGTAATGTATTACCTAAAAGACAAAGAAATCGAAAAAAGACTAGTCATAATGAAAGGGCTAATAAGAGTGAAGTTAAACCCTGGAATGTACAGCCATGAAATGAAAGCAGTATTGTTGGAGTATGAAACAGTGGATAGATTAACAGATTTATTCCCGAGGACTCTTGTGTGTATCAGTCTCTATGTACATTACGACAGTTTGCCCAGCATAATGGAGCAGGAGCAAATGCTAGAATACATAACGGACGAATACCCCGTTCAGTCCCACTGCGTGGCACATTGAGCAAATGTTTTCTACTATAGCCTCGAGCCGACCAAAGCCTTGTGAGTGGATTTGGTAGACAGAAACTGAAAGAAGCCCGTCGTATATATGTATATATACATAAGCATGTGTGTGCATATGTTTGTGTCTGTGTTTGTCCCTCCAACATCACTTGACAACCAATGCTGGTGTGTTTACATCCCCGTAACTTAGCAGTTCGGCAAAAGAGACCAATAGAATAAGTACTAGGCTTACAAAGAATAAGTCCTGGGTGTCGATTTGTTCGACTAAAGGCGGTGCTCCAGCATGGCCATAGTCAAATGACTGAAACAAGCAAAAGAGTAAAGAGTATTATCGGTGGCACGTAAAAAGCACCCACTACACTCACGGAGTGGTTGGCGTTAGGAAGGGCATCCAGCCAGATCAGACTGGGCCTGATGCAACCTTCTGGCTTCACAGACCCCAGTTGAACCGTCCAACCCATGCTAGCATGGAAAGCGGACGCTAAATGATGATGATGATGATGATGATGATATATATATATATATATATTTGGATCTACAACTTCAATATCCCTACATATCTTGCATCTATTTTTTTTCCTCCACCTCACTCTCTATTTTGTATCACATCTAAACTAACTATGACTTAACCATCCTCTCACACCGTCTCCGATGAAAGGATATAATAAATATCCTGGAAACAGCTGTAAGACCTTCTATCTATAAATGTTCTAATATCTACACAGCCTTGGTTATTTTTATCTCATTACACAAAAAATTCTTATATTTATTTATATTGTTTTAGAACTCTGAAAACAAATACATTTTTCTGACTTTTAAATTTCTCATTAAGTTTTCTCAATGACATCATTGTAATTTCTAACTTTTAATTTGTAATTCTAAATTTTTAATAA
>NC_043009.1:34506621-34564121 GCF_006345805.1 Octopus sinensis
TTGGTGTATTCAGATTGTTATGAAAACTATTTCCCCCCCACCCCACCCCACCATCCTTAATACTGTAGTTCTAGTCCAATCACTCGCCAGTGTACCCGGCACACCTCACAGCAGCGCTAGAAACCAGAGAAACCAATCCCACCTAGGGCGTACTAAAACAGACAGCAGGTGGAGGACATTCAGGAGTCATAACTCGGATGTGGCCCAACCCCACCTAGAGTGTCAGGAGTTAAGGGCCGAAACGCTTGCCTAAAGGGGGTTTCTCCTCTGAGGACCATCTGCTGTTATGCTCTCCCCGAGTTTCTTTCCACACCCTATGGCGTTGGTTTCAATTCTGAAAATCAGAATTCGGTAAATCAGAATGGTTTCATAGAACTTCTTTTTTCATTGATATATCAAACTGACATTAGTAACTTTATTGTTACCACTTGTATCCTTTATTTTCTACAAAACTACCAGTGCCGATCATGAATAAATGTATATACACAATCATAATCAGTGGTTAATGTATGCCTTAAACACAGAGATACAACTACAGTATCCCTCGAATCACTTCAAACTGTCTTAAAAAAGGAAGTATACATGAAATAATATAGTCCTAGATATGAGATCTATAGGAAAAGTGCACAATTGCAGTTGCATATCTTTGAATAGGTTAAGATTAGATCTGGGCTGAAGATAAGCAATACTGTCTTTCAATCCCACTTCTTCAAAAATACCCTGCCTATTATATATAAATTGATAAGAGGCACTTGTTAGGAACAGGACTTATTTTTCACAGTTTTAAGTTGATGTAACTCAGTTTATGGATTTTATTTATTCATTTTTATATGGACAGAATTGGTAGAAGATATTTACATCCCTTCTACGTCCGGAGCTCAAATCATGTTGTGCTCAACTTTGATGAGGGACGGCGTTTTAAACTAAACTTTGATGTAAGAAACTATTTTACATCAAGTCTTTTTATAAAGTTGCTATCGTAGCTTAAAATTAATGGGGGAAGACCTCTTACGGTCTGTGTCTGATGTGAGGTTCGATTCCAGTCTGTGAATTTCCACTTTTTCTGTGTAAGTTTTTTTTTTTGTTATATATACTATTGTTTATACTGCATTTGAGTAACTTAGCAAAAAGTCTTTATTTTGAGTTTGCCAATACTTCAAAAGAGGATCTAAAAAAATACTTTTACTATTTGTTTGAATTCAGTTCCTTCTAGCAGGAGTGGCTGTGTGGTAAGTAGCTTGCTTACCAACCACATGGTTCCGGGTTCAGTCCCACTGCGTAGCACCTTGGGCAAGTGTCTTCTACTATAGCCCTCGGCCGACCAAAGCCTTGTGGGTGGATTTGGTAGACGGAAACTGAAAGAAGCCTGTCGTATATATGTATATATATATATGTGTGTGTGTGTTTGTGTGTCTGTATTTGTCCCCCTAGCATTGCTTGACAACGGATGCTGGTGTGTTTACGTCCCCGTCACTGAGCGGTTCGGCAAAAAGAGACCGATAGAATAAGTACTGGGCTTACAAAGAATAAGTCCCGGTGTCGATTTGCTCGACTAAAGGCGGTGCTCCAGCATGGCCGCAGTCAAATGACTGAAACAAGTAAAAGAGTAAAAGAGCACCGACTTCCACCCTTTCTGGGGTCTGTCATTTTTTTTTTATTCCAATCACACCCAGAGACAGAGAGAGAAAGAGAGAGGGAGAGATGAGAGAGAGAGAGAGAGAGAGAGGAGAAAGAAAGAGAGGGGATCGATTCATTTTAATGGTTCCGAGGAAGCTATAGGATGTTGTACAAGCACTCAGCTCTCATACCAGAAACAGTTGTAAGCTAACCTGACACCTGTTCCCTCGTCATTTATTAATTAATATTACGCCGCTCTATAATTGCTTAACACTTTACTCTAAAGCATATGTATACTGAGTTCTAACAACTAGTTATTTGTATCGTACCTAAACGAAATCTTAAATTGTCTATCAATGTGTGTGTGTATGTGTGTGTATGTGTGTGTGCCTGTATCATTCCCCCCCTTTTTTTCTCACTCCTTCACAACAGGTGGGGTGCACCTGTAAAAAATTACAAATTTGTTTACGTCCTCTTAGTTATGACTGATCGGGCAAAAAGAAACTAATATTAGACTTAACAGTACAAGGTTCCGTTTGATCGACTAAAACTTTCTATGCGGTACTCCAGCATGACTATATTTACACTATCGAATCAATATTATATATGCATGTTAAATATACAATTACAAACCATTAACAAGTATATCTGTTGTTTACAAAATTTAACGTCTTTTTGTTTTGATAGTGCTTCAGGGTGTTTTGATTTCATTTTGTGCTTGAGTTCGAGTTGGCGGAGGTAAAACGAAATATCGATTTAAGTACTTGACTGGTAATTTAGTCTATTGACCGCATTATTGAACTCAGAACGTAAAGAAGTCGTAGGTAAACATTTTGACTGAAGGCTCAAACCGAGTAGAATGTACTGGGACGACATACTTTGCATTCTCCCAAGTTGTGAACTTGTACCAATGTTAGAAACCATAATTATTTTAATTGTTATTCAAACGAAGCCATCCAACAGTGTCTAAATTTTATGTTGTCGTCATTCATGCGTATATTATTCTCGGGTGATCTTTTGGCAGTTGCTTTTTTTTTTTTCTTTCAACACACATTTTGTATGTATGAATGAATACAATATAAAAATATGAAAAAATGCCTAAATATGAAGTATTTGTAATTCTAACAATAAGAATGTATAAATATTTTTTTTCTTTCACACGTTTACATAAATTTCAGAAACTAGGAATGCAAGCAAGTAAAAAATAATTGTTTGTTATTTCCAAGAATTTTTTTTCTTTAATCTCTCTTGCCATAAATCCAGGATTTTTTCTCGTGTCCAGTGGTGGTGTATTTTGTTGTTTATATATATAAATATTGTAGTTTTGTTGATGATAAAATGTGTGTGTTTTATTAGTCTCAATATATTTTGATATGTGCAAAATTTAAACGGAAAAGAATGGGGAAAATGGGAGTGGTATAGTGACATAACATACTGGTACACTGACTGAGAAAGAGATGATGAGTATTTAGTTGTTGGATCAACTCAACTACGCAATCTTTTAGTATTTCACAGACACATGTACCCCTTTAATGTAAGCCTTAAGCAGAATCAACGGGACAAAGCATGCCAATTGAATTAAAGGTACAATCTACCCCCACGAACTTCTACAGTTTCCGTCCAACCAAGACGATTGGCAACCTCGGGACCAGGAAGCGAATTTTTTAACCACTTGGCTATTTGTCCTCGATAGAAACATCCAAATACACACTTTTACAAACATGTACACATACATAACGCAGTGGTGGTTAGCGACAGGACCAACCAATACATCAGTTCTTGACCCGAAGAGCCATGGAAGGGCTTGAGAGTATCTAAATCAGGGCGAAAGTAAAGAATACGCACACCCAGTATTTATGGTCAGGGGTTAGAGTTAGGGTTTTTGTTACGCCGAAAACGGGTGGTGTACATATTCTTTACCATCGCCCTAAATCAGAACCCCATACCAGGGTCCGAAAAGTTTTGTTCTGCCTTAAATTTTGGGAGCAAGCATGCAACCATGTAATTTAGGGTTCGACTCCACTGCGTACAGATATGTCTTCTATTGTAATCTTAAGTAGATGGAATTTTGTGAACTGAAAGTTTAGAAACTCCGTCACACACACACACACAAACATTTAAAATAGACTAAGTACTGGTGTGACGATATCGAGTAAATGCATTTAAAACGGTGCCCGAGCACAGCCACATAGCAATGTTGGAAACTTGTGAAAGAACGCATACATATGTTAAAAGAGCTGAGTGTAGGACTAAACAACAACTACAATCATAAGACTGATCTAGACACAATAAAAACTGTAGTCGAATTATCATCAGAAAGAAACTTGATCCAAGTGTGATTGCCAATGAAAGTTTACTGAATAAATGCAAGAACTACAATGTGACTTACCGAGGAGGCAACTGGGTTATGAAAAAATTCTTTCTGGTTGTACAAAGTCACTTAAGGGACACAAGATAAGGAAAGATTTGAAGAAGGCACGTAAATAACAATATAATCAACAATAACGAGGAGAAGTAATAACGTCCTGTCGCTGTAGAGTCCACGGAAGTAAAAGTAGTCACGCCGAACTTTCTCTCTCTCTCTCTTTCACTCTCTCCGTTTCGATCGCGCGCGCTTTCCTTACTTTCTCTCTCTCTCACTAACTTTTTATCTTTGTCACCCTATATTCGTCCTCTTCTCTCTCACGTTTTACGCCTCATTCCAATACAAGTATTTTCTGTGGCTTTCTTTTCCTCTTCACCCCTCATCCTTATTACATTAACCTCCCCGCTTATTCTTTCTCTTAATTTTCTATTGAACATAACCTTCTTATCTCTATTTTACTTGTTTTCCTTACCGCTCTCTTTTTCTGCTTCTCCCTCACTACAATTCTTATGCTTATGCTTATACCTAAATGTTCAACTTCTCCCTCTCTCCTCAAATATCTTCCTCTGCTACTTCTCGTGTCTTTCAAGTTTCTCCTCTCTCTTTCTTTCTCACTTTTCCTAACTCTCCTTATCTCTCCTACATTTCCCTCTCCTGAGCTATCCTTATTTTTCCCCCACTCCTTATTTCCTCATTACCTTCTCACTCTTTCTCTCCTATCATTCCATTTTCCATTCTCCTCTCACTTTTCCTTGATCGTCTTTCTATCCTCTCTTTCTCACACTATTCTTTCTTTTTATCTTCCTCGTTTTGCTTTTATTTTCTCATTGCATTCGTTCCTGATTTTCTGGTTTTTTTTGTTAGTTCTATATCACCTCCTCTCAATCCTCCCCTTCTTTACTCACTCTCTCATTGTGCCAGTTTGTCATATTTATTCGCCTCTACTTTTCTATCAACAATCTAACAACAATTTTAAACCAGACGCAAGCAAAATAATGCCCCCAAAGTTAATCTTGTATCAACGGGGGAGTCAGTAGAAATAGACGCCAAATATCACTCAAATCACCCCTTACCGTCTCACCGAGGGAAAGGACGCATTAGAAATATAGCCTTTTCTCTTTAAGTGACATAACCCAACTATGCTGTGACCATCTGACCTGTTCAAAGTTGGCCTAGGGTTGAACAACAACCAGCTACCAAAACGATTGTTTCTTACTTAAGATAGGAATTCCGACAGTTTTTAAGAATAGACAGCTGTAATGCCAATTTCATTTTTCCGAAGGTAACAGGACAGTACAGTGTTTTTTTCTTTTTTTTTTTTTTGAAGGCTGGAAGAGAACAACAATTAACTTTTGGACAGCCGAATCTTAACAAAAGAGTCGCTTCAAAAGACACCCACCATCTTCCAACAAGTTAAAGAAACAATAACAGTTTTATTATTGAACGATTATCACCCCACCCTGACGACACTTGTTATCTTTTAAGTCACACGGGACATTTGCACATATTACCATAATATGATATATTTTTCGATAATGTGAGTGTATGTGATAAATATTTTGTGTATGATAACTTTTTTGTGATGGTATTAAATGTTTTTTGTATTTTTAAATGTCATTTAGGCTTGTTTTTTTAACATACACACTCAGCCGAGTGATGATGAATCAGTGGGAAGTAATGAGAAATAGCTGGAAAAAAATGTCAAAATACCTATTTCTTTACTACCCACAAGGGGCTAAACACAGAGAGGACAAACGGATTAAGTGGATTACATCGACCCCAGTGCGTAACTGGTACTTAATTTATCGATCCCGAAAGGATGAAAGGCAAAGTTGACCTCGGCGGAATTTGAACTCACAACGTAACGACAGACGAAATACGGCTGCACATTTCGCCCGGCGTGCTAACGTTTCTGCCACCGTGAAAACGTAACGAATATCTTGGTTCTCCTTACTTCTTTTCGACTTAATTTGAATGTTTGTTGTCAGTTGTCACGTTTGTTCGAAGGAGCCCGGATACAAAGATTTCATAGACGTCGCTCATTAGGACTTGGTAACATGCTTTAGTTATGCATAATGTCGCATCACTTTCTCTATCTTCTCATCTTAGTCCTAGTGGAATATTTAGGGTAGGGTTGACCAACCTGAGGGCCGCAGACTTTTATCTCGTGGTTCACTTGATACTTTCTTGAAATGGGTTTATTTAAACAAACGGATCATTTCGGTTTGAACGGCAGTTTTTAACATAATTTCTAGGTAACTAAAAAAATTTTAAACTTCGTATACTGGTAGAATGTGTTTATAAAACATCTTTTTCTCTAGGCTTTATTGAGAAAATTCTATGGTTTGTAAGATACTTGTTGTTTTTTTCTTCAGTTTCTGCAGTTTCAACCAATCAATGACGTCCATTGAGGTAAACAACATTCTGTGCCGTATGAACATGTCCCTCGTTTAAGAAACAGATTGGGTTTATTTACATTTGTGAAGAAAAAAAAGATACCCTTCCCCCACCTTAACCCTAACTCTAAACCTAAAACAGATTGAAATGCAATAGATCGATACTAGGGTCATAATTATGGGTGACAATTTCATATGACACCGCTAGAAAAAACTGCCGTTCAAACCGAAATGATCCAAACAAACATTTAAAATTTTATCAAAAATTAAAGATTGTAATGAAAAATAAAAAGAAGGATTCTACTGTTTTTGCAACAATATTTCATGTTGACTCAACGATCATTCATTCATAATAGACTCTGAGAAAGCAAAATGCTTTCAATTCTAGGAGTGGCTGTGTGGTAAGTAGCTTGTTTACCAACCACATGGTTCCGGGTTCAGTCCCACTGCGTGGCACCTTGGGCAAGTGTCTTCTACTATAGCCTCGGGCCGACCAAAGCCTTGTGAGTGGATTTGGTAGACGGAAACTGAAAGAAGCCTGTCGTATATATGTATATATATATATATGTGTGTGCGTGTATGTTTGCGTGTCTGTGTTTGTCCCCCTAGCATTACTTGACAACCGATGCTGGTGTGTTTATGTCCCCGACTCTTAGCGGTTCGGCAAAAGAGACCGATAGAATAAGTACTGGGCTTACAAGGAATAAGTCCCGGGGTCGAGTTGCTCGACTGAAGGCGGCGCTCCAGCATGGCCGCAGTCAAATGACTGAAACAAGTAAAAGAGAAAGAGCAAAGAGTATACGGCCCACAAAAAAACTTTCTGTGATTAAATTGGCCCTCAATGTAATTCGAGTTGGCCAGGCCTGATCTAGGATATGAAAGGACAGCACTAGCAGACAGTTGGGGCCAAAGTAAAGATTACGCACAATCGATGTTTAGGGTTAGGGTTTTTGTTACAGGTGGTGTACGTATTCTTTACCTCCGCCGACAGTTGGTACCCGTTTCAAATAAGTAGACTGGAATAAACGCAGTGTCTGCTCAAGCACACAAAGCGTAGCCCAGTGTAGGAATCGAACCAGTGACCTTATAATTGTGAGCCCAACGCTAATCACTAGGCTACGCATCTTCACACAGCTTATACAGATATAAGACAGAATACTTTGTGTTATTTTATCATCATTATTGTTTAAGCACACTCATGCAATGCTTATGTCACGAGGGTGTGGTGTTACTAATTATCACGTAAGCCATCGAATGAAAGATATGAGATGCTGGTGGCCGAGTTAGGTTCTGGGATCTTTACCTTTTGACTGACAGATTTAAAAAATAATATCTTGTAACTAAGCAATTTCGAACTTCGTATACAAGTAGAATGTGTCACATAAAACATCGTTTACTCTTGGCGTTGTTGAAAACATTCTGTATTTCGGAAGTTATTTCTTGTTAAAATTGTCGTATTTCGGTAATTTCAACCAATCAATGACGTGTATTATTTGTTTATTTTTAAAGATTTGTTTTGCTGTTACATTATTTTCAGAAAGGATTCTATGATCAGCTGACCAGTTGCTGTTTTCTGCTAAAATTCCATTCATGTCCAGGATGTATTATAATAATATAACTTGACTGGTGACCTTATTTGATCCAGAGGGGCCATGGGAAGAAAAGTTCATATGGCGAGACTTGAACTCGAAACATAAAAGTCTGTACTTAAATATCACAAACATTTTGTCCAACATTCTCAAACACTGTTAATATTTCCCCTGATTTACACGTTTAAAGAACTAATAAATTTACTTTGTTTTATCATTGCTATTTTTAATTGTTTCTTTGATTAGTTTTCTCCAGAAAATATGTAATTAACTGACCACTTCCGACATCAACTGGTCATTTGTCTTCAGACTGAGTCTTCGAAGGCCATTGCAGTCTGTCCAATGATAAAATACATATACAAAGAATGAAGAACAATTATACTGAAGGATGGTTGAAAAAACAAACAAAAATAAACCCATAACATTTTTTTTACTTCTGTCTATCCGTCCGTCCGTCTTTATTCTTCCTATAAATGACTTTACTTTCTCTGTAATAAGTTGCTAGTGAAACGTCTACACTTTGTGTCACTATTTTCCTTGCTAATGCCATGATTACATTGTTATTCTTTAGTGACCTATATTTACACAACATTATTTGAATTGCTAAACACAGATAGGTTGACTGATCATTTTTATTGCCTTTATTAAAAAAAAATCTTTGAGGAGCAATGACGACAGAAGTCATGACAAATTTTTTAGGATACCTCCCACATATCCTCTGCGTGTTGCAAAATGTAACTGAAAAGGGAACTATAGCAGTAACAGGGGGCTGAATGTTGTTTGGGTGTGGCATCAATGGGGTCGTTAAAAACAGTATATTCGCAAGGACATTGCTGTGGTAGGGCGAATTTAGCTTTAAATAGGCCTTGCCATGTCCTGCACGGGACAGCAACAGCGGAGTACAAGTATCTCAGTGGATGATCCTTGAGTGATGGAGATCGGCAGATCATGATTAAGTGACGAACATTCTGGTAACCCTAGAGGCAGCCGTCATTCTGCAATGAAGAAGGCAATGGAAAACCTCTTCACTATTCCCAAGGACGATAATGAATAGTCGCAATTCAATGCTGGAAGATAACAATGTGAAGGGAGGCTTGTCTGTCTAATGAGGACGGCTCCTCGCCCAGTAGGGTCCCGACTGTCAGCAAACAGATGGGTCCCGACTGTCAGCAAACTACTGTTAGCAACAGAAGTACCAGCAGAGTTGAAACCTGGAATGTGAGAACTTTATATCAAAGTAGCAAGCTTAACATGTTAAGCAAAAAATGATGAGATTAAATATCAACATCTTGGGCAAAAATAAAACAAGATGGCTGAATAATGGTGACTTCGTCATTGATGATTTCAAGATGATTTATACAAGTGGTAACAAACATCAAAATGGAGTAGGACTACTTTTAGATCCTGTTATGGCGAAATGTGTCTTGGCAGTAAGTGAAAGAGTCCTGCCGGTCAAACTTAACATCCACTTAACATCTTCATCATAGATGTTTATGCACCCCCAGCAGATAACAGAGAAGATATTGATGCCTTCTATGAGACCTTTGAAGAAGCCAAATCTCAGTGCAAATTAATATCATCATGGGAGATTTGAATGTAAAGGTGGGTCATGGATAGGACGGCAAAGCAGATGGTCTGAAAGGAATTGGCAAGAAAAATGAGTGACGTGAGAGATGGATACGGTGGTGTGAGGCAAAGAATATGATTATTACAAAAACATGATTTAAGGAGCATCCTAAAGAATTTGTACATGGAAGGGCCCTGGTGACAGCTCGAGAAACCAGATTGGATATATCCCCATCAATGACAAATTTAAAAGATCAGTGAAACATGCAAAAACGTATCAAGGAGAAGATTGTGAGAGTGACCATGTACCAGCAGTATGCATACACCAATGTAAATTAAAGAAGTTGAAGAGAACAAGTTCCACAAAATACGGGCGGTTGAATAAACCGGAGGTGTAAAGAACGGATATAATCAGTTGATTGATAATGACAAGGAGATTACCTGGGAAGTAATGAGAAACACTTAAAGAGAAACAGACCAGGAAATCCTGCCATATAAAACGAATAAAATCAAAAACAGATAAATGACTGAGGAGATCTTTTCAATGATGAGTAAAAGAAAGAAGATCAGGAACAGGAAATCCAAAGAATATAGGGAACTGGACAGACTGATTAAACAGAAGTAGAAGGAAGCTCGAGACGACGTGACTGGATTGACAGTGTGAAGAAACTGAGAGGTAATTTCTGATTTGATACAAAATATATCAGAAGATAAATGAGATCTCTGGCAAAAAGTCAAGATGCTCAAACTCCGAATGTATCAGAGTAAAGTTTGGTACCACACTGGTTGAGAAGATTGACGTATTGAATAGTTGGACAGAGTGTACAGGAGATTTATTTCACGCTGAGAGAGCAATTTTGCCTAGTTTTCCTGACTCTAATTAGGGTCCAAACATCCTGACATCTGAAGTGCAGATAGCTATCAAAATGACGAACAAAAAAAAAAGCCCCCAAAACAAAGTTGCTGGGCTAGACGGAATTGTCATTGAGATAACGAAAGCATTAGAGGAATTTGAAATTAGAAAACTGATAGATGTAATAAACAACATCTATGATGATGGGAAATTTCCAGAAGACCTGAGTTAATTTTATTGCCATCCCGAAGAAATCAGAAGCGGTGGACAGTGAACAGAATCGCAGGGACCATACAAATGACTTATTTTTGTATGATCAACACAAAAGAAATCGACAAAAAAAATAGTCATAAAATATCTTATCCCAATATTCCTTCTGGAATTAGACCTGTTACGCACTCAGAGACATTCCCAACTCCAGTTTTCCTTGGGTTTACCTCTTCCGAAGACGAAGCTAGAAAAGAAGAGTACGAAGATGATAACTAAGATCAAAAAATTACTTCAGAAATCCAAGGTTTCTCTTATGGCACCGAAAAAATCAAATCCTCAACAGTTTAGCCAAACAGAAATGAATGATTTAGTGCGTGATTTGGGATTCTCCAAGACAACTGAAGTTCTAATATCCAGGCTGCAAGAAAAATATCTACTAGACCAAACTGCAAAGTCTCTTGTTTTTGAAAACGAAACTAGATTTTTTTGTCATTTTTTTTTCAGAAGAGAAACACTTTGTTCACTGCCACGATATTCCCGGTCTTCTCCAGGAGTTAGGAATATTCTTGTACAGCTCAATTGACTGGCAACTATTTCATGATAGTTCTAAGCGCAGCCTAATGTGTGTTCTCCTACACAATGGCAATGTTTATAGAGCTGTCCCAAATGGTCACTCGGTGCGTTTGCAAGAAGAATATGACATAAAAATGGCTCTTGACCAACTAAAATGTCATCAGCACAACTAGACCATTTGTGTAGACTTGAAAATGGTCATTTTCCTCCTTGGCCAACAGCAAGGTTTCACAAAGTATCCTTGTTATCTATGCATGTAAGACAGCTGAGTTTGAGAGAAATACTAGATTCAGAAGACGTGGCCCTTTGGTGAGATTCTGGAAGCAGGCATGCCAAATATTGTGAATGATCCAATTGCCAGCCAAGAAAGAATTATTTTCGTACCATTCCATATAAAGCTGGACTTGATGAAGCAATTCATTAAGGTATTGAATGCTGATATTTAATACATTATTTACATTTGATGGATATTTGTTCTCATCTTGTTTGTTGTTGTCACAACGTTTCGGTTGATATACTCTCCAGCTTTCTTCAGGTGTCTTGAGGAAATTTCGAACCTGGGTTCTCATTCCTAAGGTATTTTTCGATGTTGCTGTTGTTGTTGTTGTTGTTGTTGTTGTTCGGGTCACTGCTTGGAATCGAATTCGAAATCTTGGGGTTAGTAACCCGCGCTCTTAACCACTACGCCATATGTAATAATACATGTAATAATAATGTATTAACTATCAGCATTCAATACCTTAGTGAATTGCTTCATCAAGTCCAGCTTTATATGGAATGGTACGAAAATAATTTTTTCTTGGCTGGCAATTGGATCATTCACAATAATAACAACAACAACAACAACATCGAAAAATACTTTAGGAATGAGTTCGAAATTTCCCCCCAAGGCACCTGAAAAAGGCTGTGGAGCCAAAACGTATTAACAACAAACAAGATGAGGACAAATATCCGTCGAATGTAAATAATGTACATAATTCCTCATCTCTTAAATATAGAACTGATAGTTAATTAAATCTCAGAATGAGATTGAAACAGCATTCGCTCGATAATGTAAAGTATAGAAGCCATCTTATCATGGCTAACCACATTGGGGAGAGGGTGTTACTGTAGCTTTATAGCCCCAAGAGATCTTCGTCTCTAGCTGGCTTTAGACACAATATCTGTGTCCTTGGAGTATTTGCAAAGGGAGGCCATCCCTTCCTCGCAAGCCTGAGTGATACGCTCGAACTAGTTTCGGGATTGTTGTCCCTCGTCAACGGGCGGTAACCACCAGGTAGTTATTGTTTTCAATATACAGTATCTGCATTTCTTGGTTTGTTATTTGAGAAACTGAAAGCATGTGTGCTTAGCGGACTCCAGATTCGTACCTTTGTACGTGATGAGGAATTTGTCGCAAAGATGAATGACAAGGAAAGAGCAGCATGGCTGTCATTCGTAGCAATCATAAAAAAGATTTTTTTTTGGAAACAGAAAAGCAGATGACAATGAAATTATTGTAAATAATATGTTGTCAGCTTCCCATTATCTTGGGTGTAACATGAGTGATAAACTCCATTTTCTGCATAAGTCACCTTGATCAATTCCCTGAAAATCTTGGAGATGTAAGTGAACAAGGTGATCGCTTCCACCAAAACCTCAGAACCACGGAAGATCGTTATCAAGGGCGATGGGATGAAAATATGATGGCAGATTACTGAGAGAGGATCAAATAAGATTTTCCTGAGAAAGTCTACAAATGCAAGAGCTCCAAGCGCAAATTCTTGCCTATAAAAAGTCTATTTGTGTTTTATTTTCCAGCCTAATCAGTTTCTCAACTATGTACACCTATCATTTGTATATAACATATTTTCAACTGAAACCAGATGGCAAAAACAGGAAAAAAAATTGGCTCATGATAACATTTATTTTACTCAGAATCGGAATAAGAAATATTATTTTCATAGCCTAATTTTTATTGTGGTGTACTAACTCATATATATAAATAAAGTTAGAATCTTAATGCATAGATATTTGTTCTTTTCCACCTAGTTTGAAGATAGCACAACTAGAAAAGTATCTGATGGATTACATCTTATCTCAGGAAATATTTGAAATTTGAAAAACATAAAAAACCATAATTGTGAAAAACAAACTTCATATTTGAATTCAGCATGCTCAAATTATGGAATACTAATTGTTGGTATCAATACAACAACAGTTTTGTTGGCCAGTGTTATTAATTGGTTGAAGTAACCAAAGAGAGAGAACCGATTTTGGGTTCAGTATCATATTTTTTCTAATTAGGTCAGGCCGAACGAAGGATTTTCCCTCTGTAATAAACCTTGACCCAGGTTTGACTTGAAAAGGTTACAGGTTAACAATTGACTCTCATAAATTTCGTAGAGTAAAATTCAAGAACAATAGGTTGAGAACTACACGCACACACACACACACACACATCATGGCACACTTTTCGCGTATTCTCTCTAGGGTGTAGAACCTCTGTGTTTTTAGCTTCTCCCTGTTGCACCGTGTCAATCTTCTTTTGCAGCAGTGTTGGATTGTCTCGAGTTCTGTTTATTATTTTGACACTTCGTGGTGACCACAGTTGAAGTCCCAATCTAAGATGCTGGGATAGTAAAGGCTTTCCATAGGAGTAGCACTGGTATCCTTTTTCCTTGTTCAGAATGATCCCAGGATCCGACCGGCTACTCATCTGTACCGTGTTGCCATCTTAGAAATATGCATATGGAATGGTGCATCGTTACTCATGTGGATACCCAGATCACACTCCGACTCTGACTCTGGGATTGCACTACCCTCTGGTCCTGTGTATTTCGACTGCAATCTGTTTGCTGTGTTAAAGTGCTTAAAACTCCTCAGCATTGAACTGCGTGTTATTTTTATCAGCCCACTTGGATACTGTATTCCGGTATTTCTCCATTTGTATATCATCAGGGTCTTTGGCTGCTTGCGATACTTTTATATCATCAACAAAACTGGGGAGAGTGAGTGACTGTATGACTCAAGGCATATTTGACAGAGCCGCTACAAACAGTAGCGATCTCAGTGTTGTTCCCCGAGAGTCTCCAATTAGTATTGTGTTCTCCTCAGAGAGAGCACAACTGACTTTAACCATTCAAAGATGTCATGCAGCCCCAAACCTAGTTTTCCGGTGATATGAAAGTCATGCAGTTTGCAACATATCCAATGATCAACTTTGTCGAAGACCCTGTCAAAGTCGAAATATATCGCATCCTATTTAAGTGGCTGAGCTGTGTGAGGTAGCTCTCCTTGGACGGAAGTCACGTTGCATGTTAGAGACCAAGCTATTTCTTCTAGGGAAGCAATCAGCTTCTTTCTGACAATGCATTTCATGACTTTGCTAACATGTGAAGTCAGAGAGACGGACCTGTAAATTTTAGTATCTTCCCCTTTTCCTCCTTTATGGATAGAGCGTTTTATTTCCCCTTGTAACATGGTAGATATCTGTGGAAAAGTATTTACAGTGGTTTTGCGAGCGCTCTCTTACATATCTTTAAAAGTACAGCCGGAAATCTATCTAGGTTCCTTGCTGAGTTCGAATTCATCTCATCAATGGCTGATATAACATCCTTTTCCTAATCAATGATTACATGTTCTTTGTGTGGATGTGGGACGTTAAAGAACTCATCAGGGCTGCTTATTTGCATACCTCCCCGTGGGGAAGTGAGCCTGTGTGTTTATATATTTAAAATTTCCCTTATCCTCACAAGGTCTGCAATCATTTGGCCATTTTCTTCAAACATGGCTCTATCTTTTGGCGTACTGAAGCAAATTCTTTTGCAAATTTGTAAAAGGGTTAATATTTTATATTTTCAACCGATGACTCTTCTTTCCTTTTCTTTTTCATGGGGTGTGGGAGAGTCTGAGTATGTATTAGAATTCTAAAAGTGGGATTTGAGGTGGAATCTCTCTTTGTCATTGTTATTTACTTAAGTCATATGAAATCTTTATTCTCCGTTTCATAAGGCCTCTCCTATTTTGGGGAATGTTTTGTTCCCTCTGGAACAAATTTAATGCATTGGTGACTTAAAATATGTGAGTTTCCTGTCAATGTCTTGCATAGAGAGACTTTTGGGCCAATTTTACTTCAAGATCTGTTTTTCAATTGGTTTCCAGTCAGCCTTGTAGAGATCAGATAAATAGGATTTGAGTGCGATCTGTGTAAAATACGTCTTTAATTGGTTTTAGACCAAAGATTGTGAAGCTGTCGGTGATACTTTCACACTGTGGATAAGTCTCGCGTTACGGTTGAAGCAGAGCTACAAGTTGTTCTTGGTTTTGGTTGGGAAAACTATAGGTTGCTTCATAAACATCATTTTCGTGAGATCAAGCAGAATCTCTGCTTGACCGCATTCTTTGCGTGTCATTCGCGAGATTATGTCGCTTTTAGGCCATCTGAAGTTTGGAGAAGTTGAAGTTACACACCAGATAAATACATTAATGTATTTATCTAGTTTTGTTAGTATTTCTTTTATCATTTTAAAAGGTTCTTCAAATTTATCATCATGATTTGAGGCATCAGGTGGACGATACAATGTGTATATTACCACACCAAATTGCTTTAAATGCAGTATGAGTGTGTAATAGACCGAGTTTGAATGTAACAACGGGGTTAAAGTTGTGACATTTTCATGGAAATATATCGCAACTCCAACATAACTTCATTCTCTTCTGTGTGTACGAAACACAGCGATTATTGGTTTGTGTATCTCCGCATCATTTCCGCATAAGCATATCAAAATATCTGTGCATGTACGTGTACAGGTTTGTGTGTATATGCATATGTTTGTGTGTGTGTGTGTGTATGTGCGTGCGGGTGCGTATGTGAGCCTGTGTGTTTGTATATGAGTGTGTGCATATGCGGTATGATAACCCCATTATTTCTTCAAATCATTTCAATCTTACACATTGGGAACAACTTAAAAAAAAAAAACCCTTTACCCTATGACATCTAAGAGTTACGACTTCTTGTAGTTTTGGTTTAGTGTTACATTTTATAAAAACATAACTTTTATTCTACATACCACACCCCTTCCTTGCAAATCCCCCGTCCTCCACCTGCAAACTTCATACATATGGAATTTGACATAATTTTTTTTCTTCTGTTGAGTTCAGTAAGTCAAGGTTGAGCAAGTGATCCACTTTAAACACAGATTGTTCTTCACTAGGAATTCATGTCGAGAGCAATTTACTAGAACGAGCTAACCCAGTGACTCAACACATTCTCTTATCACATTACAGTTGTGTGATGATCATGTTTAGGAAATACACACATGCTTATATAAACACACACATATGCGCACACATCATTCTGTTACGTCTGTTTTGCATGCTGGCATGGGCTGGACTGGTTAATACAATCTGAATCAGTTCTTATCCGGACTAACTGACCTCTTATCTGGGTTGGGGTTCACGTCTTGCTCGTACAGTCTAATTTTGGCTCGATCTATATGGATGGATACCCTTTCTAACACTAACACTTTACAAAGTATATTCAGTGTATGTTATCAGGGCGCCAACACTAGTGAGGTTGCTATGTTCTCAGCAAGACTCAGGAGTCTTCTTGATCTTGCGGTGTCTCTATTCGTTCGAGAAATTATGAAGAAAATGAATGAATAGAATTGAGCGATGACAACGGAACTTGAGAAAGTGAGAAGAGTGAGGGCATGTTAGGACAAACAGATTGGTTGAGGTGTGAGGATGGTAAATGGTGGTGTGATGGAAGAGGTTCAATTTGGGGGTCGAGTAATAGATGACAGGTAATGATGGTAGCTACATATTTAGTATGATGGTAAGAGAGGGTAGTAGATTTTGATAACGAATGGGCTGTGGGTGCGGAAATGGTCGCCAGCAGCTTAGAAATGATGATGGCAGGGTATATCAGTTACAAAAAAGAGCCGATGCTATCCTCCATATCTAGCCATTGTGATGGAAGAGTGAGAGGCGGGGTGAATAGGATGGTGGTAAAAATGCCAACGTTCATTTGTGATTGGTGCTATTTCTCACTGTATGGGTAGTATGAGGTATAGAAACGTTAGCATGCCGGGTGAAGTTCAAATTCCGCCGAGGTCAACTTTGCCTTTCATCCTTTCGGGGTCGATAAATTAAGTACCACTCACGCACTGGGGTCGATTTAATCGACTTAATACCTATGTCTGTCCTTGTTTGTCCCCTCTATGTTTAGCCCCTTGTGAGTAATAAAGAAATAGGTATTTCGCCTGCTGCAACGTTCAGAGTTCAAATTCCGCCGAGGTCAACTTTGCCTGTCATCCTTTCGGGGTCGATTAAAAAAGTACCAGTTATGCACTGGGGTCGATAAAATCGACTTAATCCGTTTGTCTGTCCTTGTTTGTCCCTTCTGTGTTTAGCCCCTTGTGGGTAATAAAGAAATAGGTATGAATAAGAGAAAGAAAGAGAGTGTGGCGGGAGGGTGAGGGCAAAGAGTAAATGATTGATGGGATTGACTGATAGATAAGAAAGTATCATAGAGGGAGTAGGGGCAAGGGATCAAAGAGGATGTATGAAGCCCACGCCGTGTGTGTGTGTGTGTGTGTGCGTGTGTGTGTGTGTGTGTGTGTGTGTTGTGTGTGTGTGTGTGTGTGAGTGTAGTTGTGTGCACACACACACAGATGCACACACCTTGCATATAATAAAGCGCAATGTGTGTACTGTCGGTCACGCTAAAAGGAAGAAAGAATAAAACAACAGGCGTATCAGGTGTGGGTAAGAGTGACAGATGCTAAAACAGGTGACAGCATTTAGAGGCATGTTAATCGAGATAAAACTGCAAATTTTTTTATTGTAAATTCCATTTACTTTATCAGTTTCTCCCTCCCTCTCTCACACACACGTATGCACACACACACACACGAATATATATATATATATATATAGTTAATCCAAACAAGAAAGCACAAAAAACACAACAACGCGAGGATGTGGAACAAATATAGTATTTTTGGACGCTCAGGAAAGAAGGAAAGAAGGAGGGTTTAACGTTTCGTGCGGAGCTCTGCGTCGGAAACATAGGAGAAGGAAAGATCCAGAGAAGGGAAGACAGAGGGAAAAAATCGCCAACGGTACACACGCGGTCACAATATATATATGAAATTTAATATTGAAACACAGTGGCTGTGTGGTAAGTAGCTTGCTTAGCAACCACATGGTTCTGGGTTCAGTCGCACTGCGTGGCACCTTGGGCAAATGTCTGCTACTATAGCCTCGGACCGACCAAAGCCTTGTGAGTGGATTTGGTAGACGGAAACTGAAAGAAGCCCGTCGTATGTATGTATGTATGTATGTATGTATGTATGTATGTATGTATGTATGTATGTATGTATGTATGTACGTACGTATGTATGTATGTATGCATACATACTTATATTTGATAACGGAGAGGAGAGATTTATTCACATCGTTTACATTTATGTATACGTTACTCTTTTACATGTTTCAGTCATTTGACTGAGGCCATGCTGAAGCACCGCCTTTTTGTCGAGCAAATCGACCCCATGACTTATTCTTTGTAGGCCTAGTGCTTATTCTATCGGTCTCTTTGGCCGAACCGCTAAGTTACGGGGGCGTAAACACACCAGCATCGGTTGTCAAGTGATGGGGGGGGGGCAAATACAGACACGGAAACACACACACACACATATATTTATACATGTATATATATATATATATATATATATATATATATATATAATGTGATAAATAAAAATATATGCATACATACAAACATGTATGTACGTACCGACATCTACATGTATATATACATGCATATATAAATAATTATACGTGAGTACAGGACACCACAATAAGACGTAGAAACGGGAAAATAAAAAAACAAAAAACAAGAAAACGAAAAAACAAAAAACAAGAAAACGAAAAAAACAGTTACAGGACGTGCTCTTGTGTGTTTGATTTCCTGTATCGTATTCTCTTTTTATTTTCTCGTTTTGTATTTATTTGTATTTTTTGTACATGTATTTTTAATTTTGCAGTTTTATTGTTACGTCCTGTTTGTGTTCGTGCTCATTTTGCCCCGCTGCTTGGAATTTTATTTTAATTCTCTCGCAGGAAGACCTAGTGGATTAGTGTTCTGTCTCTGCCTTTGAAACATGCTTGACTCTACTAGCGACAGCTGATGACGGGGTTTTTTTCTTGTGTAGCACGTCCTGTAACTGTTTTTTTCGTTTTCTTGTTTTGATCCATGCATGTTACTCCCTATAATTTTGCCGGGCGCTTTTCTTTCGTTTATTCCTTTCTTCCTTTCGTTTTAGTCCTTTCTCCTTGTTTGCCCTTTCTGATACAAGCCTCTATTTCCTTTTCCAAGTTAAGGATAACTGATTTCATCGATCTAAAAAACGTAAACAAACATACGTGCATGCACACAAATTCAATACACTCACATACGCATGCACACACATACATAAGTGTATATAAATATGAATGCGTATGTATGAAATTATATAATATATACATTACCGTGACTGACCAGTCTATCAGATGTTGCTACACATCGCGGGTCACAATGCGCTTCACATTGTTTTAGCCTTCAAATGACGCCACCCCGCTGGCTAAGCGAGCAGGCGAGAAATATATATATATGTGAGTGTGTACACATACATACATATACGCACACACACATATATATATGAGTGTATATATATATATATATATATATATATATATATATATATATATATATATCTATATATATATATATATATATATATATATATACACACACACACTCATACATTGCTTACCTTAAACGCACATTGTCAAGAGACGGTGGTCTTGATGCAGAGATATACTATCGAACTATCGAATTGGACAGGGAAGTGTTGCATTTGGAAAGCTGGAAAAGCGAATTTGGGTGGATGGAAGTATTTCCTTGAAGACAAAAATAAGTATCTATAAAATGTCTGTAAAAACTGCAGTTCTTTAATTGAGTGAGATGTGGACCACTCAGTTGTCATATGAAAATGCTGGAGAGATTTCACTAAAAGTGCCTCAGACGTGACTTGGGAGTCAAGTGGGAATATTTCATACCAGATACAGAAGTTTTGCGGGTGTTATTTTGGCGTGTGATCTACAAGGGAGGTTACTTTAGGTTACATTTTAGTTTACTTTTCAATTTCTAAAAACCCATAAGATGTTCGCTAAAGATTTTTACAATGTGATCAGCGACGAGACGAAGGCAGTTGAATTTCTACAAGAAACCAGCACTAAATTCACATCATTTCTTAAGAAAATGAAAAGTGCTACTTTCGCGTGTGATCTACAATTTGCTGTGGTGGGTGATCTATGCGCTTATTTTAATTATCATATGGTTTTCTTATTAAAATAGTAAGAATTTTGAAAAAAATACATTTACAATGCTAAGTATGTACAAAATAATTTATTTAAAAAAATTGAATAGCAATTTGATAATAAAGATGAAATATAAATTTGAATAATTTTATCAATGAATTCAGCGAACATCTAGAAACATAAGAAAAAGGTCTTCAGTACTTTTCCTCATCCGTAGCCAACAGAAATAGTCAAGGTGAGATTGGAAGGTTCTTTGGTTCACTCCTCTCATCTTTTTCAAATTATGAATTTTCGAATCCAACCAGGTTCTTTCAATTGCTTCAGTATTGGTTCCAGTATTTGGATCAACATATCTTTGGTGGTTGACAGTAGAATAGTGGAAATTTAGATGATTTAGTTTGGAGTATGCTGGCCATTCGTTGGAATGAATAACCGAATTTTCTGCAACTTCTCTTTGGATTATGGGTTCAAGTGCGTAAGCACATTGTAGCTCAACTGAACAACATGTTATCTTGGCTCAAATGAGATGGGTTGGATATGTTATTCATTAGAATGAAAGATGAGCGATTGCCAAAACGTCTTTGTTTGGTGAGCTCAACTCTGGTAAGCAACTGCAACGTAAGCCAAGGAAAAGTTATAAAGACTGTGTGAAGGGAAACCCGAAGAAACTAGACATGAACATGGGTGAGTGGGAAACTGATGCTCTGGCTCGGAATAAGTGGAGAAGTGCTGTTAGTACTGGTTGCAATGGCTGGAAGGAAAAGATGATTCAGCGCTCTGAGCTTAAAAGGGCCTATCGGAAAGGGACAAGTGGAACTGAAACCAGCAGTAAATATTGGATATGTATTGTGTGCAATGGGGTTTAGTTGTCAAAATCAAAATAAAGAAATTTGAATATCTTTCACTTGTATTTTAAATCCTGTCAGTCAGCAGTTGGTCTTAAAAGTCATCTAAGGGCTTATCAACGGAGTGATTGTGCAGTGTGTGTGTTGACGGTTATCACCTATCAAGATGAAGCAATCATATATATATATATATATAATATATATATATATATATTATATATATATATATATATATATATATATATATATATATCTATATATATATATATATATATATATATATATATATAGGCGCAGGAGTGGCTGTGCGGTAAGTAGCTTGCTTACGAACCACATGGTTCCGGGTTCAGTCCCACTGCGTGGCACCTTGGGCAAGTGTCCTCTACTATAAGCCTTGTAGAGTGGATTTGGTAGATGGAAACTGAAAGAAGCCCGTCGTATATATGTGTTTGTTTGTCACCCCAACATCGCTTGTCAACTGATGCTGGTGTGTTTATGTCACTGTAACTTAGTGATTCGGCAAAAGAGACCGATAAGTACTAGGCTTACAAAGAGTATGTCCCGGGGGTCGATTTCCTTGACTAAAGGCGGTGCTCCAGCATGGCCGTAGTCAAATGCCTGAAACAAGTAAAAGAGAAAAAAAAAGAGTATATATATATATAAATATCGAAAGAGAGAGAGAGAGAGAGGAAGTTAAAACAGCTATCAACCTAAATTTTAGCCACTGGACTACAAACAAACGACTCCTGTCCACCCTCCCACCAGACAGATTAAATTTGGAGTGCCTTGATTATAATTAAACATGTTCACTAAACCGCGTCAGCCTTCTTTTTAAGCACAAAATATCCTGTCACGTGACGCTAACGCATGAACATAGCGGGAAACGTACAAAAGGTTAATCACGTGTTCATTCTCTACCAACACTTGACAGAAAACATTCAGAGCATTGATTGTTTTGACAAGTTCAGTCCACCGTGTCAACCTTAACTTACGATGGCATTGTCATTTGATACCAACACATGAACTGCCTATAAAAATAGGGAAAGCTTCAAACACTAGTCAAAAGCAAGTCAGCTGTAACATCTTTCTATTTGAACTTTTGGATCTTTTCTTTTTGATGGACGGAATTTTCTACTCAACTAAACAATTTGAAACTTCGTATACTTGTAGAATGTGTCAAAAGAAAACGTTATTGTAAACAAACTTGTAATTTGTAACTTTAACGTAGTTTAATTCTTCGAATTTTAACCAATGAAATCCCAGCATTTGAGCTGAAATCATTTGCTGCGTCTAAAAACTCACATACACACACGTCTTATTCATCCTTTTCTCTTCTGTCTTCTGTCTTCTGCATGTGCTAGAAATAACAGCTATATCTCTTAAATCGATGAATTTCGTCGCCCAAAATAAATATTAACAATATGGTTTTGAAGGTCCAGAAACAACAAAAACAAAACAATAATATGCCTAAAGCGGTCTAGAGTTTGCGCGTGGAGTGTGAGTCGTATTGTAAAAATTTGCGAAATATTTTTTCATAAAAGGATACCCCAGCTTGTCGGAAGCTGTGATATAAATTGGGAAAAAAATCCTCGACACCAGTGCGTAATTGGTACTTAATTTATCGACCCCGAAACGATGAAACATTGACCGCCCCACTTCTGGTTTATTTACCTTTTGTGTAAATTTGTTGCGGCAAGGGGCAACTCACGAACGTGTATGTATGCTTGTGTGTGTATGTATATTTCCGTTTGTATGTGTGTGTACGCTTATATATTAATTACTATGTGTTTGTGCAAATGTGTATGCATGTGTTTGAGAGAGAGAGAGAGAGAGAGGAGAGAGAGAGAGAGAGAGAGAGAGAGAGAGAGAGAGAGAGAGTGTGTGTCGTGCGTCTGCTATGTCTGTTTATCAATATCGATAACGCAGCAAATGATTTGAGCTCAAATGCTGGGATTTCATTGGTTAAAATTCGAAGATGTTGGGATTTCATTGGTTAAAATTCGAAGAATTAAACTACGTTAAAGTTACAACTTACAATTTTGTTTTCAATTTTGTTTACAATAATGTTTTCTTTTGACACATTCTACCAGTATACGAAGTTTCAAATTTTTTAGTTAACTAGAAAATTCCGTCCATCAAAAGGAAAAGATTCGAACTTTTTGAAAGTCAGTGTAAACTGTGAAACCGGTTAAAGCTTTAAATATATTAGAAAAAAATATTTTAACTATTCTCAGTGCCTTTTCAACTTCTATTTTCCTATATATATATATATTATATATATATATATACTTTATATAAAGCAGCAGAAAATTCAGCAAAACCTGTTACTCTGAGTTTCCCGTTGCCGTTCATCAAAAACTGTCCGATGAACGGCAACGGGAAACTCAGAGTAACAGGTTTTGTTGAATTTTCTGCTGCTTTATATAAAGCATATTACTCTACCACTGGTATTTGAGTACTCTTTTTTCCACCTTGTTTCACATTTATGTGTTTACTCCGGTATATATATATATATATATATATATAATATATATATATATATATATTATATATATATATATATATATAATTATTTATAATAACGGTAATAGGATTAATAATGAAAACCAGATTAAAGATAGTAATAATAATACCAATTTTAAAAACGCTAAGATGATTAATCCATATTCTATTGAAATCGCCACTAGGAAAGTAAATAATAATGAAAGGGAAACTACTCAATTAAATGATCCTATAAATCCTATAACTAATAGACAGGCGCACATGCTGATTAGAAAGAGTAGCAACTATTATGAAAACAGTAATAATAAATATAATAAGCAAAAATATAAAACAAACACAAACATTATAAAATCTAATAATGAAACCGTAGATAACCTTACACACGGAAAATGTGATTGTGCTAGGAGAACGCAATGCAAATTTTAAAATAACTGTAAAGTAGGAAATATTGTCTATAGATGTGTAGTCACAACAGATAAAAATAAGTGTTAGCTCATGCAAAGAATAGACAAAAATAATGAAAGTTCGTTTAGAAATAATACTAGAAAATTTTCAACAAGTCTTAGCAAGCTTAAGAATAAAAACATTAGATATTCATTAAAATGGGAAACTAATTAGTACTGCGAAACCTTATAAAATAAAGGATGAAAGATGCAATCCATGGCTGGAGGAATTATACCAAATATTTACTTTGAAAACTAAATTAGTTAACACTAAAGAAGAAGAAATCTTTAATTGATTACACAATGTTTTCTTTGTAAAAAGTTTGAGTTACAGAATGCATTAATTTATATAATTTCAGTAATTTTTTTCTCTAAACATAACTATAATAACTATACTAATAAAGATGCATATAAAGAATATAAGAATTCAATTTATAAGATTATATTTATTATATCGGGTTGGCAACTAATTTCCTGCCGTTTTTTTAAATTTTAAATTTCTAAAAGGTTTAATAGAAAAATAACAACTAATTAATCAATATTGAATTCACCCTTGTTTACAACTTCTTCCCAAAGTTCAACAAGATTTTCAATACCTTGTTGGTAGAAATCACCCGATTTCGACTCGAAAAATTGATCCAACCAAGCTCTCAATTCTGCATCAATATTGAACGAAACTCCGCGCATAGCATTTGAAAGAGATCGAAAGAGGTGGAAATCTGTTGCTGCCAAATCAGGAGAGTACGGTAGGTGTAGCAGCACCTCCCAACCATACCTTTGAATGGCTTCCTTCGTCATATTGGCGATATGAGGGTGGGCGTTGTCGTGCAGCAGAAGAACTCCATGCTGCCGATTAGGTCTTTTCTCTTGAATAACTGTGTTGAATCACCCCATCTGTTGAACATAGAGTCCTGCGTTGACCGTTTGGTTCCGTTCAAGCAATTCGTAATGGATGATCCCTTCCCAGTCCCACCATATGCACAACATCGTTTTACGCGGATGAAGATCTTGTTTCACGCGCGGTGTCGCTTGTTCACCGAGGCTAAGCCATTCCTTACGCTGCTTCATATTGATGTACAGGCACCATTTTTCATCGCCAGTAACGATTCGGTAAAGAAATCGTTGCTTGTGTCCATGTGCTGAGCGGTGACGAGCAAGCAAACCAGCGGAGATTGTGGCTCGTTGATTTTTGTTATTGTCACTTAAAGCATGCAGAACCCATGCTCCATACTTCTAAACCTTTCCCATCGTGTGAAGATGCTTCTTTATAGCAATGTTGGAGCATACCATTTTCTCTGCCAGTTCCCTTGTCGTTTGATGAGAATTTTCGTGCAAAAGTTGGTTTAATTGCTCTTCATCGAACTTAACTGGACGGCCAGAACGAGGTGCGTCTTTGAAGTCAAAATTTCCATTTTTGAACTTGGCATACCAATCACGAGTGGTTCTTTCAGCTATGGCACCCTCTTCATATACAGCACAAATGTCGTGAGTAGCTTTTGCGTCCTTAGAACCTTTATTAAAAGCAAAAAGAAGGTGTCGAAAATGTTCGTTTTTCCTTAACTTGACATTCCATTTTAATGATCTGAAAATAAACAACAATTAACTAAAATTAACTAGAAAAAACAAAACAAGACAAAATAGATTCCAAAATGATTCAAAAATAGAATTCTCGAAAAAAATAGATTCCAAAATTTAAAAACACAATAAATTCCAAAATTAAAAAAAACGGCGGAAACTTAGTTGCCAACCCAATAATTTAGAAACACTTTAAAACAATAATGATAATAATAAGAATTTAAATTATAACTGAATACTTCTTTTTAATTATTGCTTAGTAATTATCCACTACTACAATTAAATCCATTAAAATACCCTGTAACTATAAAGTATGTAAATTTAATCAAAAATAAGTATTCTATAAGTAACCACTCCTGCCTAGCCAAGAACATTTGCAAACTTCAACAAACACTGCTGCTACTGCAATTGATACTGCTACTGTTACTGAATTTTTTTTCCAAAACAAACAGCTGAGAAAAACATCTCATACGGGAATGGCATGGTTTACTGCTACTACCAAGCCTAATTCAAACTAATAGCAGAGGAAACTTCCTCTATGAACAATGCCATACTTATATACCTTGAAGAGATCATACCAATAATGCATAAATCGCTGCATAATGAATATGCAACTATATGAAGTAGGTGCGATCGAAGTACGTGTTGGACTGTTATTACAAATAAACTAACTGGAAATAAGCGTAAAGTTTGAATGTTCAAATTCTTCATTCTCCTTATTATCAGTATTGTACTTGACACTCTAAGTAGCCAAGAAGAAAAGTAGGACACCGGAATTTGGTATCTGCCTGGATATTATATCCCTCCTCTTACTATATACATGCATACATACATACATACATACATATATATATATATATAATATCAACAATTTGTTGAATTTGTTGACACTGTTAGTTGGAGTGGTTCATCTGAAGCGACAAGTTCGCTGATAGGTAAAGTTCCTTCTTTTTAGTGTTTCCAAATCCAAATTAAGAAATTTTGAGCTGACGAAAGAAATGCTGATTTTATTTGGCTAATCTTGAAACGTTGACGTACTCAAACGATCTATGTACTTGTGATATTTTTCTGTATTTACCCCCAAACCTTCGTGAGCTGTCTAGAGTAAACATTATCTGAGAGAAATTTTCTTTAAGTAGTGGAAATGCTAAGAAAATTTTTTTGCCTGCTATTTCTACTAAGTTCAGTATGTGGCAAAATAATTTATTTTACTAAGCCCTAATTATATAATGTAATATATATATATATATATATATATATATATATATATATATATATATATATATATACTATTATTTATTTAAAGCAGCAGAAAATTCAACAAAACCTGTTACTCTGAGTTTCCCGTTGAATTTTCTGCTGCTTTAAATAAAGCATATTACTCTACACTGGTATTTGAGTACTCTTTTTTTCCCACCTTGTTTCACATTATGTGTTTACCTCCGGTATATATATATATATATATATATATATATATGTACATATACATTACACTTGTACACACACACACTTACATTCATACACACACACACCTACACAGCCATACCCTCACTCAGACACACACACACAAACACACACAGACACACACCCATACATACATACATCTACACACACACGCCTACACACATACATACACACATACATAAACACACACACATACACATACACACACATACATACACACACATACACGGACACACCCATACATACTTACATACATACACCTATACACACACGCCTACACACCTACATACACACACATGCATACACACACACACATGTACGCACATACACACACATATACGCACATACATATATACCCACACACATGCACACACACACATACGCACATGCATGCATGCATGCACACGCGCACACCTACACGCATACACACACACACACGCACGTACACATACATACATACACACACACATACATACACCCATACACATACATGCATCCTACACACACATACATACATACTCACACATACATACACACACACACACACTCACTCACACACCTGTATGTACGCGCACACACATGCACATACACACACTTCCACACACCCACACGTACATACATACACACTCATTCACATACACACACACACACACACGGACACACATCTATGCACACACATATATACACACATACTCACATACATTCATCGGACACACTGACACCCAGACATACACACAGACACACTCACACATCCACACACATACATACTTACGCGCATACTCGCAGGCGCGCGCACACACGCGCGCACACACACGCGCGCACACACGCGCGCACACACGCGCTTGCGCCGGTTCGCGCACGCATACGCGCTGCATGCACCTCGCTCTTGGACCCGACTAGACCTCCCGCTCGTTCTTGGGACCGTCGCCTGTCGTTGGGTTCTCCCACGCCCGTCTCCGCGGGACCACTCTTCCATCTTCCCCTCAGCTGGAGTCCTTTTTCCTTAACCCCCCCTTTTTTGTTACACACACGCACACACATACACACACCCACTCACACACACATTGCTTAAATATATACATTACTCTTACACACATTCAAATTTACTCGCCATTAATACTACCACGACACTGGACACACACACACACTACTACTCAACACACGCTGGCACGCTACATACGCCCCCACCCCTTCCCCTCCCTCCCTTCCTCCTTCCTTCATTTTCTTACTACTGTTGCCTACTACTGTTCGCCCTACCTCACACGCCTACACACAGACGCACACACTGACAATCATTAATTGTGTTGATGTGCCATTTTCTATCATTAATAAATCTTATCGGCATTTTTGACGACTCGGGTATGCTAGTATTTATATATTATGTAAGGTTGCTAGGAAGCGCTCCTTAGTAACATGTGAATCATGTTAGTAACATGTGAGCCAGTACAATATATATGCTTAGGTTTGGAGAGAGTAGTGATTAAACCGTCATCCACTCCAATCTAACCTCTTGGACCAGGTAGCTTAAAACCCAGTACTTATTTCTCGAACGACTGCCATTATCTTGCAATTGTAGCTACTGTACTGTTCCTCTCATTTCTATATTCTCAATTCTCTCTTCTTTTACTTGTTCTCTATAAATTCCCCATTGACTCCTTCCTTCATTTCTTATGTCATTTTGATCTCATTATTACTTTAAAGCCTTCTCTCTCCCCTTTTATACCGCGATGGCGTTTTATATTCACATATATTGAGTATTTTCAACCTCCCAAATTTATCTCTCCCGATGATTGAATTGTAAAGGAACTGTTTGGAACAGGTTGGGTCTTTTGCACTGTTTGGGTGCAACACAATTTCCTACTTTGTTTCCAAAAAACTACCGGTGTCAGGAACAAGAAAGCAACCTTAGAAAATATGACACTTTATTTCGTTATTTACATAAAGAAGGCACGTTGGTAAATTGGTAACCACTTGGTGTAGGTACAGCAAGACTGAAGTTAAACATGTGTAAAGATAAACCTCACAACAACTCCAGTAGCAACAGAGCCGGTCAAATCTCAAACGTCTGGGACAGTAGCATAGGCTGATAACACGTTAAACACGTCTTCTCTCTTCAACGAACGCCACAGAATGTTAGTTCCCAGTTTTTAGCGCATGTGCTTTAGGGAACTTCCTTAGGCCTTTCCAGAAGGTTCCAGCCCCGCACACGCACACTGAAGAATGACGTCACTACAGAATAAATGACCCTATAATTATAACTTAAGTTTGTGTTATTTGATATATGTCCTGGGTATGAAATTAAAACTACATCCGGTAGCGAGGCTTCAGTCCAGGAGTTCTGGAGTTGCGGTCGGGTCCCATTTATAGGTTAAATGGATTTTGTAAGGGCAGATTGAGCTCTATGGCTGTAGTGAAAGCAATCAAACTAGAAGAAGGAAAGCTCCAAAATTAATACCCTCTTCCAACATGCTCTAAACCACCACTGAAGAGCACGGCTAATGGCAATAACGCAAGGTGTGCCCAATAAAATAGATTCGCACTATCTCATGTTAGTACGCATTCTGCTGCAGGTGAAGATAGCGTGAAACGATGATGTGATATTCATTTGCTAACATTAATTAAGCACGATGCATACACAACGCACACTACTGTACTCACTGATCAGTGAATTTCAGAAACAGGCGGGAAGGATTGCCTAGATTCTCGACTCTTTTATCTGTGACTAGCAGTATCGCCCGGCGTTGCTCGGGTTTGTAAGGGAAATAACTATATAAGCATTTTTAGAGAGTTACTTCCCTTATAAATTCGGGCTTTCTTAGCCATTTCTGTTTTGGTGTCTTCAAGCCATGAAGTCGTTGTTCTAAAAGAACGCTGGTCTCCTTGACAACGCTTTACGACGTTGATTTCCTTAGACTCCCTTCCCCACAGCTTCACGAGGGAGGGGAGGGGGAGAAGCAAACAGGTGCAGGTGTGACCATGGACGCCAACTCCGCCGCCATCGACACACGATGCATTTTATGCATTAAAATGGAATAAAAAATGATGTTGAATTATTTTTAAAATCGTAGACTCATCGTAGACGCGCGCTAATAGTCAGACGGGCTCGATATGAATCACGACTATAGATACCCGAATTTGGTTAAACTGCACCGCAAAATGTGGGAGTAGTTAGGAATCTAAATCGAAGGGGACAGACACTCACCAACTACAGTTTTATATATATAGACTAGCAGTATCGCCCGGCGTTGCTCGGGTTTGTAAGGGAAATAACTATATAAGCATTTTTAGAGAGTTACTTCCCTTATAAATTCGGGCTTTCTTAGCCATTTTGTTTTGGTGTCTTCAAGCCATGAAGTCGTTATTCTAAAAGAACGCTGGTTTCCTTCACAACGCATTACGACGTTGATTTCTTTACACTCCCTTCCCCACAGCTTCACGAGGGAGGGAAGGGGGAGAAGCAAACAGGTGCAGCTGTGAGCGTGGACGCCAACTCCGCCGCCATCGACACACGATGCATTTTATGCATTAAAATGAATAAAAAAATGATGTTAAATTATTTTTAAAATCGTAGACTCATCGTAGACGCGCGCTAATAGTCAGACGGGCTCGATATGAATCACGACTATAAGATACTCGAATTTGGTTAAACTGCACCGCAAAATGTGGGAGTAGTTAGGAATCTAAATCGAAGGGGACAGACACTCACACAACTACAGTTTTATATATATAGACTAGCAGTATCGCCCGGCGTTGCTCGGGTTTGTAAGGGAAATAACTATATAAGCATTTTTAGAGAGTTACTTCCCTTATAAATTCGGGCTTTCTTAGCCATTTCTGTTTTGGTGTCTTCAAGCCATGAAGTCGTTATTCTAAAAGAACGCTGGTTTCCTTCACAACGCATTACGACGTTGATTTCTTTACACTCCCTTCCCCACAGCTTCACGAGGGAGGGAAGGGGGAGAAGCAAACAGGTGCAGCTGTGAGCGTGGACGCCAACTCCGCCGCCATCGACACACGATGCATTTTATGCATTAAAATGGAATAAAAAATGATGTTAAATTATTTTTAAAATCGTAGACTCATCGTTGACGCGCGCTAATAGTCAGACGGGCTTGATATGAATCACGACTATAAGATACCCGAATTTGGTTAAACTGCACCGCAAAATGTGGGAGGAGTTAGGAATCTAAATCGAAGGGGACAGACACTCACACAACTAGAGTTTTATATATATAGATATAAGAGTATCAACTCTCCGGATATTTACCTACCTATGAAGAACTACTCTGGTCTTTCTTTTAGCTCTTTTATTGCTTAATCATATTTATTTAATTATGTATTGCCATCTGAGCAAGGCTACTCAAAGATCCCTTGAAACCTAGATCATTGAACACTCGCTAGGAGATTTACAGCCCTTGAATCCATTTCAATGCTACTTGCTTCAAGCATTGGATTCCCTGTTCTCCGATAGACACAGAAGCGTCTGTAGCATACGCTTGAGGGGAATTCCTCTCTCTTTGTTATATATACATAAATATGGACGTAGTAGATAAGAGCTAGCCTTCGGTCAAGCAGCCTAAGGAATAAATCCTTTGTTCTCGCTTCCTTTGGCCCACAAGAAATTAGTCCAAGGGAGATAACCAATCCCCACTGACCCGCGGACTATTTATTCTTTGGTGACTAAATGACCAAATAACCATAACGGATTCCTGCCTCCCAGAGGAGAAGAGTTACATTTGTCTTCGGCTTTAGAGTCTGGCGAGACGTTCATGGGCTAGGACCTTTGTGGATGCAAGACCATTGATCACTCTATGACCGGACATAGACTTAACTGTGTGTGTGTGTGTATAAGAAATAATGATAAACACAAGTTTACTATAGTTGTTTGGAGCCCTGCTATAAGTGTTCCTAGTGTATTTAGATATTCAACTACAGCAAATCACCAGGAAACATTTTATTGCATTAAGTTACAGATGTGTGTGTGTGTGTGTGTGTGTGTGTGTGCGTGCGCGTACAGTTAGATGTACGACTACTGCTCTATGATTTAGACCTTCAAGTAGTCAGATGTAAATACACCAACACCGGTTGTCAAGTGGTGATGAAGGACAAATTCGGGTATACACACTCACACAGGGTTTCCTTTAAACCCTGTTACTTATTCTATCGGTCATTTTTGCCGAACCGCTAAGTCATAGGGACGTAAACACACCCACAGTAGTTGTTAAATGGTGATAAGGAACAAATACGGTACACCCACACATGCACACACGCACATGCACGCGCGCACGCGCCGCACACACACACGCGCGCGCACACACACACGCGCGCGCACACACACACACACACCACACACACACACACCACACACACACACACACAGAAGACACTTTCCAAAATGCCAGATGGGACCGAACTCAGAAGCAAACCTCTTACCCACGTCAGCACCTATGGATCTCCGAGCCCCCAGAAACAGCTGTTGGATCTATTAATATAAATATCTATATATAAGGTTGTCCCAAAAGTTCGTAGAAAGTCTTGGAAAATAATGATCTTTATTTTGAGGAATAATTTTTGTTGTTTTTGTTAGTACTTGGCGAGTAAAAATTCAATTTTCGCAAGTGTTTACGAACTTTTGGGACAACCTAATATTTATACTTAAATCTCTCTCTATATATATCTCTCTTTGTATATATATATATATATATATATATATATATATATATATATATATATATATATATATATATATATATATATATATATAACGGGAAGCTTTATGAAAATAGACAAAAGACGAAGGCAGGTGGAATACAAACAAACAATTGTATTAGTATGGCGCTCAGGAATATAAATAAAACAAGTCTTTTACGTTTCGAGCCTACGCTCTTCAACAGAAAGATACACAGAAAAGAAACACAGAAAGAAACAAGGAGAGAAAAAAAAATGCGCGCAGAAGCTAGCGAATCAACATATATATATTGCAAATAATAAGATTCGTTGAAATTGGAATGTATGTACCTCCAGCAAACTCAGAACGTAAACGCCTGTAACAAAATACTATGAAGGAATTTTGTTCGTGCTCTAGAGACTCTGCCATTTCATTTTCTGAGCTCGTTATCAGCAACAAAACCAACAACGACAACTAGCGCCAGTAGAATTGACTTTCATTCTTCCCTTTAATTCCTATTCGGAAAATTTGAATCTTATAGCAATGAAATAATTTTATTCGCCAAGATGCAAAAGGGTAAGGGAAGTAACTCTCGCAGCTAACTCTTTTACATTTAACCATAGTTTTCTCCCTTTGCCACCTGTTTATTCACAGAGCACATTAACTTCTTCATATGTACCTATGAGTCATATAGTAATATTGCGAGACAAAGGCCATGTGTTTTCGTTACATACATACCCGTGCACTAACATAAAATAACAAAAATATATTTCCTATAGACATACACTCTCATAGACACACACATCTACATACGCACTCTCAAACAACGACCCTCCTCCCCGTATTCACAAATATATTTTCGCCTACATCTAACATACTATTAACAACAGCCAATTGTTTGCGTTTGCGATAAAAATGTGTTTCTAATGTTACACTGAGATGGGGAAAGTTGTGCATATCTGAGAGAGACTATTTATGTGAAACTCACACCAGCATCTCACCGAACGTCCTACTTACACACTTCCTCTTTTGCATATTACCCTCTCTCTTTTACTCTTTTATTTGTTTCAGTCATTTGACTGCGGCCATGCTGGAGCACCGCCTTTAGTCGAGTAAATCGACCCGGGACTTATTCTTTTGTAAGCCTAGTACTTATTCTATCGGTCTGTTTTGCCGAACCGCTTAGTTACGGGTACGTAAACACACCAGCATCGGTTGTCAAGCGATGTTGCGGGGACAAACACAGACATACAAACATACACACACACACATACACACACACACACACACACACACGCACACGCACACACACACACAAACATATGTATATACATATACATATATACGACGGGCTTCTTTCAGTTTCCGTCTACCAAATCTACTCACAAGGCTTTGGTCCCCCCGAGGCTATAGTAGAAGACGCTTGTCCGCACTGAACCCGGAACCATGTGGTAGGTAAGCAAGCTACTTAAAAAAAAAATATCATTTTACTAATACTGTTAGCATCACCACGGACGCCATCATTTGAAATCAACGAGGAGACAATTTGGATGATCGATTTGTTAGAAATCACGCCTTGTTATTGAGGAACAGTGAAGAATAAAGTCCGAGATACAGTGATCCGATAACTAATTGTTCATGTGTGTGTGTATGTATGAATATGTATGTATGTATGAATATGTATGTATGTATGTATGTATGTATGTATGTATGTATGTATGTATGTATGTATGTATGTATGCATGCATGCATGTATGTATGTATGTATGTATGTATGTATGTATGTATGTTTGTATGTATGTATGTATGGGCCACAACCCGGCAGAAAATCCTCGGAGTGTCTGTTTCGGCAACCGGCGGCTCCTCGGTCGTTCTGTCCCTGCGTCTGCGGACAATCTGCGGCAAACAGGATGTCTCTACATGCGGGATTGTTGTGAACCGCTTGTGAAATCCACATATTCCCACGAAACTTCTTCCAAGGAAGAAGCCGACTCAACCCGCCCAGGGTGAATGGCGCTACAAGTACAAGTAAGTAAGTAAGATCCGATAACGTAGCCTCTACGCGTTTTTTTATTTGTTTGAAATACCAGTTAGATCTCCTTGAAATCACACTATACTCTTTAAACGATTGGATTGTCATGGATGAAATGCTTTTTATAATTGGTTTATGCAATCACTGTTGACCTGATTCTAAGCAACAGTAGCAAGAGCAACAACTGGCAACTCTAAGGCATTATTTAACCATTCAAAATGTGTTCAGGCCTTATAATAAGCGCTGTAACGTCATCGAAAAGTGGATATCTACATTTGTTTATATATCATACTTTCGCTAATTGTTCATATGTGTGTGTGTGTATGAATATGTATGTATGTATGTATGTATGTATGTATGTATGTATGTATGTATGTATGTATGTATGTATGTATGTGTACGCGTGCGTGTGTATGTGTGTGTGTATGTGTGTGTGTTTGTGTGTGTGCGCCTGGCTTTGAGGTTAGGGCGTTGCACTTGTGATCATAAGTTTGTGGTTTCAATTCCTAGACCAGGTAACGCGTTGTGCATTAGACTGGTAAAAATGAAGAATCCTGCGACAGATCGGTGTCCCGTCTAAAGAGAGAATTTGGGAAGCTGGCCTTATGATCCCCATGGTTTGGGAAGGACCTTTTACCCTTTTGTTTTGCTGGAAAAAAATTTCGGATAGAAAGCTGATATTTTAGGAAATGGAGGTGGGGGTGGGGAATTTAGTAAAAAAATTTTTTTGCATAATCGTATGAGATACAGAAATTTGCTAAAATTTTCTGAGAATGCCAAAAAACAAAATAAAAGTGTTATGACGGTTTAAATGGTGTCAGTTCTTCAGTAAGAACTTTGCCAAATGAGAAAATTGTCGAAAAATTTTACTGATACACTTATTTCAAAACCCCACTTTAACATTATTACAATTTAGTGCCCACCCAGAATATTCTTAAGCATATCTAGACACCAAAATCTGGCGACGGGCCTGCCTGTCCGGTAGAAGTAGAAAAATATCTGCAGAACTGTGGTCCACATAACAGAAGGCAAATAATACAGGTCAGTTATTATTGTTTGCAACTGCAAGATAAAGGCCAGTTCTGTGGCTTCTATCACTTGTTTGTCCCAAGATTTTATCTTGATCTTATATCTAGGAAGATAAGTGACGAAAATATGGGTCACCAGTGTGCCGTCCTACGGGGACTGAGCAAGGGTAGTAGGAGCAGGGAGAGGCTATAGCTTTTCCATTTGTTATAGAAAGGAAAAGAAATCCAGTTACTATAACACCCGTGCCGTGATGTTTTCTGGGCACCGTCGGTGATGATGTGCAAGCACTGAAGCTGAAGAAATATCTGGGCCACCGCGACGGTGATGACAACAACGAAGACAAATGGGAATAAGTTTGACCATTCTTCTTGGGACATGTTTTTTCACAGCTCCTGTGTTTGAGCTGCAATCTTGGGCCAAGTATACCAACACTCCACAAGCTGGATAACGCAATGCGCAGTAAAGCAACTCTCACCTCCTTTAGAAAGTTAGTGGCAGGGAAAATATTAATACATGGAAAGTCAAGTTGTTCACACATTCCAAGTTGAAAGACATCTAAAATATGTGTGAGAACAAAAAACATCCCCCATGGAAAACAATTTGATGCGTTGGGTGTAAGATTTGCCACAGAAGCGGAATTCCATCACTCCATTGAAGGATGAGGATTTCATCCTCCTGTCAACTTATATGGGTAAAGATGCGGTGGAAGTGAAATCTGCAGCCATGCTACTAAAATAAGCTTCTAATGGCTGACAGCAATAATTTTGAACAATTTGTCCAGAATGTTTGATCCTTAGCTACCATGATTAATCCTTCTGTTTGCTTTTTTGAGAATTCTCTTTCTCAACCATTTCCAAGTGTCTTCGTCTCTTTCTGCTTCTGTATTCTTCAGAAACTGAGTATGTACATACTTCCTTCACTGCATCCTTTGTATTTTCTTTCCAATTAATCTTTAATTCTAGTGTTCTGCAGTTCACTGTTTCGTCAACTTTCTAACCTGCTCATATCATTTCACAATTCTTTAACCTTCTCAGCTATTCTTTTTCTCCACCATGGTTCTTGTTTGTGTCCTTTTGTATAATTTTTTATTCCAAGATGCTTAGCAGTTACTCATGTGGCTACTTTGAGCAGCTCGTTCAATTTCAGTGATGTCAGCAGTTTGTATATATCCTATGACATTGTTGACTTGACTCGCTTTTTCTTTCAGTTTTTTTTTCCTATCTACGTTCTCCAAATTTGGTGACCTATCCTTAATTGTCATCTGGTCCACAATCTCTTCTACTATTTTGATTTCTTCTTCAATTCCTCTGCTTTGCAATCCTCTCTTAATTCCTCTATCTATATTCAAGATCTCAGTGTTTTCAATCATTGTTTTCAACTTCAACCAACGATTCATTTCTTTGCCTTTTTATCCATTCGATTATCTAATTGTTATTCATTGGGATCACCTCTTTCAAATTCCATTGCAATGGCTCTTTTTATCTCACCTAACTCTACATCTGAATGCTATCCATTTATTTTAAATTGTCAAGTCTGGTCGGCAAGTCTTTGTTCAGTAGTTTCAAAGACACTGATTTCTCTCCATTTGGTTATCATTCGCTTTCTGTATCCTTTTTGACATTATTATTATTATTATTATTATTATTATTATTATTATTATTATTATTATTATTATTATCATCATCATCATCATTATTATCATTATCATTATTATTTCTCTGAAGTTTGGTGGATGGCAGAATCAATCTGTCGTTATGTCAATACTGGTGATATTTATTTTTTTCCGACATTAGCTTTATCATTCGTCGTTGCTGGATCGATAAATAATAATAATAATAATAATAATAATAATAATAATAATAATAATAATAATAATGATAATAATAATAATAATAATAATGATGATGATAATAATAATAAAGAAATTTACCTGCAAAATATTAAGATCACTTTAATCGATTCAATCTTTCCCCCCAAAATATTAGTTCTTGATTTAGTCTTTGAAACCATTACTATTGCATATTTAATGGCGACCGAACAATACAAACGGTAGCGATCTTTGGCAGCAGATCATAGAAACGATAATGGGTTAGAGAAAATATGGTGGCGATGGTAGAAACGACAGAACGTTGGAAGTGAAGAACGCTGCTTATGACTGACGGATGGAAACCTGAATCGCTAAATAGAACCCCTCAGCAACAAGCCAGTCAAACGAACTTGAAGTAGGAAACGATTGATAGAATTCAGTTGAATAGCAAATACAGAATCTGTGGAAAAAAGGACGAATGTTAGCTATCACAAAAAGAGTAGAAGTGCAGGCATGATCGTGTTGCTAAAATAGTGCAATAGTTTGTGGATTCAAAGTCACAGAAAGTGGAATGAATGCGAGCCAGGGGCTGTGATGATGAATGACAGCAGCAGGAAGTAAATCAGATATAAATGTATAGGACGAAAGACAAAACCTAAAGCAAAACAAAACAAAAAAATAATGAAAAAACAAAAAGATGTAAGATCATTGACTTTGCAATACCCACCACTTGTTATGCGCTCATAAATTAGTTTGATAGTTGAGCTCCGATTGGCTGTATGCAAATCAGTTCATAACTGGGGTTCGGGACTCTCGTGAGAAAATAATTTCGCGGCCGGGATCCACCCACTGGAAACTGAACGCGTCATTCCCAACGTACCAAACTTACAGAGATCGATTAGAGAATTAGTTAAGCGGACGTTGACGAGGTCAGTCCTCAACAACAAATGGTGGTTTGCCCTGAAAAGGCCAATCGGAGTAGAAGCTATAAGGTTTAGTAAGGTATTAGTGACAGAAAGAAATAAAATAGAGGGGAAAATTAGTTAGAAGTTTAGATGGGGTTCTTAGGGAAGACATCGCAACCGATGTGCTCGCGACGAGATTGGTCTGGGACCAAAGCGCAAAGATTGCATTTTCAGAGCTAAGGCGTGTGCTCTAAAAAGTGAGGGAACGAAAGCTGCTCAATTGGCCCCAATGGCAGAGGTGCAACGTGGTTATAGGTGGACCAAAATGGGTGCACGGTACTCGAGTCCAAACAGATGTGTGCAGTATTTAAGCTGCACTTCGCTCAACTCTTTTAAACGAATGACAGTCCGGAACGCAGGATGGACTTCAGTGCCTACCTTGATAGCGTTCCACGACTCACGGCAAGAAAAGTAGAGCTTTGCGGGATGTGATGATGGGCTGCAAGGTATGAATGGTCTACCAGACGAGCTTTGATTTTATATGCCAGATCTGTCTGGCTGCTTTTAGGAAATATTTACTGCAATTGGCAACAGAACAAGAAAACTTCTAGTTCTGTGAGTAGAGGAGCGGCGGTGCTGCTAAGAAAAGACCCAAACAAGCGGTATAAAATAGAAAATTTTAGGCTTATAACGCAGCTGAACGCAGATTTCAGAATTTTAGCTAAGATGTTAGCGAAGAGGTTGGTGCTTATACTCTTCTCTTTACTCTTTTACTTGTTTCAGTCATTTGACTGTGGCCATGCTGGAGCACCGCCTTTAGTCGAGCAATTGTAAGCCTAGTACTTATTCTATCGGTCTCTTTTGCTGAACCGCTAATTTACGGGGAAGGATGAAAGGCAACGTCGACCTCTGCAGAATTTGAACTGGGAACGTAATGACCGACACATTTTGTCCGACGTGCTAAAGATTCCGCCAGCTCGCTGCCTTATGGTCAAAGAACTGATTGGTGATGTACAAATACGCGCCATCTCAAGCAGATCTGTCCCTGGCAACCTCTAACCCATGCGATACATCATAGACATGGTGGGTAAAGAAGCTGGAATGGATGGAGCCCTGATAAATTTGGATCGATCAAAAACCTTCAATACGGTCGGTCCGCAATGCATGGTGGTTGGTTTCGGCCCCGTTTTCCTTGGCTGGATTACCGCAATGTACAACGAGATCCGTCAAAGGTTTCCCCCTCTCGTCTTTTCTGTATGTGTAGGCTGTAGGACTACCACTACAGAAACTGGAGCCGTTGAGAAACATCTCGCGCAAACTAGAACGTGGGAGAACTTTGTCGGTATATGCGGACGACATTACAGTCATTGTGTTGAACACTAGACATAAAGGGCATTTTAGGGCATACACTAGGCATACAAGCCCTGACAGAAGCAAACATTAACCAAGAAAAGTCAGGGGACCCACCACTCAGCACCTGAAGTGGCGGGTCTATACCTTCCAATAATGTCATGGGACACTGGAAGGAGGAACCGGTTAACTTGTTCGAGGCCTGGTTTAGTCTGGATTTCCGAGTGGAGAAGAACTGGGACGAAGTGACGGGTAGGGTAGCCAGTCTCATTCAGGAATGGGCCGAGAGAAAGCTTTCTCTGAAAGGCCGGAGAGAGGTGGCAAATGTATACATCGCCTACGTTGTATATTACCACTTGACCATCGTTCTTTGCTGCAGTTTACACCTGACAAAACGAGTGCATAGTCTTCCGCTTTTTGTGGAAAGGACGCATTCCTCTGGTCAGACTCTCCATTTGTTGCCAACACCCGCTGAATGGGCATGCCGTGGCTGCTGATGCGCAGACATGAGCTGACGGTGAGCAGCCGTTGGTGAGACTCGCTCTGCCGCAGCTCGTCTGTTTGACTGAGCTGCAGCCCTGGATCAAACGTAGACCGAAACGGCGTCTGGCACCTAGAGTATTGTAAGGTTTCATCGTTACGGGGTCGATGAAATAAGTACCAACTGAGATCTAGGGTTGATCTATTAGACCAGCCCCATCCCCACAAAATTATAGGCCTTATGCCTATAGCAGAAAGGATTATCATTATTCAATATGTCCTTGTTTTTTGAAGACTAGGCGTTGTTTGTGGGATATTTTGCTGCTATTTGTATCTCTAGTCGCAATTATCTTATTCCTTCCTATTTAAGTGTACAATGACAGAAACTATAGTTTTCTGATAAAAAAGAGAGGATGAAGTTCATTTCATGTTTATTCTACAGTCGGTCTTTTAACAGTTTACGACGGTTCGTGACGTGGCTAAAGATTTTAAGTAGATCTATATGAAATAGTTTTTCCATCTTTAACTCGTTTGCGCATACACTTAATTTGATTCTCGTATTCTTTGATATAGATAGCTTTCTTTAAAGAAATTAGCCATCAATTAGATAAAACGTTTTCTAAGATATTCCTTTGAAATTATTTTCTTTAAAACAGACAGAAAGCTTCTTAGACATTTCTTTGAAGAATTTTCCTATCTTAAGATGTTGGTATTTCAGCAAGAAACAGAATATTCAGTCGAGGATTATGTAATACCATGTAGCATTAGGAAACATTCACTTCTAACGCTTTTATACAATTAAATTATCTAATCTTGACAACCATGTCACGATTCGTGAATGCAACTGAATGTTCTTCATGTTCGACGTTTAATTATAGTTCCACAATTTTCAGTTGATTGAATTCTAACTAGTGACAGCCATTTAGTAGTAATAGTGATGATGGTGATGCAGATGTAGTGGTAAAGGTGTTGATAGAGATTCAACAGCAGTGATGTGTTGGGAATTTAGAGTGATGGTAGTGGTGATAGAGGTGGCGGTAGTGATGCTAGAGGTGGTAGTGGTGGTGATGATAACTGTGATTTAATAGTTGAGTTGATAATTATAATGTTGATTTAAAAGTTCTTATAACTGGGACTTAAGTACCCCAACTTTGTAGTGTCTTATAGCCTGAATTATACACCACCTTCTACAGTATCATATATATGCCACTACACTGTTGTATTTTACAGTCGGAATTATACACCTCTCTATAGTGTCTTTTAGTTGTTTTATAGTTCTGATTTATACACCCTGTAGTGCAGTGTTTCTCAGCCGTTTTGTCCCACGTTCCACATTGATTTTCGAATAACTTTGTGCCCCGCCATAAACGGACAACGTATATAGCCTATATATTCAAAGTTTTAATAGAAAAGATCATTTATTTACTTCTAACTTACTTACACCAAAATATCACAACTCGCCAATGAGCCGTGCTACTCACCCTGAGAAACACTGCCGTAGTTTCTTACAGTCGCGATTTATAAACACCATCAAACTGTAATACCTTACAGCACACGTACATTTTGTGATATATATATATATATGTATATATATATATGCAATATGATATGTGACAATTATTCGGTTGCCATAAAAAACTCTGAGTTTCGGATATCGGGGCGGCAAACTACTCCGGCATCTCGTCAGTTATTAAGATAAACAAAAATGCTATGAAAAAATCTTTTTCATAGCATTCTTGTTTGTCTTAATAACGTTCCTCTGTTCAAATTAGACTGCACATGGACACCCTTGACACCATTCTGAGAACTGAGTTCACCAAGAATGACAAAAAGGATAGAGAAAGCCCTCCCCCGGACCCAGCGATCCCTCAAAAGAACAAAACCAAAGCCATAACAGAGAGGCCTGCAAACGAAGGAAACAACGATACTGGTCCTGTTTCCAACAAGTTAGAAGACGAAAGAGTTGAGAGGGCCGAAAAAGGCAAAGAAAAACATAAAACCGACAAAACAAAAGCTGTCAGAAACAAAGAAGTGCGTGGAATAAAAGAAAGGGAAAATGAAGAAACAACAAAAGATGTTGGGACGAAGCAGAAAACCCCCAACAAAAGCCACTGGAGTTAAAAAACAAAAGCAGAAGCTTTTGCAAATTTTACCTGCAAGAGAACTGCCGGCACGGTAATGATGGTGCAAACTGTCAGTTTGCACATCAGAAGCCTTACCAAAACTGCATGGGCCCAAAACAATACTCCCTTCCACGAAGAGGATAAAAAGAAATGCACCAAAGAAGAAAAAAATGGCACACTGTTTACTCCCCAAAGACGATATGCAGATATAGTGCGTAACCCAACAAACAGCCGGATGTGGGTAGCAGCTGAACGACAATCTTTTTTGTGCATGGCACAAAAGATTGTCCGGCAGCTGACCTGGCTACAAACACAAACTTGGAACTACACCCACTACCACACAAGGCCACCACCACCAATAAATACCGGATAGCCACCACTAACACCAACGCAGACGTCACAAAAATATTTCTTCTAAATATCGCAGGGCTGTTGCACGTCAACAGTAAAACAAAAATCTCGTTCTTGAGAGAGCTTGCTGCATGCAATCAAGTTCTATGCATAGCACTTGTGGAAACGCATCTTAGACCGGATATAAGGGATGCAGAAATACCACAATATGTTGTCATACGCTGGGATAGAAAGGAGAGGAGCCATGGTGGAGTTGATGTGTACATCCGAGAGGACCTCACACCTTAGGTCCTGTTGTCATATTTAAATTCAGTGTGTGACACTCAAATTGTACACATAAGACAACTTAATGTTGTCATATGTACTACATATTGTCCACTGGATGCTCCAAATCATGCGGGTAAGTTTGAAGACTGCCTAGCAAAGATAGAAGTTCTCACCAAATTGGAACAATACATCAGTGTATTCCTGGGGGGCCAGACACTCCCAAGAATGGCATACCACCAGCAAGCACAGGCGGATTCCTTACTCCACCTTATCAATGATTCTTTCATGGAGCAAATTGTGTTGCAATCAACCAGGGCAAATAATATACTGGATATCTGCTTCACAAACAATACGGACATTATCCATAATGTTAGAGTGACACTGACGTTGGTTTCGGATCACAAATAAACAGAACTATCTATGTATGGACCAAAAACCGCTGCAGACGTACAGCCTATACAAAGCACCCAAAATGTCTCCAAACTGAATTTTCATAAAGCAAACTGGAAGTTGATTGAGAAAGAGATCCTCAAATAGGATTGGCCTAAATGTCTCAAAGCATCAGACATTGACATGAAACACAAACATTTCATGTTCATAATGCAAGCCATACGTGACAAATCTGTCCCAGAGCGCAGGGCCAGCATACACAAAAACAGGATCCCTCTGTAAGGAAGATTCTTATGAGACGACGTATTAGAGATTGCGAACTGCCTGAACAAGCGCCCCAAAAGTGATGAGAAGTCTTTCCTGGAGAGAACGCTGTTGGAGATTGAGAAAAGTCTGCATCAATCTTACGAAAAGGAGAGAGTAGATAAAGGAACTTGGGTTATAGAAAGTATCAAGTCGAACGCTAAAGCTTTCTTTAAGTTTGCCAAAGAAACAGCCTCAGTACACCACAAGATAGGGCCCCTCTTCCAAAAAGATGGCCCCTCACAGGAAATCCAATGAGTATAAGTGAAATACTGAACTAACAGTTCCAAAGTGTATTTACTACATCTCTGGGATATAGGCAAGTGAACAAACCAGCGGACCTCTTTGCAAATTTACCTGTAACCAAAGAGGTGATAATTGATTATACCAACATTAAAGATGTAACACTGGCCATAGATGAAATTGACACAAACTCAGCTGTTGGCCCTTCTCAAATCGTGCAAACGAGCCCTTGCAAAACCATTGAAGCTTCTTTTTCAGAATCTTCTTGCAAGTGGTAAGTTCCTAGACAAACTGAAGGAAGGGATAATATGCCGTATCCATAAAGGAGGAGGCAGAGTAGATGCTAAAAATTATATGCCTATCTCTTTAACCCCACATATCAGCAAAGTCATGGAATGAATAGCCTGCAAGAAACTAATCGCGTTTCTTGAAGAAAATGACTTGCTGATTGACACCCAGTATGGATTTCGACCAGGTAGAAGTTGCCTGACACAGCTCTTGCAACATTACGACTGGGTGTTAAAACAGCTGCTAAATGACTCAAGTGTGGATGTAATATATCTCGACTTTGCAAAAGCCTTTGATAAAGTCAACTGTGGTATATGTCACAAACTGCGTGATCTCGGCATAGTCGGAAAACTTGGAGACTTTCTAAAAGATAGACGTCAGGCAGGGTGGCCAATGTAGCTACCTCAACGGAAACATAAATAGCAAGTGGTGTTTCATAGGGCATTGTCTTAAGGGCTACTGCTATTCACAGTGGCCCTCTCAGATATATCTTCAGCTGCTCAGATAACCATCCTTGCTAGCTATGCAGATGACACAAAAGTCTCTCAGACAATACAAAATCTTGGAAATATTGTGCATCTACAACGGGAGTTGGGTGCAATATACAACTGGGCTGAGGAAAACAACATGCAGTTTAATGCAGGAAAATTCCAAGCCCTGCACTACGAGCACACAAAGCCGAATTACATGCAGACAGGAATTACATGCAGACAGGATACACTGGCCTGGGAAGAATTGCAATCCCTGAATAAAAATCAGTGTGTGACTTAGGCATTGACATGAACAATGATTTACCTTTCCAGGTGCATATTACCAATTTGATAATAAAATGCAGATGGCTAGCTAGATGGATCCTACGAATTTCTGAAACAAGAGAAAGATGTAACTGCAGAATTAAATCAAAATGCCCGGCCCCTGATTTATGCGGGTTAATTAACATAATCTATAAGTGCTCCGTAACCACAGATAATAATAAGTTCTCTTATGTTGGATGCACTGTAAATTTTAAACAGAGATTGAATAATCATCTCTCATCTTTTAAATTACGTCATAAGGCTGATAGCACTACTCTTTCTAGTAAAATTTGGGAACTAAAAAACAATAATATCAAATATAACCTAAATTGGGAATTAATCAGAAGAGCAAAACCCTATAAAAATAGCAGAGTAGGCTGCCAACTTTGCTCCATGGAAGCATTTGAAATACTAATGTATAAAAATAATGGAGAAATTCAATTAAACAGCAGAATTGAACTTGGAAATTCTTGTATACATGCTCGGTTTAAGACTCTTAAATATTTTAAATGATATTTTAAATCATATCTCAATTGATAACTGTATACTGGAATCATTTTACATAAAATTCATTTTGACTTACATATCACTCCTACTTAGTATATATTTAACTAGAAAGATAAGTTCTAACTAGCTATGATTATAATTTTTCTCTCTCTGATGGTACTATTTGATACTTATTGACTTAAATTATTTATTTGATTTATTTCTATTGGACCATATTATTAATAAATTAATTTTATCTCCATTTCTTAGTCTATTTTTTATCCCATTACAAACTTTAGTTAGTTAATTCTCTTAATTTCTTTTAAATTTTTAAAATTAATTTCTGCTAATACCAGACCTATAGTAGTGTATTGTGATGTGATATAATTTATCAAAATAAAATAATATAATATAGTGTAGTGTATTATAGTTTAGTATAATAATAATATAATTGTTTAATTTCATTTAATATTTTCATTTAATAACATTATGTATGTTTTATAGTTTAGTATAATAATAATATAATAGTTTAATTTCATTTAAAAACAACCCCATTTTTCTTTCCTTTCTAATGACCTCTTTGTAACCTGACAATCTATTAATAGTAACATTTATAAATAAAGAAATAAATTGTTGACCTCAGTTAGAATTTGTTCCAAACAAACTTAGACTTTTTTGTTAGTATCAAATTGTGCCCATCCCCTTAGCTTCCCCTTTCCTTTCTCTTTGACAGCTTAAATAGCAGTAACTGATTAAATTCCTACCCCCTTCCTCCTCTTTCTGTGATTCTTGAATATTTCATTAACTACCTGAACCACTACAATATAAGGCTGTCATTTTTGCTTCTCATTCGGACTCCCTGATATTTTCGCATGATTGTACCCTAAATCCCTCCACAAAACTGGATTACGAACTATAAGGACATACAAAAATTTGTAAGTTCTAGACTTTTTCATCAGATCTCCAAAAAAATCGAACTTATCTGCGATTCTTGTTAATTTCAATAACAATCTGTTCCTCTACACGACATGACAGTCACTATGTTATTACTCAGACTTTCCTCTACATGATGTGGCAGGTACTTTGCCTCTTACTCGGATTTTCAGAAATTTTGCATGACTGTATCCGAAAATTTCTTCATACAACTTGATCAAATATTCAATATGAGCTATATGTAGACATGCATAAATTCTATAGGTTTAAAACCTTTCATCTGATCTCCATGAATCGAACTTTCTTCAATGCAGTTAATCCTACAACCTCTTTTATATCTACCCCTTTTGATGTTTGGGAATTCTCTGATATGTTTTCGGCTGACGAGTACGAGCCATCTGTATTCACTGCATTTTTTGTAGCTTATTAAAGATGTCCTCGTACGAAACGATCGTACCGAGATTTTAATCCATTCTTGTTGCTTTTTTCCTATATATATATATATATATATATATACATATACACATACATATACATACATACATACATACATACACACACACACACACACACACACACACATACACACACACACACACACACACACACACACACACACACATATATATATATGTTGGGTCATCCCATTAAAAATGCTGTTTTTTATACTTCTTTTATTCTAAAAAATTAAGATAAAGTTCTTTTTTAATCTAAAATACCCTCTCCTTAATTTTCTACAATGCTATTCCATCTATCTGGTAGATTTGCAAGATCCCTCTTCCAAAATTCTCTTGTCCGTGACGAAAAATACTCCACCAGTACTGTTCTGACCTCGCCTACAGAATTTATATTTTTTCCGTCCAAATCATTTTGAAGACTGCGGAATAAATGGCAATCAGATGGGGCTATGTCCTGCGAATATGCTGGGTGGGGCATCGTTTTCCATTCAAACTGCTCCAACCTTTGGAATATCAACCTCTCGCTGTATGTGGCCGAACATTATCCTGATGAAAGAAGAACTTTCGTCTTGAAACCAAAGACGGTAGTTTTTCTTCTAGCGCTGGTGTCAACGAATGGTTGAATGGCCAAATCCATGCCCCTCTGCTGGTTCCTCAACAATTACGATAGGATTTTGTTTCACCGGGGTTTGCAGGACGTCCTCGTCGAGCTCTACATATCTTTTCTTTCTCTCTCTTTTTCTCTCTCCCTCTTTTCCTTTCTTTCTCCCTCTTTTTCTCTAATCACGTGAAAGCGTGACGGACGGGCTAAGTAACACAGTGACAAGTAGAATTATAACTTCAAAGCGGCGAATCGGCAGAATCGTTAGCACGCTGGACAAAATGCTTTTGTTTGAATCTGAATTCAAATTCTACCGATGGGAGCTTTGTCTTTCACCATATCGGGGTCAACAAAATAAGTACCAGTTCATCTCTCCCCGACAATTGCTGACCTTGTGTAAAAATTTGAAAGTATTATTACCTTCACTGTATTCTGATGACAAAACTGGGAGACATGAAACGTTAACGAAATAATGGCTTGAGTAAAAGCAGACAAAAATTACGAGCAGACCTTAAAATATAGATCTCAGAGCACGGTCATATCTTTAATACATGTTTTGAAAAGAAAGCTGATTAAACACACACACACACACACACACACCACACACACACACACACACACACACACACATACACACACATACACACACATACACACACACATACACACACACACAATCACGTATGTAGAGAAACATACATAGACAAGGCGCGCACACACACATATTTCTTTTCCGCGTTTGCAATATATTATTTTATCGCCATTTTCTGTCTACTACTACAAATTCTGGAGTCTCCAGAAATGCTATCACTTTTCATAGATAAGGAGAAAAAAAATCGCATCACACTTTGGAGAGTTATTATACATTACGAAGAAAACTAACGAAACTATCAACACAAGAGCAATTTAGCAGTTAATAACGTGGAATGACATACAGTTTGTTCATACCTGCATAAACATATATATTATATGTGTGCGTGTATTTACGTATTTATGTATGTATGTGTTTGAATGTGGTGAAGGAGAGAGAGAGAGAGAGAGAGAGAGAGAGAGAGAGAGAGAGAGAGAGAGAGAGAGAGAGAGAGAGAGAGAGAGAGAGAGAGAGAGAGAGAGAGAGAGAGAGAGAGAGAGAGAGAGAGAGAGAGAGAGAGAGAGCTCTTCAATGTTCTTGAAGAAGTGACAGTTTTCAAATATGATAACCATATCTTGAAGAGAATAGCTTCTATAAATCTTCAGATTTTCTTTTGAACTCGTATTCCTTTTTGTGACTTTTATTCAAGAAAAGTAGGTGTAAGTGTCTCTATGTGCAAATGTGTGTGTGGTGTGTGTGTGTGTGTGTGTGTAGGTGAACCGTATCTCTATGCTCTTAATTGCTTGTGTCGTGATACTATCTTTTTGTGTGCGTCCGGAAAGGAACATATAGGATGAGTGAGTGAGAGAGAGAGAGAGAGAGATAGATAGATAGATAGATAGAGAGAGAGAGAGAGAAAGAGAGAGAGAGAAAAGGGGATTGGAGGAAATTGAAAGTAGAGATAAATTGTGAAAGAAAGCAACAATGTGTATTTGTATACAAACTTCGACATCACACACACGCACACACTCAAATACATTTTACACGCAGACAGAGATATGCCCCTCTCTCTCCTTCTTCCACCTCTCTCCCGCTTCTCCCCCTCTCTCTCTCTATATATATAAAGAGAGAGAAAGATAGAAAGCTAGGTCTTTTTTTCATGCAACCAAATCTACAAAGAAATAGTTGAAGATACACTTGAAGTGTTTGAGGATATTTTTATAACCTTGTATTCATCTATAGGTACACATGTCTTTAATGGGTATGTATGTATGTATACACACATACACACACACACGCAGGCATGCACACACATATATCCATATTACAAACAGCTGCATGAATACACGTAATTTCAAGCAATCACATAGACTCACATATAAAGTATAAGGCTTGTATCGTCATGGCTTGAAATCCAGTATAAGAGATAAATATTATTGAACAGCATTTATCTCTTACCAGATGGAGTACTTATTTTGTTGATCTTACTTTCACGGAACAGTATACTATACACATATATATAATCTACCCTTATTACAACACATAACCCAAGAAACTCAGAGGTTTACAATATTACCCAGCAGAACATCCTACAACTAAAATAAGATACAAGAATGGAATAAACATTTGAAATACACAAAATAATAAAAAGTAAAAGACAATCAAAGTTCCCCCCAAAATTCCTCAAAAATTGTGGCCGCCCCAATTGCGAGACCTGCGTCAACAGTATTGAAGACACAACAAGCAAATTCAAATCAGGACAGACTTTTACCGTAAAAAATCACTTTACATGTTCTTCAAGGAATTAAATATAGGCTATCAAATGTCAAGGATGTAATGAAGATTACATAGCCCAAACAAAGCTTACTCTAAGAAATAGACTGACCATTTACCGACAACAAATACGAGACCTCAGTACTAGATAGATTCCACTGAATGGTCACATAGACATATGTGCAAAAAACAGTCTCTCAAATTCCTGGTCTTCCCACTCTATCTATGTCCAGCGAATACCGCCGATGAAGCACGGATAAACAAAGAAAATATTTTCATACAAAAGTACAAACCAAAACTTTACAAACTTTAACAGAGTACATACACAAATAACTATTCACACACAAAATTCATTCTGCCGTTTATGAGAAAGTTACACAGCTAACAACCTAAATTTTAGCCATTGGACTACATACAAACGACTTCTGTCCACCCTCCCACCAGACAGATTAAATTTGGAGTGCCTTGATTATAACTAAACATGTTCATTCAACCGTGTCGGCCTTCACTTTAGGTGCTAAATATAATATCATGTGACACTAACACACGGACGTAGCGGGAAACGTACAAAACTTAATCATGTATTCATTCTCTACAAACACTTGACAGAAAACATTCAGTGCATTTGATTGTTTGACATGTTCAGTCAACTGTGTCAGCCTTAGCTTACGACGCCAAACATTGTCACTTGATACTAACTCACGGACGTAGCGGGAACCAACAAAAATTTCTAAGCCCAGTCATGTGACTATCCTCTACCAATCAAATCCTATTTAAAACATATACTAATTTGAGCCATAGACTCCCTATAAAAACAGGGCAAACTTTAAACGCTAATCAGAAGCAAGACAACTGCACATAAGCCACGTCTTTCTATTTGAACTTTTTGAAGATCAGTGTAAACTGTGAAACCGGTTAAATATTTGAATGTATTAATAAAAATATTTTAAGTATTCCCAGTACAATTTCAATTTCTATTTTCCCTATATAGATATATATACATCGGACCTTATATGATATCTGACTTATTCTTAAACGAAAGGGATGTCGTATTGAGTATTTTAATCTTAGAAACACTAAGACAGAAAACAAAGATGGGATGCCTGAAATAACATTTTTTATTGATCTTCTTACAAACGGCAACAAAAATAATATTGATATGAACAAATTAAAAGGTAGATTAAAGGGAATAAACAAAAGCTATCTATAATAACCAGCAAAAAGAGAGGACGAGATTAATTTGAAATATTCCTTCTCTCATCCATCTTCTTACACCACCATAATGAAAACATCAGAAATGTTACATGTTAGACGTGCAGTATACATAAGGAGATAGTTTAACTGAGTTGGAAGATGGTTACAAGTCACCAGTCTCAAATCAGAAACTATATATTATTGTAGCAGGGCAACGTCAAAGATTGTTATCGATTTTACACAGACTTATAATTAATGAACGGCGGGTAAAAGAGGAAAGGAGTGTGTGTGGGAGGAGAGAATAACTTGTTATAACTAATCACATTGAGCAGTAGAATTTCTAGTTTGAACAGATTTATAGATATTTGTTTAGTTTGGGGTTGAAGATTTGGTGGTTCAAGAAATAAATTTAAAAAACAGACACTAAAGAGAAAAAGCAGAAAGGAAAGGGGGGAAATTAATAAATTATGATTTCAAGTCATGTTCACAATACATCTGCGGAAATTATAACAATGCGAGTATGCAATATATGAATCCAAACGTGCTTGTATGCAAGTATCCCTGTATGCACGAAAGTGTGTATATATTTATGCATGCATTATCTATTTATTTATGTATATGTGTGTGTTTATGTATCTAGCAGTTAGCTTACGTAAGTAAGCATGTATGTACGCATGTTTCTTTCTTTTTATCTATCTATCTATCTATCTATCTATCTATCTATCTATCTATCTATCTATCTATCTATCTATCTATCTATCTATCTATCTATCTATCTATCTATCTATCTATCTATTCTATCTATCTATCTATCTATCTATCTATCTATCTATCTATCTATCTATCTATCTATCTATCTATCTATCTATCTATCTGTCTGTCTGTCTGTCTGTCTGTCTGTCTGTTGTAAAGTGGGTTCCTCCCACTGGTGTGATGTGTGACTGCCGTTGTACTGTAGTTGCTGCTTTACGCTAGTATCCAGAATAATTACTATTTCTTTACTGCCCACAAGGGGCTACACACAGGGGACAAACAAGGACAGACAAAGGGATTAAGTCGATTACATCGACCCCAGCGCGTAACTGGTACTTAATTTATCGACCCCGAAAGGATGAAAGGCAAAGTCGACCTTGGCGGAATTTGAACTCCGAACGTAACGGCAGACGAAATAGAATAATTACTAGTCGTCGGATACCGTTGTATATCTTCGTACCGGAACAGCAATACACAAACTTCTGTCTTACTATCTCTGATAGCTCCACAAGACACCGACTAGAACTGGCAGCTGGTTTATTTTTAATGGCTGGTCCTACCACTTTTTACCGGGAGGGCTATACCGTTTCACTATAAATCTTCCCTATTAATTATTTTAACGATCAATTCCTTTTATTCACCCCACCTCCTTTTTTTATATACTCTTTTTTACTCTTTTTACTCTTTTACTCAATATCTTTTCTTCTTTCATATAGCCAATCCATCGGTATTTCTAAGGCGGCGAGCTGGGAGAAACGTTAGCACGCCGGACGAAATGCTTTGCAGTATTTCGCCCGTCGTTACGTTCTGAGTTCAAATTCCGCCGAAGTCGACTTTGCCTTTCATCCTTTCGGGGTCGATTAAATCAGTACCAGTTACGCACTGGGTCGATATAAGCGACTTAATCTGTCTGTCTGTCCTTGTTTGTCCTCTCTGTGTTTAGCCCCTTGTGGGTAGTAAAGAAATAGGTATTTCTACTCTTGTTGGTTCCTTTTCTATGAATCTTTCCTGAAGCTGATTTTTGTGTCTCCTTTCCATTCTATTTCTGCTTACACCAAACATCATTCTTCATGCGTATATTACCATTTCTCCTTCTTCCCAGTATTGCTTGCCATTTTAATACATTCTTACATATACGTTATCACTGATTCTAAAGCATTTCAGCATGTATTTTTTCTTCACTGGTAACAGTTTATCGAATACTGATTTCACCTTACTGGCAAACATTAATTCTGTTGGTGAACTTCTTCCTGGCGCATTTGGGTTCGAAGTTACTTAAGACTTGTTGGATCGTAGCCTCATCCGTGGCTTCCTTATTAGCTTTCTTTAAAGCTCTCTTAAAAGTGTCCACGAACCGCTCGGCCCTTCCTGTCGATCTAGGGTGATACAGTGCTATACTTTTATGTTCTAACGTGAACATCTCGCCGGACCTTTTAAACTCACAGGATACAAACTATGTTCCGTTACCAGAGACAATTATATCCGGTACACCAAATCTTGAGAACAGCTCGTGTAAGAAGTTTATTACCGTATATGCGGTTGGTCGTTTACACCTCACGACCTCAGACCATTTTGTGTAGCTGTCCACTACTATTATGTAATAATATCCATTTAGAGATAGCTGAAAGCCTTTAATTAAATTGAACGATAGTAGAATCTATTACATACTTTTTGTTTTATTTCCTATTTTTAAATATATCATACTTTTCATCTTGCTAAAATTTTAAAATAGTTTTCAATTTTTAAAATTAAGTTTATATTTCTTAGTATGTTACTATAATAATTTGATAATATTTCAGCATGTCTCTTGATGTTTAAGGATCACAATATTATATATATATATGTGAACTGTAGATCAAACTTGTTTATAATCTATTAAGTGAAAAAAATGTTTGTCTTTACACGATAATAATATCTAAGCTCTATACAAGTGGTTTTTAATCTGAGTCTTGTAACAAAAACATTTACAAAATAATAGTAAATATTAAAGCTACAATTCAGAATTAGTGAGAGTTTTGAGGGATATAAAGGGTGGGGGTGGGGGTCAATAAATACAGAAAATGATAAGCGGCGCTAAGATGGTTGAATATGAAAACTAAAGGTATAAGGCGATACTTTTGCATTTTTTTCATTAACTTATTTGACCATGCTCTCGTTAAGAGAATAACAAATATAATTAGAGAAATTCCTGCTTTTTCTCAAGGGGTCGAAACATAGCCGTTTCGTTCTCTGTCTGTCTGCGTCTCTTTCACACACTAAAATACATACACGTATGTGTATTTATTTTATTTTGGAAAAATTAAAAAAAGATACATTAACTGATGCGGTTTTCGATGCGCTCTACTTACGAAAGCAACGAGATTGTCACGGTTGCAGTACATATTTCGGTTTACACACATACACACATACAATATATATATATATGTATATATATATATAATACGTACACACACACACACACATATATAATATACATATAAACACACACCACACACATAACGCACTTGAAATGCAAATATTTGAAATGTAGGTGCTCTAAATGATTTACGGCTCTACTTTGTATTGATACACACAACCACATCCAGTCACCATCACCACCAATGCCGCCGCCGCCGCCACACACATAGCATCATAAGATGTAGTTAATGAGTTATGAACTTATTCACTATACTCTTTTTTACTCTTTTACTCTTTTACTCGTTTCAGTCATTTGACTGCGGCCATGCTGGAGCACCGCCTTTAATCGAGCAACTCGACCCCGGGACTTATTTTTTTGTAAGCCCAGTACTTATTCTATCGGTCTCTTTTGCCGAACTGCTAAGTTGCGGGGCCCTAAACACACCAGCATCGGTTGTCAAGCAATGTTAGGGGGAGAAACACAGACACACAAACACACACACACGCATATATATATATACATATATACGACGGGCTTCTTTCAGTTTCCGTCTACCAAATCCACTCACAAGGCTTTGGTCGGCCCGAGGCTATAGTAGAAGACACTTGCCCAAGGTGCCATGCAGTGGGACTGAACCCGGAACCATGTGGTTGCTAAACAAGCTACTTACCACACAGCCACTCCTGCGCCTGACATGAAAATGCCTAATTCTGCATTTCGTTGATCCGATTTATTTTCGAACTTTATAACAACTGATTTAGTAGGTTTTACACACACACACACACACACACACACACACACACACACACACACACACACACACACACACATACATACAAACACACACACACAAACACACACACACATTTGTATGTAGGGAACGTATCAATCTAATTTAGTGACTCAGTAAATCTATATGGATGAACAACGGTCCCATAATTCTGCACAGATAAAATGTGGAGGTAAATTTATACGTATGGGGGAAATCCTAAATTTGGATAGAACATTTCGTTCAGGTTTTGTGTTGGCATGAAATGCATAAGTTGAAGATAGACAGACAAACAGACAAGCAGATAGATAGTAGAGATAGAGGAGAGAGAGAAAGAAAGAAAGAAAGAGAGAGAGGGAGAGTGTTAATGAAATTTACTATCAGATAAATATCACTTAATGACGAAGGGTGCAACCCGCAGTATCCCACATCTCTACTGCATGCTGATGTACTCCTCAGTTGAACAGTTTGTGTTCTTTTTCTTCAGGCGCAGGAGTGGCTGTGTGGTAAGTAGCTTGTTTACCAACCACATGGTTCCAGGTTCAGTCCCACTGCGTGGCATCTTGGGCAAGTGTCTTCTACTATAGCCTCGGGCCGACCAAAGCCTTGTGAGTGGATTTGGTAGACGGAAACTGAAAGAAGCCTGTCGTATATATGTATATTTATATATATGTATGTGTGTGTTTGTGTGTCTGTGTTTGCCTCCCTAGCATTGCTTGACAACCGATGCTGGTGTGTTTATGTCCCCGTTACTTAGCGGTTCGGCAAAAGAGACCGATAGAATAAGTACTGGGCTTACAAAAGAATAAGTCCCGGGATCGAGTTGCTCGATTAAAAGGCGGTGCTCCAGCATGGCCGCAGTCAAATGACTGAAACTTACTACATGTTGGCTACAATCAGATAAAAACCTGACAAGCATATTTAAAAGAGTAAAAAGAGTAAACCATCACAAGCGATTCTATTCCCTTGGATCTTATTGTTTGTCATAAGTCTTTAAAAGTGTCTCCGTAAACTCTCTCTTTAACTGTCTATACACAAGTGTAGTCATAATCTAAATATATGTTGTAGTGACCCATAAATCTACATTTGTAAGTAGTAAATGTAAACCCATGTAAATCTCGCTCTTAATTCCGCTTACTCTGCTACAGCGATGGCAAACAGATATACATACAGGAAAACATATTTTACTAGAAGTTGAAGCTTTTTGAGTGGCTTTTGATGTGTTGATTATTCAAATTTTGAAGTGGTGAAACGAGAATATTAGAAAATACATCGAATTATAATTGGTCATGCGATTTGATGAGTTGTTAAAAAGAAAAAAGAAAAAAAAAACATTCACGCATCTATCTATTTAATTGTCATAAGCAGAATATATCGTGTTTCATTTTTCACATGCAAAACACATGATATTTTCATGTTTTCAATATCACTTGCGTGAAATACACAAAAGCAAAGAAGGTGGCTACTGTAAATGCAGTTTGCGAAACAGGCAGTATGGAAGACAAGGATGAAAGGGATGATAACAGGCGACTTCATCTCTGGTTCAGGTCTGGTGGAATATTTTAAATTCCACCTGAAAAGACATATAGAACTAGAGAGGAGGAGCCTGAGCAAGAAAGTGTTTGATGAAAGGTGGAAAAATGTGGTGAGTAAAAGATCCCTCACAAATACGAGATAAGTCGTAAAAAAGAAAAACATAAGGTTAAGTGTCGTGGCGGGGAGCGAGGGGTCCGTAGACCCGCCCCACTACATTTTGTAAAGCTGTCCTTGTAATTGTTTTATCATACGAACTTTAAATTCATTATGCATTTTTAATCGACCCCAGAAAAGCATTTTATTGTTGTAATCATTCGTGATTGTATTGTATGTTCTATGTCGCCCCTAGTGGGTAATAAAGAAATTACTGTAAATGCAGTTTTAGTACTGATGAATAAAACTGAATATTGCTTTCAATATGTGAACATCCTCCAGGCTATGACAAATTATATTAAAATCAAGCTACTTTTTCCTCTTGGTATTTAAAAACATCTCAATAAATTTCAGTGTAAATGTCTTCACTATTTCACCAATTCTGACCTTTTCTTTAAAATTTCGAAAGGCTGTAAAAGGATATTATACTTCTTCGAGAAATAAAGATCTCAGCATTTGGAACTATTAATGTAGGGTGCGGTGAGTGTAGTTCTCTAAA
>NC_043009.1:34569121-34629121 GCF_006345805.1 Octopus sinensis
AATGGCAGTCGTGTGGGGTCTGTATTCTATACGGATATCCTGACTAGAACTAAGGCTCTATTACTTCCATTTGTCTTACTGCACGTTCGGTAAGACAACGTGCAGTAAGACTGAATGTTGTCTTACTGAATGCTTGTATGTCTCCGCTCAGGAATATTTGATAGTCCTGTCCTATATATGGCTGTATAGGTGTGCGCATGTGTGTGTACAGTTAATTTTAACAAGTTCCTCCATATGTTCTGACATTCAGTGCTGGATTTTATGTTGGAAAAAGTTTTTATCTCTATTAGACGTTATGTGTCAAAACACGGCATTGATTCCATGTGGCGTCAAAATCCTAAGTTGCCAAAAATGATGAATGAATGCGGTAAACCAGCTGAGTGGGATCAGAAATGACGTAACCTTATTTTCAACAAAAAGGAGCTCCATGGAAAATCTAAAATCTGAACTTTAACCAATATCAGCAATGAACTAAATTGCTTCTTTATATTTTTTATTTTTGAAAACATCAAAATCCGTACAAATCTAAGTTAACAGTAAGAACTACTGAGGCTGACAGACTTTTTGGCTGCTAGTATATTTATAAATAAACTAAGTCTGAATGATAAAACTAAACGTACATAAGACCGGAGACGTCGATAAAACAGTAGATGATTTTTGAAAGACTATTTTAAAATCGAAGCCAAAATTCTCTTTACGATTAAATTAGGAATTAAATTAAAAAATAGTTAATACAAGTTACTCTAAGGTTTGCTTATTAATACAAAACAAAGCCATCAAGTTTTCCCTTTTTTAATAATAATATTTATGTTATGAAAATAGAATAATCTCTCAAAGAGGCTAAATATTGTGAAGAAAGTTAAATTCCTTTGCCATATGAAATTCTTAGCTTTGTTGAAAATCGATTAACAGTTAATAACCGGTTATGAAAACTCCAGATGATTATTACCCAGTTACACATTTCCGGTTAATTTTGAGCTTTCGTCATCAATCGATTATTTTTGTCTGTAACCAGCGTATGTTGGCTTTGTGTTTATTTAAGTCTTATACTATGCTGTGAGTATTTATTCCCGTCACTAAGTATCCTACTTTCTGGGGGTATTCTCTAGAGTGTAGATGTATTATCCTTTTATGTTTTCCTATCTAGTAGTGCAATGCATTACACATGGTGTAAGTGCATAGTGATCACCTACTAAAAATACACGAACCACACATAAAATGTATTATATGCATGATATATTACCTAAAATGTATCATATGCCTTATATATTACATAAAATGTATCATATGCATAATATATTACATAAAATGTATTATATAGGCGCAGGAGTGGCTGTGTGGTAAGTAGCTTGTTTACCAACCACATGGTTCCGGGTTCAGCCCCACTGCATGACACCTTGGGCAAGTGTTTTCTACTATAGCCTCGGGCCGACCAAAGCCTTGTGAGTGGATTTGGTAGACGGAAACTGAAAGAAGCCCGTCGTATATATGTATATATGTATGTGTGTGTGTTTGTCCCCCTAGCATTGCTTGACAACCGATGCTGGTGTGTTTATGTCCCCGTCACTTAGCGGTTCGGCAAAAAGAGACCGATAGAATAAGTACTGGGTTTACAAAGAATAAGTCCCGGGGTCGAGTTGCTCGATTAAAGGCGGTACTCCAGCATGGCCGCAGTCAAATGACTGAAGCAGGTAAAAAGTGAGTAAAGAGATATGCATAATATATTACGTAAAATGCATCATATGCATAATATATTACATAAAATGTATTTTATGCATAACATATTACGTAAAATGTGTTATATGCATAATATAGTACATAAATGTATCATATGCATAATATATTACATAAAATGTATCATATGCATAATATATTACATAAAATGTATTTTATGCATAACATATTACGTAAAATGTGTTATATGCATAATATAGTACATAAATGTATCATATGCATAATATATTACATAAAATGTATCATATGCATAATATATTACATAAATTGTATTTTATGCATAACATATTACGTAAAATGTGTTATATGCATAATATAGTACATAAAATGTATCATATGCATAATATATTACATAAATTGTATTTTATGCATAACCTATTACGTAAAATGTGTTATATGCATAATATAGTACATAAAATGTATCATATGCATAATATATTACGTAAATTGTATTTTATGCATAACATATTACGTAAAATGTGTTATATGCATAATATATTACATAAAATGTATTTTATGCATAATATATTACGTAAATGTTATATGCATAATATATTACATAAAATGTATCATATCCATAATATATTACGTAAAACGTAATATATGCATAATAAATTACATAAAAAGTATTATATGCATAATATATCACAGAAAATGAATTATATGAACCAAATAAATGTTGAATAGCAGAGTATATAAAAAATCTCGCGAAGCAACTCCGAATTCGCTACACCTAACGATTAATACAAACGATGCCAAAAATATCCCTTATACAAAGACATTAGAAATAAAACCACACATCAGGAGCATATAAACCCACAAAAAAAGATAATAATGATTAATGACATTTTATCACAGCTATGAACAGGAATTGCCCTGCTGAAATAGCAACGGAATAAGTGAAGTAGAGTAGAAGCCACAAGAAGCAGCTGAAGACTCAGAGCATCACAGAGAACTAATTTTGCTGAGCTGCCGTACTCACAATTATTTAAGGAGTGTAATAAGATTACTTTTGGATATAACTTTTGCAAGTAGTCCATCGCTCCCACGGATCTGGTGTAGCTTTTATCGAGCACTGACAATCTCTATGAAAGATAATCCCTCAAGAGGATGACGAAGCTATAAAAGGAAATACTGGACTGAAATAAAATGGAATAAAGTAAGAATGCGGTAATAATATGCCGATCAAACAGGCGGCGGCGTCCTCAGTAGGTGGTGTGTTCTTAAAAGATTTGTAATTTAAAAGGATTTCACCAGACGAAATCATTGCGCGCATCTATACACATATACACATACCTATGTACATACATTCAAACATACCCAGAAATATACACCTCCCTCTCTCTTATATGTATACACACACATACACACACACACACACACACACACCACACACACACACATACACACACACACACACAAACATACACACACACACTTGTACAGACACGCACATATAACATATATTCACACTAAAATCAACGCTGCGACTGTTCCTCCATACACTAAAATTTATACGCACTAATCTATGCACCAGCTATGGTTAAATATGCGCGAGTTACATATATTTGGAAACACCACAATCTACGATATTAAGCATTGAATATAACAACAGGAACAGCTAAAGTACGAGAACAAAAACCTATATATATAGGCGTAGGAGTGGCTGTGTGGTAAGTAGCTTGCTTACGATTTACATGCTTCCGGGTTCAGTCCCACTGCGTGGCACCTTGGGCAAGTGTCTTCTACTATAGCCTCGGGCCGACCAAAGCCTTGTGAGTGGATTTGGTAGACAGAAACTAAAAGAAGCCCGTCGTATGTATATATATATATATATATATATATATTATATATATATATTATATATATATATATATGTATGTAGTATGTATGTATGTGTGTGTATATGTTTGTGTCTGTGTCCCCCAACATCGCTTGACAACCGATGCTGGTGTGTTTACGTCCCCGTAACATAGCGGTTCGACAAAAAGAGGCCGATAAAATAAGTACTAGGCTTACAAAAGAATAAAGCCTGGGGTCGATGTGCTCGACTAAAAGGCGGTGCTCCAGCATGGCCGCAGTCAAATGACTGAAACAAGTAAAAAAAAAAAGAAAAATATACATTCGCATAAAAATATTCACTCCATGACCCTTCTATCACTCGTGTAGAACAACACACAAATACACACTAACGCACTCACCATATACTGCTTGTCTATTATAAGCACTGTGAGAAAGCAAGAAACTAACACACATACTCCAGTTTGGTCGTCCACCTGGACGCTTCAATGACTTCACTCAAACACGCCATGCATCACAATCCCCCATTCATATTCTTAATTTGTCAACATTTGCCATTCCACTGTCCAAATAGGTTAGACGTTTTCTTCCCCTGTTGATTCTTCCTTCAATTGACTGTCATAAGACCAGTATTGACTGTCATAAGACCAGTTGACACACAGGTTCTTCTAGGTGCCTGACGCAATGAGCAGCAATTCTCATACTCCAGCACAGACACTTATACACATACACGTTCGTATGCGCACCCATTATATACACACATCACACAGCTCCTCTGTTAAAGCACCAAACACACATAAATCCGTAAAAAAAAATAGAGTCAAACAATCCAAAATATATTCAACGCTCAAAATAGCTAGAAACACACATATACATATGTTCGTAGATAGGTACATATATGGGTAGATTCTTACACATTCTACATCCAGTTGCTTCTTCTCGAGTTTCGTGTTTGAAACCCTGCTTTCTTCCACTTCCGGACATTTCTAATATGGCGTACGTGAAAAAATGTATAGATTTTCCTCCCTATTTTTTCTTTCCGATATTTTCTATCATCTTATTCTTTATTTTTCTAATCTTTCTTAAAATTAAGGGACACGACCATCACGTTGAAACATTTCCTTTCTATATCTGAGCGTCACATTAATTTCTAAACTTACATCAAATTTTATCTTTGCCGTTTTTCTAGCGGTGTCATATGAAATTGTCACCCATAATTATGACCCTAGAATCGATCTATTGCATTTCAATCTATTTTAGATTTAGGGTTAGTTAGGGTATCTTTTTTTATTCCCAAATGTAAATAAACCCAATGTGTTTCTTAAATGAGGGACATATTTATACGGCACAGAATGTTTTCACCTCAATAGACGGTCATTGATTGGTTGAAATTGCCGAAATGCAAGAAATTAAAGACCAAATATGTTACAAACTATAGAATTTTCTCAATAAAGCCAAGAGAAAAAGATGTTTTATAAACACATTCTACCAGTATACGAAGTTAAAAATTTTTTAGTTACCTAGAAATTATGTTAAAAAACTGCCGTTCAAAACGAAAAGATCTATATTCTTTATTCTTTTATTCTTTTACTTGTTTCAGTCATTTTGACTGTGGCCATGCTGGAGCACCGCATATATTTATATATTTATATATATTTATATATATATATATGTACGTACGTGCATATGTGACTAGTTGATCTTTGTCTAAGCTTCTTCAACAGAAGAATATTGAGGGCTGTTTCACTATTGCAAATAAACTTTAAAAATATGAGAACAATGACACGCATATACAGACATACGGATAAGCATGAACACACATGTATATGCACACATGCGAGTCAACAGTTCCCACATGTATACACACTTAATGCGTTCTAATCGCACGTGGAGTGGAATAACAACAATCGGTTGACAGAATTTTCCAGAATATTCTGCTGGAATATCGTGGCATCAGACATTTTTGCTCCTTGCTTTTGCCTTCAGTTTTGTTATGGTTTTTGTTGTTGTTTTTTTTCAAGCTTTACTCGATCCCATCAATAAATGTTAATTATTAAGTCGATAATGCAATTAGTACCAAATTAAAAGAAGAACAATTAATTTCTGTGTAGCACAACAAAATATTTTATTACGTTCTTTCTTCTTTTCCCGTCACCTAAATTTTATGCAATATTTCTTCTTTTATTCTATCGTCGCCGTCGTATCATCATCATCATCATCATCATCATCATCATCATCATCATCATCATCATCACCATCACCATCATCACCATCACCATCATCACCATCACCATCGCCATCATCATCATCATCATCATCATCATCACCCCCATCATCATAATCATCATCATCATCATCATCATCGATATTTCCTCCTCTTCCTTCTCTCCCCCGCCTAATCCATTTCCTTACAGTTTATCAGCATTCTAGCCACCATCACCACCACCACCACCACATCCAGCCCGCCATTATCACCACACGCTCATTCTTTCCATGAGCACCATTTTTCAGCCTTTCCCCTTCCTTGACCTCCTTTATCCTCCCATTCCTCCCCTATCTACCTTGGCCAATGGAGTTATTCCTAACACAGTGTTCATTTACTAACAATTTTTTTTACAAAGTGACAAACTTAGAATAGTGTGAGAGAGTTGTACGGCGTGGGAGGAGGGTGATGGTTAAAGTAGTAGGAGGTGAGAGAATTGGAAAGAAAAGGACGTAAGCACTGTGTGGAGGAATGAAGAGAGAGGTATTGTGCTGGAAGGAATGGTCAGAATAATGGAATAATAAATTTCGCAGTTGAGAGATAAAATGAAAAGTTCGGTAAGCCGTGAGGTCTGCGATGTAAAAATGGTAAAGAGAATTGAAACAGAAAATGTAGTAATATACGTTGGTGTGGAAAGAAGGGTGAGAAGATGAGATTGGAACAGCTAAGAGATGTAATGTCTATAAGAACTAAAAATTCTAAAGAAAGCCATATCTAAACAAATACATATAACTACATCAACGTACATGTACACATACATACACAGTTACACACACGCACACACACACGCAAACACACACACACAAACACACACACACACACACACACACACACACACACACGCATACACACACGCAAACACACACACACGCATACACAGAGGCGCATGTAAAAACGCTCATATTTGTTTTACTCTTTACTGATACATTTAATCACTACCCTCTTTAGATTCTATTGCGCTGTTGTCGTAGGTAATAATTTTATAATTCGTATTTATTTTCTCATTTTTTTCTAAGCGTAAACGCCATTGGTTATTTTTGAAAATATTAACTTTTTGTCTGAATAGGGCTCCGGCTTGCAACCAAAACCAATCACGAGGTTATTGGCTTTTCCCTGTACCCTCAAACATCTTCTCCCTTTTATTAACCCCTCCACTGAGTCTTAAGATCCGTTTCAAAGAAAATTAATTGCATAGAATCTATAAGATATCAATCAGTTACAATTAATACTAACAGAAGGAAGAAAAACAGAACACAGAGCATAACATAACATGGTACAATGCACTTTTTATTTTAGCCTTGTTCAACCCAGTTGCCGGAGCTTTCTACCATTTACAAAACATATTCCATTATAGATACTCCAGGATTTTAAACAAGAATAACAAAATTATCTTAGACCACTACAGTTAAATCGCACTAACTCTAGTGCCTTCTAACCTAAAATTTCAGCTCCACTAAATACGCTAATGTATAGACGAATACCAATTATAACCAAAGTAAGAATTGTAGCATTTTGTAGTCTAAAACATAGCTAAGTCCTATATTGGCAATAAGTGATTTTATAGTTTATGCTAGAAAGCAATTTTATCCCTTCTATTTGTTAAGTGAAATTTTCTGAAGAAACATATCAAAAGGAAACAAAACCTCGAAGTCCTCGTTCCACTATAAACCCAGAACTTTACTAACAAAAATGTTTTACTTTTTATTCTAGTTCTACCTGCCACACCTCATTAGATACTGGAGATCTAATTATTAGGTTGTTCCGAAAATAATGGCCGCTCTAAGTGTGTTTTGAAACGCAATTTTATCATCGTATTTTAATAATTGATGTATGTATGTTTAATAAATGATGCATGCTCTTAAAAAATGTTCTACTTATTTCAGACAGAAAACATTCTTGAAGCATAGGCACCCTTAATTATGAACATGACAAAAAAAAGACCTTCGCTTACTTTTCTTGCATGAGTTCAAGCTTGGACACAATACCTCCCAAACTGCTGCCAATATCAACAGAGCATGGGGAGAGGGATCCACAAGTGATGGCACAGTACGAAGTTGGTTTCAGAAATTCCGTAGTGGTGATGAGAGCCTTGAAGATGAAGAAGGTAGAGGACGGTCATGCAGTCTTGATAATGAACAGTTGAAAGCAATTGTTGAAGAAAACCCAGGTCAAAGTGTCAGAGAAATATCTCAGGCACTTGGTGTGGGTATTGCGATGGTCTCGCGCAAACTTCAGAAAATTGGTAAGGTGAAAAAGCTCGATAAATGGGTACCAAATGAGCTCAATGAAAATCAAAAAGTTCAGTGTTTTGAAGTGTGCTCGATGCTCTTTCTGTGAAACACCAATGATCCTTTTCTTTGACCGAATGGTCACTTGTGACGAAAAGTGGATCCTTTATTATAACCGTAAACGATCAGGTCAATTGCTTGATCGTGATGGGTCCCTCAAGCATTTCCCAAAGCCAAAGTTGCATTAGCAAAAGATTATGGTGACTGTCTGGTGGTTTTCAATTGGTGTTGTCCATTGCAGCTTTCTTGAAGCCAATCAGAGCTTTACAGCAGAGGTTTATTGCAATCAACTCACTGAAACGCATGCTCACTTGCAAAAAATGAGACCTGCATTGGGGAATCGGCATGGCCCAATTCTGCTCCATGATAATGCAAAGCCACATGTTGCAAGGATGATACGGCAGAAACTCACAGACTTGGGATAGGAGACTTTAGCACATCCCCCACATTCTCCTGATCTTTCACCCACTGACTACCATTTTTTAAAGCATTTAAACACGTTTCTTAGTGATAAAATTTTCAGGTCCAAACCAGAGGCGGAATCAGCTTTCAAAGATTTATTAGCATCAAAGCCAACAAGTTTTTTTTATCAACAAGGCAAAAAAAAAATCTCATTGATTGATGGCAAGATGCATAGATGTTCACGGCTCACACTTTGACTAATCAAAAAATTTCTATTGTTAATTTTTCCAGAATACGATTATGTATCTGAAATCGGCCATTATTTTCGGAACAACCTAATAATTCTTGCATTATAGTTGCCTCATCAGCATTCTTCTTCGCCTTCATCTTAATTTGATTTTCTTTCTTCTATTTCCGCTACTTTACTTGCTACCCCGAATACATCTGACCTTGTATATTGGTGACTTTAGTGTCAAAATATTTTCTTGACAATGAAAATCTAAAAATTTACGTGTTTTGCAAATTACGTTCTACTTTGGAGTACAAGAATATTTAATAAACTTTTGATCTCAACACAAGTCGAAAGGTGGGTTCTTAATTTTAGTGTCTACAGATTTGGTTTAGTGGATTGTTTAGGATATACTTGACTCTAGTCCGCCTTAATAAAGTGAACCCGGAACCATGTGGTTGGGAAGCAAACTTATTAGAACACAGCCACGCCTGTGCCTATATACTTACATACATTTATATATATAGTCATACAGATATATACATATATTTAGACACACAAACATGTATATTCACATAGATACACACATACACACAAATATGATTATATATATATATATATATATATATATATATATATATGGTATAGTGGTAAGTATCTGCCTGTCATAAGGAGACCAAAGTTTGATTCTCGTTGGGGAAGTGATTGTGTGTGTGTGTGTGTGTGTGTGTGTGTGTGTGTGTGTAATTCTATCTTTCCTTTTTTCTCTAATATCTAATTTGCTCGTTGTCTAGCTGTCTAAAATATTTCTGATTAATAACTAAATATAAACACTTCATCTAAATGTAAAATTTATATCATTTAATTCTTTGCTTGAAGAATTTCTAATAGGTCAAAGGTACTTCTATTTCTCTATGGCAGAAACGAAAAAAAAACAAAACAAACAAACGAAGAAAACAACAGCAAAAAAACCAGAAAACATAACTGTTAAGCAAGACCCGTGGTTTGTCGTCATTATGTAACTCCGAGGGACCCCACTATGTATATATTAACATATTGATTATAATGGCGATTCTTTTGAAAACATTCGCATCATATATACAGCTATAGATATGTTTACACGCACACTCACACGCACCCACGCACGCACAAGCACACACACACACACACACACACAGATACACACACACACACACACACACTCACATATATATATATATATAATATATATATATATATATATATATTATATATATATATATATATATATATATATATATAATATATATATATATATATAAAGAGAGAGAGAGAGAGAGAGAGAGGAGAAGGCATCACGTTATCAGCCTTTGAGCACAATGAATCGGCAGTAAAGGACCACAGAGTTTTGATCTCTGGAGTCGTGATGGAATCATAGGAACACCATCAAGAGAGACACGGCACTCACTACATAGGGGACTAACTTTTTGCTAGATTAGCACCAGTGAACACTAACCAGACACTTAATCCAGGCCGTATGGAAAAGATTTTTATAATAATATTTTATATATAGAGATAAGTGTATGGACATACATAGGAAGAGCAAGCGTTGAGTTGCTGGTGCTAGTTTAGATTACCGCACGCTGAGTTTTACACCGAAAACTTCCAGCTAACACGGCAATATATGGAGCTGAATGTTTAATGAGTAGAATGTAATACATTTAAACAGGCTTTCATGAATTCTTGGAATTCTCTAATAACCAGTCAGAGTGCGTCTGTTGTGGAGGATCTGTTATGTTGGAAATAATATGAAAGAAAATGTTTATAGCGTCTTTATGGCGGTCGAGGAGCTTTATGTAAATTAATCAATTTTATCAATAAAAATTCATTTACTTTTTAGAGAATTTGAGAAATATAATCAACATTGCAGAAATTAATAGTTCAGTATCTGATCTGTATATCTATATCATTTTAAATTGTGCATGGTAGAAAAAAATGATTCTATTTCCATTTTCTATTTAATTTTATAGATTTCATTAAAATTTTTATCTTTGATAACCAAATTACACGAATGCGCACACACACGCACAAACACACAGATACACGCACATACACGCACATACTCGAGGCTATAAATTATAGAACTCAATATACAAATGCAGACTGATTTTATACATTATACATTATAACTGAAAGTCTCCTAATTCTCAATATACTGAGTTTCACGTTTCGGTTCTTCTAGCTGTTTCCCCTTGAATTATCAGCTGTTTGAATATATTTTTTGAAATATTATACAAACGTTGTCAATGAAACACGTTTTTTAAAAGAAACCAAGCAAGTGGTATATGTAAATGCAGTTGTATCAAGTTCACGTATTTCATTCCATTTATGGCTCTCGTGGGAATACTTCAAAAGTGTTTAAGCTTAAACAAGAGTGGTCACTCTAAGAACTGTCCTTATGAAATTGCGCTGATTACGAAATATTTTAACAATGGCAACAACACATATACAGATATACATCCACGCATAGTTCCACTCATTTATATACCTACATACATGAATACATATATACAAATTTCAGTGTAATCACATAAGTTCAAATTTCTTGGATCAAACTCCTACAGAGGAATCACAATACCTTCCTTTCTCGTCAGTTGATGGATTTACAAACACGGATTTCCACAGAAACTAGAAAATTATCTCTGGATGCTTTACAAAACACAAACCAGCCGCTCGAAATATTATTATTGCAACTAAGAGTTGTTGTTGCTGACGATGACTTTCGTGAGTTAATCATTTCTATGATCTCTTTACTGCCTCAAATATAACGCGGTAACAACGTGCTAGGATCAGCATTTCATTTAGATACAGAGGAAGTCTTGGAACGTTAATAGATTTAGAGATGCTACTTGTTCAAGCTAAACATAAAGGATTAATAAGGAAATCTGAAGAATCCTGAAAATGAAACATTGCAATCGAACACAAAGAGAAATTACCTATAACAGGCAATTTCTACACGCTAGGAGACAGTGAAAACGACCGAAAACCACAAAATTCAAGCAATTTCAAAGGGAATGAAAATATAAAAACTTTTACCTTGTTTTTACAGTTATACCTATAGGTTTCGGTATTTTTTTTAGTAAATAAAGTAATTTACTAGGCGAATTTTCATCTGTAACCGAGCCATCCAAGACTAACCTATAATTATGAGACCAATAGCACGTGTTTCATCCTTATATATTATCATTTTTTCAAAACCCACCACACAAGCGCAGTTTCAGTCGGTAGAAAATGAAAAATGCCGAAACGAACTTTGGAAAGCTAATATCGATACTTATATATATATATAAATATATATATGTAGTTATACAATTAAGGGCTCCTAAATAAAGATGCCGAGTGCTGGGAACACAAAAAGGGGATGAGTTTATCGAGAGTGAAAATCAAAAACGTTTACCGATAACTTTAACAACTCAACTACATGAATAATATTTTTCTATATGAATAATATTTTTGTCTTATGACTTATTCGTCTTTTGTGCTGGGCACCTGGTAGTAAATAATATTACTACCCTTCTTGTTTATATTCGCATATCACATGATGGATTTATTCGTAAAATTCTTCCCGGCATGCCCGTGTAAATTTTGCGTCTGCGCAGAGATTTGAAAAGTTAAGATCTGCTAGTAGTCGGGTTCAACACATAGTCCCACATCGCTGCAGACCTCGATTAAATTTAGGCGACTCGCTGATGAAGCTGGCCTTAGCAAACATATTCTGTGTTTTGCTAGAAAGAAGCAGAAACCGCGGTACGAGTTGTTAAAGTTATCGGTAAACGTTTTTGATTTTCACTCTCGATAAACTCATCCCCTTTTTGTGTTCCCAGCACTCGGCATCTTTATTTAGGAGCCCTTAATTGTATAACTACATGAATAATATTTTTCTATATGAATAATATTTTTGTCTTATGACTTATTCGTCTTTTGTGCTGGGCACCTGGTAGTAAATAATGTTACTACCCTTCTTGTTTATATTCGTATAAATATATATATATATATATATATATATATATATATATATATATATATATATACCCATTAAGGACTGAACACGAAAAGTGGACAGTCAACATGCTAGATATAGACGTCAAATCGCCATTCACCACAAAAGATTATGTTCTCAGATCAAACTCAACACAAAACCATAGCAATAAACAAGTGAAAAATATACGAAATACAATAATTACCCATGTACTAAATTAGTTTCAGCTGTTATTTTCCGCAAGGAAAACTGCAGCCATCATCAGCATGGTCCGTTATAAATGTAATTTGCTGGACTAGATGCAAACACGATACCGAAATATCGCGTGCATGGAGTTCAGCCTATTACATTTGAATATATCTCTCAAATGCCTTTACTTTGGCGCGTTGGAACCCGAGAAAACTAGACTGCAGCTAATAATTAGCAGCAGTTAATTTATCGGTTAGAGAACATATTTATTTATATAAAATTAATTAAGGGTAGAAATTGATATTTATCAATTAAGACCAGTGGTCTAGCATATTAAAAAAGAATCCGAAGATTAAAATATTTATATTAATTAATGAATTAATTTTATATAAATAAATATGTTCTCTAACCGATAAATTAACTGCTGCTAATTATTAGCAGCAGGTAATTATTGGGTAATTATTGTAATTATTGTATTTCGTATATTTTTCACTTGTTTATTGCTATGGTTTTGTGAAACTAATTTAGTACATGGGTACAGCTGAAACTAATTTAGTACATGGGTAATTATTGTATTTCGTATATTTTTCACTTGTTTATTGCTATGGTTTTGTGTTGAGTTTGATCTGAGAACATAATCTTTTGTGGTGAATGGCGATTTGACGTCTATATCTAGCATGTTGACTGTCCACTTTTCGTGTTCAGTCCTTAATTGGTATATATAATATTTTAATCTTCGGATTCTTTTTTAATATGCTAGACCACTGGTCTTAATTGATAAATATCAATTTCTACCCTTAATTAATTTTATATATATATATATATATATATATATATATATATATATATATATATATATATATATATATATATATTGATCAAAATAAAACATGATGCGAAGGATTCAGCGGTACATATGTTTCGGGCCTTTATTAGACAGATTTATAACAATGCATAATGTATGTCTGTGGCCTTCTTCAGCCGCGCACAACAGCTTCCACAAGGACATGTGTTACATCAAAAATTCTTGGTGGGGATGCAAATCCTCTCATTCGCGTACGACATAATGCGCAGCAGCATAGAATTGAAGCGTCCATCTCTTTCTTCTCTCAATGTAGAATGAGGAAAATTTGGATGTTGAAGTAATGTAAATAAATAAATACATATATAGACGTGAAGATGGAGGGGCGAGAATTCAGGACGAGGGATAAAAAATGTATAAAAAGTGTAAGTATAGAAAAATATAAAAATGTAGAGCATAAAGATATAAAGAGATATAAGGAGATGTAAAGGGGGTATAAAGAATATAAAGAAATATAAAGAAATATAAATAAATGTAAAGGCATAAGGTTGTAAAGTAAAAATAGAAATAGAAATAAAAGTAAAAGTAAAAAGTAAAAAAATAAAGATAGGAATAAACATGATAAAAATGTAAAAAAATATAAAAAAATATAAAAAAATATAAAGATAAGGGATGTATAGAGGTTACGGACCAAACATGGTGGTCAGGAGATTGATAAAATTTAGTTGTAGAAGCTTTGGGTGTCAATAAATCAACAGTTTCGTCTGGGGACCTAATGTGTTGTAAATCGGAGCTGTTGAGCGTTTAATCTGGTTCTTTGAATTAATTGGTCATCTAGTACATACATACCATCATGGATACACACACCCATATACACGCGTACATATACGCCTCCAAGCCTATAAGCATACACACGCACTCGCGTGTAAACATGGACATAAACACACACACACCCACACGCACGCGCGTACATATACATACATACAACAGAATATCCGCATGTATACACGGACACTATACGTGTACACACCCATATGTACATACGTGCGCCCATCCCTACATACACATACGCATATGCCCACGCTTCCAGGTTTAGATATAAGATATTAAAGGATGTATATAAGAACGTATGTAAAGAATCACGCACTCACGTCTACACGTGCACGCACACACGGCTGTGTGTCCATATGTGCGTGCACATATACACTTACATACACACACAGAGACATACGCGCATATGGGTATAGCTATAAGATATTAAAAGATGTATACAAATAGGTGTAAACATATGAATATAAGAAAACATGTAAAAAAGAAATACGGGGTATGTACATCCAGACGTAGATGTTTACTCGTACATATGTACATATATGTATACGTATACATACGTACACGGACGCTCGTATAATCATAAAGTGGATCCATAGGTAAGTAAATAAGGGATAAGCAAAAGAAAATAGACATATATAGAGATGTAAAGCGATAAGTTAGGGGTAAGAATGAGGGTAAGGGTAAAAATTAGAAATAAAAGTAAGAAATACAGTATAAAATAAGAAATACAATGTAATAGTTAGAAATGAAATATAAAAATTATAAAAATTATAAGAGTTAAGGTAAGGGATGAAAATAAAAATGAGAATAAATGGAAGTAGAATAAAAGTAAAAATAAAAGTAAAAATAAAAATAAAATAAAATAAGATAAAAATATAATTTGGTAAAGTTTAACATGAGAAGAAGGTGGTTGAAAGTTAGAGGTGTGTGTTAAAGGTGCCCACGTAGGGGCGGGCGGGGGGAACTGAAAATTGGAAGGGTGGGAAGTGGAGTTTGGCGGTGTGCGTTCAACATCCTAGTTAGAAATGTGAAAGGGTATAGATATAGGGAAATAAAGAGACTATATAGGAAGGATATGGGTGTAGGAGAAGAAATATGTAGGGAAAAGAAGTCATATATGGGAGACAAAATCTGTATATATAGGAGGAAAATGCAGGGAAACATATATGCACATACACACACCCACACACACACACACACACGCACACACACACATATATATATATATATATACATATACGTACACATATGTGCACATACATATATATACGCACACATATACGCATATACACGCACTTATAGGAAAGCGGGATGTGCTGGAGCCGACAGGTTGCACCGGGTGGGAGGAAATGCATGGGGGAGTTGGGTAAACCTAAGCTTTGTAGTATTTGAAAGTATTAATAAGTTTGTGTATACAGGATGGTTTGAACTCTGACCTTTTGTTAATAAGATTGTGTTTGTCTTTGAATTTCAAGATGTTCAGGAGTTCTACACAACATAGTTGGCATCCTGCTCTATTATTTAAATAAGGTGCAGCTGATCCGATGATGGACCACCTGAGTTTGAAGCCTATGCATTTGTCTTTTAATTCCCAAATTCTTTTAGAAAGGGAGGTGCTGTTAGCCTTATATATATAATATATATATATATATATATATATATATATATATATATATATATATATATGTATATAGGGTAATATAAATTTTTACAAATTTCACTACCAGTGGCCTAGCATGTATAAAATGTCAATAGACGACATATTATTCAATATAAAATTTTGTGGTTTTCGGTCGTTTTGACTGTCTCCTAGCGTGTAGAAATCGCCTGTTATAATTAATTTCTCTTTGTGTTTAAATGCATTAATCAAATTAATATTCAATTTTTCCCCCTTATTATTTTAAATTAAAATTTAAATAGTTATGTTCTCTAACTGGCAAAATTTACTGCAGAGAATTATTTCCGGTAGATTGGCGCGCCTAAACGACATTTTTGAAAAAGTAACCCCAATTGTATACATGTTCAATCTCATGCGGACGTCTCGTGTATAGTTCTGTAAATTATACTTGCTAAGACTATCACACTGACGAGTTGCGGATAATTACGTAAATGATTACGTAAGCATTAACAACGAAACCTGGTTTGTGATTAATCTATATTTTGTATCTTTTCCTTTGTCGTGCTCGTTTACGTTCTGGTGTTAGCTAAATTTCCTTGAGAACATTCCTTTCTTAATGGTAAGACCATAGTGGATCTTCTTCTAACATAATGGATGTCCACTTACAGGTCATTCCTTGTATGTATATATATATATATATATATATATATATATATATATATATATATGTAGGTCCCGGTTGAGTCGGGGTTAACCACAGTAAATAAGGTACTCAATACATAACAGAGTAAATTAATTTATTATATAGAAGGAGCTTCTACAGGACTAGAACTGTTTCATTCAAAAGAAATCATCAGGAAGCTCCTGATGATTTCTTTTGAATGAAACAGTTCTAGTCCTGTAGAAGCTCCTTCTATATATAATATATATATATATATATATATATATGTGTGTGTGTGTGTGTGTATACGTACAAGCATTTACTTTGGAATGTCAGAATTTCCTTCTATAGTGGAAGGCTTAACTAACAAATAAAATGAAAATTGTTACTTGCTCATATCAACTATTCTTTTCTTCTGACAACATTAAATTATTGAAATACACATTTCCATCGCCCCCTAATGTTGCTGGTGTCTTTGATAGTGCTAATGTCGTTGTTGTTGCCGTTGTTACCTTTTTAGCATTTCGATTATTTTTTTATTTCAGGTTATTTTCGTTTGTGCTGACATCTTTTTTTGTTTCTGAATATTTCCATCAAACAAATGTTAGAAATAGCTATTGAAATATTTAGGGACATTTTGACGTCTTAACGGACTTTCATTTTGCAATCTTAAAAAAAAACTCTCAAAATCACAAAAATATTGCATGACGAATCTCCAGATTACTTGAATAACTAATTCAATGTTGTTCCGTCCGCAGTTCAGTATCGTTTCGTTCTTAGCATTTCTCTCGGTTTTACGTTCCTTCATCTCATTGTATCCTTCTCATATACTATTCATAAGTTTTAGTTCCTGTTTGTCATGCAATGCGTTGTCCTTTCCAAATTTAGAATTCCACTTAGCAGCGACAGAGCATTAAGTCATAAAAATATGGCAAATTATTATTTTATGGAATTGCTGAATAAATTCAAGATAATTCTTGATGAGAATAGCCAACTCGTCTCCATTTAGTTTGAATCCTCCTCGTTCCCCTCCTCCCCCTCCTCTTAACGTCTCCTATTCTCTAATTACGTTTTATCATTCTGTGTCGTTAAATACTTCATAAAAACGACACACTATGGCAACACACGCTGAAAATTATCCTTTAATATCATTAATGAGCGACAACTGAAGAGAAAGCTAAGTTGACAGAGCCGAAAATCAGCCGATAGGTAGTGCATTTTGTGGTTATATATATATATATATATATATATATATATCAATATATAAAACTGAGAATGTGTATCTGTCTGTATGCCTGTCTGTGTGAATCCTTAAAACTCAAAAACTTTATATATATATATATGTACAAGATAAGAAAATGGAGAAATACATCTAAATCAAATATCAATTACCAGATAATACTCAATCACATACTTTATTAACCACCACATAAGAGACTGTAGGGTTAAACATAAAAAAGCAGCTGCTTTTTTATGTTTAACCCTACAGTCTCTTATGTGGTGGTTAATAAAGTATGTGATTGAGTATTATCTGGTAATTGATATTTGATTTAGATGTATTTCTCCATTTTCTTATCTTGTATTAGTAATTTGTGGTAAATCATTTTACCTTTGCCCATATAATACCGTAAATGAATTGATTGCATCGCAATCCTTAACATTTATGTATTAACTTTGTTGGGTACTTCACTAGCAGTATATTGGATATATGTTATCCCATGGAGGGTTGCATTTACAACCCCTGTCTCAATTTGTTTATATATATATATATATATATATATATATATATATATATATATATATACATATATAATATGAAACAAAAATGCAATACAGGACATAAAACATTCGGACAGACAGACGACACAAAGGCGGCCAGGAGAAATAACATTAGAAGGATAGGCAAAAAAAGACGGATCACTCGTGGTCTTCTTTCCTCAGTCAAGTTACCAGAAGTCCTTACTGCCTCGGGTAGTTACACTTGAGACAGTTCGATCTGGTTGCCCCCAAAAAGTCAAGTTAAGAGCATTAGATCTTTTTGTAAGAAAGCTGGCGAATGTGTACAGCAACAAAGACAAAAACGGAGAACATTGTACATAATTACAAATACAAACAACGAAAATATAACAACAGGTATCTTTCGACTGAGAACGAATCAAATTGAGCTGGCGTGAATGAAGTGAAAGCCTAAAGGCAGGAGCTCGGGAGATGGGCGTAAGAGGTGTTGATGGTCGGCAGTCAGGCCAAGAAAGAGAGATCACTACTTGTCGGACACAGGCCACGTGGAAGGAAGAGAGAGGGGTAGGGGGCAGCAGGATTGAAGGATTAGAAAAAAATCAGAGACAAAAGGAAAGGTACAGTGGAGATAAACGAGGGGGAAAAGTGGGAGCCAAAGAGAGTGCCAAGAATTGTGTGTGTGTGTGTGTGTGAGAGAGAGAGAAGAGAGAGAGAGAGACAGAGAGAGAGACAGAGAGAGGGAGAACAAGAAAAAGGTAAGAGAAAGAAAGTATGAGGGAAACTAAAAGATAGAGTTAAAGAGTTGTACAATTTTAGATACATACCTACTATAAGGTGAGAGGTAGTGGATACGTACGCTGCTATACACACACACACACACACACACACACACAACATAAATGGAAAAACATATAAATGGAACAAAAAACGCAATAGAGGATAATAAAACATTCAGACAGACAGATGACAAGCGAGGACAGGAGAAACAACAATTAGAAAGACAGGCAAAAACACGCGGGGCATGGTTTGGACGGATTGACGTGGAGCTGTCGAGACAACACCTGTACATATATATGATTGTATTCATATATATATATATATATATATATATATATATATATATATACATATATATATACTAGCAGTATCGCACGGCGTTGCTCGGGTTTGTAAGGGAAATAACTATATAAGCATTTTTAGAGAGTTATAGCAAAAAAATTAGCAAAAGGATGCATTAAAAATGGAATAAATAATGATGGTAATTTTTTTTTAATCGTTGACTCATCGTAGACATTTTTAGAGAGTTACTTCCCTTATATAATAGCGAAAAAATGCATTAAAATGGAAAAAATGATGGTAAATTTTTTTTTAAATCGTAGACTCATCGTAGACGCTTTCTTAGCCATTTCTGTTTTGGTGTCTTCAAGCCATGAAGTCGTTGTTCTAAAAGAACGCTGGTCTCCTTGACAATGCTTTACGACGTTGATTTCCTTACACTCCCTTCCCCACAGCTTCACGAGGGAGGGAAGAAGGGGAGAAGCAACACAGGTGCAGGTGTGACCATGGACGCCAACTCCGCCGCCATCGACACACGAAAAAATATGCATTAAAATGGAATAAAAAATGATGTTAAATTATTTTAAAAATCGTAGACTCATCGTAGACGCGCGCTAATACCCGACGGGCTCGATATGAATCACGACTATAAGATACCCGAATTGGGTTAAACTGCACCGCCAAATGGGAGTAGTTAGGAATCTAAATCGAAGGGGACAGACACTCACACAACTAGTTTTATATATATATATATATATATATATATATATATATATATATATTATATATATAAGTATAATATATTCTTTCTTTTTTCATTGTATATATATATATTATAAATATGTATAATAAATATATATATATACTAGCAGTATCGCCCGGCGTTGCTCGGATTTGTAAGGGAAATAACTATATAAGCAGTTTTAGAGAGTTATAGCCAAAAAATAGCAAAAATATGCATTAAAAATGGAAAAAAAATTATGGTAAATTTTTAAAAAAATCATTGACTCATCGTAGACGCGCGCTAATACCCAGAAGGGCTCAATATGAATCACGACTATAAGATACCCGGTTTTGGTTAAACTGCACCGCAAAATGTGGGAGTAGTTAGGAATCTAAATCGTAGGAGACAGACACACAACTTCACTTTTATATATAAAGATATATCGTATATATATTATAAATACACACACACACACACACACACACACACACACACACACACACACACACACACACACACACATATATATATATATATATATATATATGTATATTGTTGAAATTCACAGAAAAACAAGAGACGAAGACAGTTGTATTAGTTTAACGATCGGGAAGGTGGGAAAGTCTTTTACGTTTCGAGCCTACGCTCTTCAACAGCAATGAACACGAAGAAATAACAGAGAGAGAGAGAGAATAAAAAAGCTTTTGAAGCTAGCAGTCAATCATGGCGGCTGGCTCCACAGAGATAGTAAGACACACGCACACACACGCATTCATACATTCGACCTTAAGGTGTGGTAGCAGACATTCGACTAAGATGCCACACAATTGGATCGTACACATAATAGCATAGCTACATAGTTATTGGCGTAGCTGTGCCAACATCTATAGAGGGTAACTTGATGGATTGCTGCTTCCTACAGTCTGAATGTGGTAATAATGACAATTTATCCCCACCAGTCTTGGAGACCTGGTGGTCAATTATTTATCAAACTTTGATAATAACCATATCATCTCTGTGCTTGAGGTATGACCATTTCCATCATGTCTGTTCGAATAAAGCCATATGGATATATTTTTTGAAGAAGAGTAATGTTAGTGAAACAGATGCCAATAATATCTGAAACGAAGATAACATGGCTGCTTGATACTTGACTCATCAATCAATTTAGGTTATTGGTAAAACATAAATTTTAATGGAAAACTGACAGAAAAGGATTTCAAGGCAGTAAAAGTAAAGAAAAAAAGAAGTGATCTGTTACTTTGTTGTAAGCAGAAGGGGTCGATATCTAGGATTTAGATCAGAGTTATCTTTATCGGAGAGTGAAGATCACAGTATACCATTTATCTATATTCTTGGTCTAAATAAATATTTTCGTACTTCTTGTAGCGAACGATGTTATTAAATGTCTTCTACAGGTGACCAGATAGCTTTTGTTTCGCCAGAAATTGCGCATCTAGAACTACATTGTGATTTCAGTGCTATAAATTAGGAGATTCGGCTGTAAACTCTCGTAGCTAAAGCAACCACATAGAGGCTCCCTAGTCAGATAAAGTTTGGTTACTCGCTGTATATATTCTCCCTGGTCCTGATGATAGTTATATTCTTTTCTACTCTAGGCACAAGACCCAAAATTTTGGGGGAGGGAACCGGTCAATTAGATCGACCCCAGTACGCAACTGGTACTTAATATATCAACCTCGAAAGGATGAAAGGCAAAGTCAACCTCGGCTGAATTTGAAATCAGAACGTAAAGGCAGACGAAATACCTATTTCTTTACTACCCACAAGGGGCTAAACACAGAGAGGACAAACAAGGACAGACAAACGGATTTAGCCGATTATATCGACCCCAGTGCGTAACTGGTACTTATTTAATCGACCCCAAAAGGATGAAAGGCAAAGTCGACCTCGGCGGAATTTGAACTCAAAATGCAAAGGCAGACGAAATACCGCTAAACGTTTTGCCCGGCATGCTAATGTTACTTCCGGCGAGCTGGAGCTCGCTGGTTTTGATGATAGTTATATCGAGGGAGTAAAACTTATATTCCAGAGACAGTGCTGCGTCATCTAAAATGTGGGTATTCTACCAAAATAGGCTCCTACAGGATTTCTACCAAATATAATTCCCACTCTTTCAATGTCTGTAAAGAAGAAGAAAAGACTCCACGCTATTTCTTTTGAGAGTCAGACTGGTTGGATGAAAAGTGTGTGTGGGTTAATGTTAATATATTTATACCGGAGTTCTAGTCTTAATATTTACAACAGAGCGGGAAGAATCGTTAGCACGCCAGGCAAAATGCTTCGCGGCATTTCGCACGTCTTTACGTTCTGAGTTCAAATTCTGCTGAGGTCGACTTTACCTTTCATCCATTCAGGAATCGATAAAATAAGGACCAGTCGAGTACTAGGGGGAAGATTTAATCGACTAACTTTCTTTCCCGAACTTGCTGACCTTGTGCCAAATTTTGAGACCAATATATTTACAACAGAGTGGTTTCTGCTAATAACATTCAAGGTGCTGATGTTAACACCCAGGTGCCGGATTAACTCTACCACCAAATAATAGATTAAATGTTACTAGACGAGCTACTGCACGATTTCTGACTATCCTCATGGCTTTGGTGCCGTGCAGCGAGTACGAACACGGACTTACGTAACTGCAAAGCGAATTTCTTTCACCACGGGGCTGTGTTTGCATCTGAAATGGATGGAAGTGAATATACCGACAATAAGTTTAGCTTGAGAAAAAAAACGAAGTGTCAAGTGTCCGAATATAGGTTTCAATAATTACATGTTTTCTGCAAAAATTTCCAGCTGATTTCGTGTATTTGCACAGCGTTAATTGGTGAAAAACCAGTGCAGCTTGTTCGATGTGCTCTTAACATGATTAGCATCGCTGTTTAAACATTAATGCATGCAATTAAAACTTGTTTATTTCCCTGTGATTGACTGAGTGTGACGAGCAATAGCATTTTGCTTATAAAAAATAGTCCTGTTGGCTTTATGGAAATATTGAATGCAACACCTTCTTTAGAACAACACCTTTTATTTTCTATGATGTAAGTCGATTGTATGTTGCAATCCAATAATCCAGCGGGTTTGTAGGGACTTTGTTGAGAACATTCTCGGCATTGTAATTTGAGCAGCGAGTATAGAATGTTCGCATCCGATCCGTCCAGCGAAAGAAAATAGATCTATATATCTGTCTATCTATCTCTATCTATCTATCTATCTATCTATCTATCTATCTATCTATCTATCTATCTATCTATCTATCTATCTATCCATTCATCCATCCATCCATCCATCTATCTATCTATCTATACTATCTATCTATCTACTATCTACTCTATCTATCTATCTATCTATCTATCATCCATCCATCCATCCATCCATCCATCCATCCATCCCTATACTATCTCTATCTATCTATCTATCTACTATCTATCTATCTATCTATCTATCTATCTATATCTATCTATCTCTCTCCTCTCTCTCCTCCTCTCTCTCTCTCTCTATATATATATATACATACAGAAGAGTGCTGCGAGCAAGTGCGACAATTAATCAAATTTTGTGCTCAGTAATTGTCCCACGCTCCAGTGTGTATGCTTGTGTATCTGTATGTAGGTGTGTGTGTGTGTGTGTGTGTGTGTGTGTGTGTGTGTGTGTGTTGTGTGTGTGTGAGTGTGTGTGTGTGTACATAAGCATACAACCCTAGCTGATTTATGGTCTAAGCTGACCTACTGCAATCAGTTTGGTCAGTGGACTTCCCTCTTTTCTCTTTTTATCGTTTTATAAGCTTTCTGTTTTCCTTTAATCTCCCTCTACTCTCTCTTTTTTCTCTCTTTATCTTTGGTTATACATGGTTTTGAGGGAGATGTGGCGTTGTTTGGAGTTCTTTGATATAATACCTTGTCTGACCTCCATTGTGAAATTCAAGGTTACGTTTTGATTTAAAATTCCTCTGAGGTCGACTGTGTCTTTCATTCTGTCGGAGTAGATAAAATAAGTATCAGTCAAACACTGGACTCAAAGTAATCGACTGTTCCCCGCTCCCGAAATTGCGGGCCTCATGCCAAAATTTGAAACCATTATTATTTCTGTGTGAATCTGTGTGAACCTCCTCACACCAGCGATTGGTGCATAAAAGCATCAGGGATCGTAGCAGACGAGAATCTTTCATGGGCGCCGAAACTCTCGTAATCGGATGCCTTCCACTGATGATTTTCAGTAGAATGAAATCACGTGATATGGGGATTCCAGCATTCATGACAGACGATTCTCGTCTGCTAAGACCTATGTGTGTGCTTTTACACACCAGTTGCTTATATGAGAGGCTCTCTCAAGGTTGGTAATGCAGTATTCGGAGTTCTAAAAAGATATCCGTATTGAGTTGCATGTATATATATATATATATATATATATATATTATATATATATTATCTATATATATACATGCAACTCATATATCTTATATATATATATATATAGATATATATATATATATATTATTATATATTATATAATATATATATATCACACATATATATATACATATATATATATGCATGTATGCATATGTATGTGTATATATATGCATAGGGCAAGGGAATAAAATTATGTCATGAACTTCATTAGCTTACAGTTATTTCGGCTTTAAGATGCAATGCTGTCTTAGTCAAGTACTTGTGTATCACTCTATAACTTCATCGATGCTTCAAAAATGAAGTACAGTGTTATTTGGGATAGTATTTACATTTACACACACACACACACACACACACACACACACACACACACCACACACACACACACACACATACACACACACACACGCACACACACACGCACACACACACACATACATATACAGAATGCATTACCCCGACAAAACATAAACATATGTAAGGAATGATTAGGTAGATGATAGGGTAGATTAGATAGGTTTATATATATATATAAATATATATATATATATAATATATCATATATATATATATATATAATATGTAAAGATTGGTATATGAAAAACTCCTATGTAAAGAGTGAAAAAGAAGCAAATATACCTGGGAATGGAGTTAGATAGAAAGACGACAGAATTGAAAGCAATGAAAGGAAGAGAAAAACAATACCTTTATCGGGTTCATAAAATATTTTCTACAACGTAGACAAATTAACAATTAACCATTAACAGGCCAAAGAAAGAATAGACTGGAAAGACATGTTACGGATAAAATTGTGTGCACGCTTTTGTGCGTGCATATATATGTGCGCACGCGTGTGAGTGCGTTTACATGTAGAAAGTGAGCCGATATATGGATATGTATCATTCTACTTATAAATACATATAAACACACAGGCATGTTTACTTATATGCATGCACAGAAACATCTATATATATGTATGTAAATACATACATACCTATATATATATATATATATATATATATATATATATATAAATGTAGTTGTGTGAGTGTCTGTCCCCTTCGATTTAGATTCCTAACTACTCCCACATTTTGCGGTGCAGTTTAATCAAATTCGGGTATCTTATAGTCGTAATTCATATCGAGCCCGTCTGAGTATTAGCGCGCGTCTACGATGAGTCTACGATTTTAAAATAATTTAACATCATTTTTAATTCCATTTTAATGCATAATTTTTCGTGTGTCGATGGCGCGGAGTTGGCGTCCTTGGTCACACCTGCACCTGTTTGCTTCTCCCTTCTTCCCTCCCTCGTGAAGCTGTGGGGAAGGAAGTGTAAGGAAATCAACGTCGTAAAGCGTGTGTCAAGGAGACCAGCGTTCTTTTAGAACAACGACTTCATGGCTTGAAGACACCAAAACAGAAATGGCTAAGAAAGCCCGAATTGGCATCTATAAGGGAAGTAACTCTCTAAAAATGCTTATATAGTTATTTCCCTTACAAACCCGAGCAACGCCGAGCGATACTGCTAGTATATATATATATATTTAAGTAGGTGAATGAATTATCCTATGTTTATCGTCAGCATGGAACATCTTCGTTCGACTCCATTCTTTCATTTATTCATATATATATATATTATATATATATACACATAGAGACAGATATCTAGCAATTAACATCTATATACACATGCACAGACCCAGACCTCCACCATATATATTCTTTGATTATTTTACTCTTTTACTTGTTTCAGTCATTTGAGCGCGGCCATGCTGGAGCACCGTCTTCAAGAGTTTTTAGTCGAAGAAATCGATCCCATGACTTATTGTTTGTAAGTCTAGCACTTATTCTATCGGTCTCTTTTGCCGAAAAGCTGATTTACAGAGACGTAACCAGGTGTTGTGCTGGTTAATTAAAGAGGCGAAGCTCTTGCAACATGAATAACTAGCCTTCAGCGTTTTCTTATTCTTATTAGAAGCAATCACTGTGCCGGAAATAACCAAAAGAATTGTAACTATAAAGATAAAAATTGCTGTTCGTTAGGAGGACATTGTCCCCAGAAAGGAATTGTTTATTGAGCTAAGGTACAAATAGATGGCGCACAAGAATACAAGATATATACTGGAGCTTCGGAAAATTCCTATAAGACTAGATTATATTTCCACCGAAATTCACTTCGATACCCCGAAAATAGGACAGCAACGTTTCTCGATAAACATGTCTGACAATTGAAAGAAAACGATACCCGTCCTTTCAAAATCAGCTGGACAATCTTGGAGGAAGCAGCATTTAGACGCCCAATGAGGTGAGGTGCAATTTGTGCCTGACTGAAAAGCTCTTCATTCTGTTCCAGGATAAATACGCACTGAACCAGATATTATTATTGATATTTTTAAATGCTATAGATAGAAAGATTGTGATAATGATAATCACTGTGATTATGGAGACGACACAATGCAAGCACGTTAGCTATATATATGTGTATGTACACACATGTGCACGTGTATATACAAATATAGAGAGGAAGAGAGATGGGATCTCAATGACAAATCTCGTGGAAACCCCACGAACAACTCATGAAATCATGATGCCACACTGCAAGGAAAGAATTAACGGCGAGAATGAAGCTATAACAGATCATGGTGAAGGTTTCCTGCCCGGCACGTCCGAAACCGCCCGCATCAAGGGCAGTGATCTTGCCTCGGACGGTCGTTATGTCACAACACACCACATACACGATGTGCACAAAACGAGACATAAATGGACAAAGGAAGAGTACGATATACTTACTGAATGTAATGAAAGAGCAAAGCTGGAAATAAGTCGCGGAGTAGACTGACGTACCTTGAAATTTTGGATGGAAAAGGACATGTGTCCAATGTCAGAAAATAAAGTAAAATGAGAGTGGTTAGGAGAAAGGATTACTTAACCGGAGTAGAAAATTTCGGATTAGTGAGTCTGAGAGACTCTGAGAATGGGCTACAGAGGATGGTCCGAGTTGAAACAGCGATGTAAGATGTGAAAGCAGAGAGAAGAGTAGACAGGAGGAACAGGGAAATGGTGATGGGGATGTTAAGGATGGGGAACCGGAGCGTTATACAGCGAACCCTGATACTGTGGTGGGTAGACATTCAGGGGAAATGAACCAACTAGATAATGAAGTGTTTGAAATTCAAAGACGACTCACCGACTTGATGAATGCTCCAGAAGAAAAAGTTCCCATGAATACGAGAAAGGTAGATAGGAGTATGATGAATAGAATAACACGAAAGATAAATACTGTCATACCAGACATCCAGACGGAGGACATAACAAAACAAGGAATCTTCTCCGAGCTATTGTGCTACTTGTTGAGGAAAAATTACCACTTAAGAGAACAAAAGAAAAATGGTGGAGCAAAAGAACCATGATGGTAACGACGCATTGAAAGGGACATAATGCAGGCAAGGCAAGATCTAGGAAAAATTGAGAAATGGTTAAGAGGAAACTGGAAAAAATGGGAAAAAGAACAACCAAGATAAATTAAAGAAGAAATATAAAATACGGAAGAACGGGTTTTATGCAGTAATAGATCAATTAAATAAGAGGATCATGGCAAAAACCAGAAGATCAGAAGATTTGTGAACAGAAATAAGCAGTTCGAGAAGAACAGATTATTCAAAAATAACCCGAAGCAATTCTTCCGAACGTTAGAAGGAGACAATGGGGAAGATGTTGTTCCTGATGCAAATCAAGCCAAGGAGCTCTGGAGCGGATTATGGGGAAACGATGTGGTGCATAAAATGGATGGAATGTGGATAGGAACTATCAAGACAGAGTTACAAGGAGGAAAGAAGCAAAGGAGAATTGTCATAAGCACGGGGGATGTGGAAGAACAAGTGAGTAAAGTGCCTAACTGAAAATCTCCCGGACCAGATGAGATTCATAGCTTCTGACTGAAAAATGCAACGTGATACTTGAAAGAATAGCACCTCAATTGAATGAGTGTGTCCAGAAAGGTACATCCCCGTGTGGATGGTGACTAGGAGGACAACACTTATAATGAAAGATAGAAGAAAGGGGAACATTGTGGGAAACTACCGTCCCATAGCATGCCTAAACATAATCTGGAAGATACTCATTGGAATATGTGCGGCAAAGACATACTTTCCTGGCACAGGAAGAAATACTATCAAGAGAATAAAAAAGATGGAGGAAGAGTTCTCAGGATACTAAGGATCACTTGGTCATCGATAAAACAATTTTGAGGCATTGTAAAAAACATCATACAAACATATCTATGTCTTGGATTGACTTTAAGAAGGCATATGATATGATACCTCATTCTTGGATCGTTGAATGCCATACAGGACGTTAAGGATAATACAGCATCGTTGGCATGGCTTGAGCGAGGTGATTTGAATCGTACCACCGAAAGCGTGATCATTGCTGCACAAGACCAGGCTCTCGCTTCCAGTTCAGTGGAGTATAACGTCTATAAATCTTCTGACACCTAGACATGCAGACTGTGTGGAAAGAGTGTGGAAAACGTGACCCACTTGGTAAGTGGATGTGAGAGCCTAGCGCAAAAATAATACAAGTGTCGCTACGATAAAGTGTTTCTTCATTGGCTCTTATGCCGTAAATACCAATATGAAGTAACAGAGAACTGGTATAAACATGTACCAAGTAAAGGTATGCAGGAGGATGGAAACTCATGATTTTTAGACGGATCGTGTAATCGAACACCGTCGGTCGGATACTGTCGTATTGATTAAGAGAGACAAACGTTGTCAGATCATTGATGTAACCATACCAAAATGACATAAATGTTGTGAGTAAAGGGGTTAAAAAAGTACTCCGAATTGAAAGTGGAAATGGCAAGACTGTAATGAATACGAGAGGGTAATGTAAAAGTGATACCAGTGGTGATCGGAGCATTGGGCTCAACCCCATTGAAACTTCAAGACTTTTTAAGGCAACTGGAAGACCCATGCAAGATTGATGTCTTGCAAAAGTAGCCTTATTGTTTTAGTGTTTTCATCTTTGTAATTGCTGGTGTTATTCTTAGTATTCTTTCCGTTTTTTATATCATCAACTTTGTAGTTGATATTATCAATTTTGTTTTTACTCATTTTAGTTTATGTGCTTATAGGTTTAGAGCTTTGTGGGGAATCTCTTAGAGTTAGTTCCCTTCCTTCATTTTCCATATAACGCCTATTATCGTTGATACAATCACCTTTTTTCATTTAGTAATTCATTTTGATTTTTCCTACTCTGGTTTTCGTAGAAGCTATTTAATCTTTAACATTTTGTGCAGAAATAATTTATTATATATTTTGAGTTGCAGAAAGCCACATGGCTCGGTAAACATGTATGACTGTTACTATTATTCATTAATCTGTGTAGAGATAGAGAAAAGAATAGTTGAAGAATTTTAAATAATCGCCTAAATTTAATTCTGCTACTCTGTAAGGTAGGAAAATAAATTAGCTAATAGATATAATATAAAAATGTTCATTATAGAATGTGGGAATCCAATAATAAACTCATTAAATCTATAAATGAAGATACTTCTGCAGTTCATTATAGCAAACGCCTCAGTGTATGACACGTTTAACCTGAAGGCTTATTTTATAAGTTGATTGTGATTCAAATTAAAATGTCTGAAAAACAATGAAGGCTAATTTTATTGCCTTTAATGCATTAATTGCATAATTTCGCATGTAATATGAATAAATGACGTTCGTCACGAAAACGTACGTAACATTGATATGACATTTTCTTTTTCAATTAAATTAAGTATAATTCCCTCTGAGAGGATTATATCATGCCGACTGGATTGGCAAAGTGCTCATTTTATAAATGACTAGAGTATCAGTAATCATCCTTCGGTTATTCGAACATTTTGCTTGCCAGGTTCGTATAAGTGATGAGGTGATGGCGTGTATTATTTTAGCTATTCAACTAAATACATGCACACACACACACACACACATATACATAGTATGTATGTATGTATGTATGTATGTATGTATGTATATATATATATATATATATATAATATATAGATATATATATATACATGTATATAGATATATATATATACGTATGTATATATACATACATATACATATATATATATACGTATATATATATACATATACTAATATATATATATATCATATATATATGTTGTATATATATATGTATATATATATATATATATATATATATATTCACACACACACATATATATGTATACATATGTATGTATATATGTATATATATGTATATATATATATATATATATTCATGCTTTTAATTATGCTTTTAATGCTTAAAGCAAGAAATTACTCTTCACATTTTATTCGTTTTTTAATCAAGACTGTTCTTTTAGTTCACAACACGCACGCAATCAGTCGTGTATGCTTTTGATCTTCCGTGAGCAAATGAGGTAAAGATTTTGCTACAACTATTTTCATTCGTAATTCCTCGATCAAAAGTCGTTAGCGGGAGCTCCAGGACTCATCAGTCATATCAAGTTCGTCAATTGTTTGGTGACGGTCCTCCGAGATCTGTTCATGATGTTTTCATTTGTTCTGGATTTCGACGGTCGACCTGAACGAGGTTGCTCCTCAAGTGACAAGTGACCATTTCTAAAGCGTGAAAACCACTCGTAAACTTGTGCTTTGCTCATAGCAGCGTACCTGTAAGCTGTTTGGAGCACCTCAACCGCTTCGACCGCCGTTTTCCTCAGCAAAAAACAGAATTTCAGGGAAGCACGCTGTTCTTTCGTTTCAACCATCGCAAAAATCGATGAACAGGGCAGAAGTACTGCAAAACAAAAAAGACGCACCTTGTGGCAGTAAGACTACACTGGAGAACGCCGGTCGGCATACTGATGCCCAAGGGCGGCATCAAGTGATTTCTAGCGGCGGAAGCCTGAACTACAACGGGCTTGTCCCACAGAGAACGTTTCCGGTCACTTTTGGGTACTCCCTCGTACACACTCAAATATACAACAACAACCGGAAAGAAAACATAAATAGTCATGGCTGAAACGCCTACGATCATAGATCTGTTCAGTGCTAACTTAATCTAAATTATCAACTAGAAAATGTGTTGCAGTGACAATGAAAAAAATTAGATAAAAACTAACAACAGCAATACCATCCCTACCACCAAAGCCACCATCGCCACGACGACAATAACCATCACCAACACTAGTAGTAGTAGTAGTAGTAGCAGCAACAACAACAACAAAAGATGCCATTGACAAGCAAGTCCTGTAATAATGGAATGCACACACTCCCGGCGGGGATTGCTAATTAGTTTGTTTTCATGTGACAAAACATAACAGCTTTCATCAGTGGAACAACCAAACATTCATTAAACACCGCTATGAAAATCACCATTTATTTATGCTCGGGGTTTTTGAGAAATAAATACTTGACTGTTGTTTAACATTGTGATAAAAAGAGACTTGTTATGAAAGAGTGAGGTTCTGTGACTCTACTACTAAAAATATCGGCCAAATTTCATTCACTTACTGCCTTGAAAACCCAAGGGAGATGCATTGGATAGCATAGTCTTAATTCACAATGCTCGATAAAAAAAAATGACAAAATCAACAAAGCTAGAATGACATTTTAAATTACTGTTTAATTTAATGTTTATTTTGAAAATAGGGCTGTTCTTGGGGGGCCTTAGCAGTTCTCCAAAACTGGTTAAATGCGCGTGATTAATATACTTCCTGAACAAGTTGATGGCTGCAAAGACAGCTCGGGAGAGAGTAGAAAGGACAGAATAGAAAAATGTAGTTGGTGTGGGGACTGAGGAGGGGCGGAATAGAAGTATGAATATGTTGAGAGTGGTTCTGATATGGATAGGTGAAGAGGAGGAGGAGGAGGAGTAAAAAGGGAGCCGTGTGGGGTTGATTAATTGTGGCAAGAAGCTACAGTAGTTACGGTAGAAGTGACAGAGTGAGGAGACCTAGCAAACGACAGCATATCAAACAGTCCAGTGCCCTTTTTAAAATTTCAATGTTGGCGTAGGGGTCAAATGCCAACAACGAATGACTGATCATATTGTCACGGTTTTGCTTTAAAATATGATGCAAAGAAATGGCTTCGCTGTATAATAACAGAAATCAAAGTAAAGCTTCCCTGTAAAAACCGTAAGATTAGCCATAAAATGTCGTCCGCGTACTTAAATATTGATATCTTTACCGAGAGTACCCATATCTAATTTTATGTACGTATGTGCGTGCTTGTGTGTGTGAGTGAGAGACAGAGGGAGGCGAGGGGGAAAGAGAGAAGGGTTAGGTGGAGAAAGGGATCTAGTATATTTAGACGTCTTTAGCTAACGAATACTTTAACATAACTTTACGTTGTTAACTTACTCTAAAATAAATCCCCACATTCTGTAATGTGATGATCTCTTATCTCCATATGCACGATATCACACACACGCGCAGCCCCCCCACACACACACATACACACACACATACACACATACACACAAACACACACACACACACAGATACATACACGTGGAGATAAATACGTGTGCATACAGCATACGTATATAGATATTTGTCAGCAAAAGTATGTTTTCTTCCATACATGTGTAGTAAAATTCATTTTTCACACACAGGACCGATCATACGAGTTCAAAATATTCAAGCAATTCCGGATGTTCCAGAATTAGTTACCTATATTATATATATATATATATATATATATATATATATATATATATATATATATTATATATATATATATATATATATAAGTTAGGATATTATAACACCACCACCGCATATATAATATATATATTATATATATAATAAAATATTAGGAATAAATCCAAACTTACTGGGAAAATCAGATTTAGGATTAAATCCAATTTTATAGTAAAATATTATATTATATTAAATTAGAGATAAAACCACTATTAGGCAAATTAAACAATGAAAAAACATAAGCCAATACATAAAATTAATTAATTTATATTATTTTAAATATATATCAAAAATATTAAAGTTTAATAAAAGATAATAAGTAAAACACTACGATCGTTTCATGGCTGTCCAATTCGTAATAATTCGAGTTATGGTTACAGTCAATCTTCAGGTAATTGAAATATTTATCTTAGTGAGGTTTAACAATTGTTAAACCTCACTAAGATAAATATTTCAATTACCTGAAGATTGACTGTAACCATAACTCGAATTATTACGAATTGGACAGCCATGAAACGATCGTAGTGTTTTACTTATTATCTTTTATTAAACTTTTAATATATGTTTGATATATATTTAAAATAATATAAATTAATTAATTTTATGTATTGGCTTATGTTTTTCATTGTTTATTTGCCTAATAGTGGTTTATCTCTAATTTAATATAATATATATATTATATATATATATATATACAATAACACACACACACACACACACACACAGAGAGACATATATATATATATATATATATATATATATATATATATATATATATATATATATATATTATATATATATATGCACATATATATGTATGTAAAGGTTGAATGTGGATTTGTCCTTTAATTGGAGTTGTTTCCCAAAAGTTTTCTAATGTTGATTCTTCTTAATTGCTGAGTGTTTACTGGTGTAAATTGGCGTAGATATGAAAAGTAGTAATACTATATTAAGTGTATGGTTAATTTGCGGAATGAAGTTCTAAAAATCCAATCATATTTGTCAAAAATGGAGGAGATAAGATGTTAAAAATTTGTAAAGAGTTTATTCATGCATACAATCGTTTTGTACATAGATATAAATTAATTTTAGAATTTGCAAATATCAAAGTGCTCATCAGTGCAGAAAAAAAATAGGAACTTAAAAAAGAGCAGAGAAGTTGGATATATGAGTTTCATGTTTATTTGTTCATATCCATGTGTGATAGTGATGGGAGTCATGTCAGTTATTAAACCACAACTAACGGATCAACGGTTAGGGGATAATAAATACATGGAGGTATCTATAACTTTCTCTCTATAGATTAGTATAGATTGTCTAATTAAAGCTCCATATATGCAGCTTAGCCGACTTAGAGGAATGGAGAAATGTCCAATGAGAAAACATTACCTAACGTAAATTAAATCTAACCGTTGAAAACGATACTTGGTGTTGTTTTTTTAAAAATCATAAAAAGTTGAAGAATTTTTAGCGTAAAAATTGTTTGTAAAGCTTATACTAGAAAGTTAATGTAGTCATACCTATGTCTATGTAATCCCATTTTATCTCCGAACATCTCAACATATCTATATCACTAAATACTTGCATATGTTATTAGTTATTCCATCTTACAAATGAGTATATTTTTAATACTGGTGTATATACACATGCATATTATAGTGCGGTTGTGCATGTTTGCATCCATGGCTGCATATCTATGTATGTGTATCTGTGTATGTATATATGTGTTTTTAAGTATTATGTATATATATATATATATATATATATATATATATAGTGTATGTATATATATATATATATGTATGTATATATGTATATGTATATCTATCTATCTATCTATCTATCTATCTATCTATCTATCTATCTATCTATCTATCTATCTATCTATCTATCTATCTATCTATCTATCTATCTATCTATCTATCTATCTATCTATCTACCTACCTACCTACCTACCTACCCATCTATCTATCTATCTATCTATCTATCTATCTATCTATCTATCTATCTATCTATCTATCTATCTATATATATATAGACGTGTCTGTGCATATATGTATATATATATATATGTAGATATATGTGTGTTTATTTACATATGCATATATGTATGTGTATCTAATATGTATGTATATGTATATATATTTGTGTATCTATATGCGTTTATGTGTATGTATACCGCTATATACACAGGACCGCCACAGTATTCATCATAAACTGAGAATGTAAATATTTTCCCATATAATTTTGCTTTCTTTTTCAAGCGTTTCATCTTTTGTTTGTCCTTCACCTAGTATGTTTGCATTGCTTACTGCTGTTAGCAATTCTTCAGTGTTTCCATTATCATAGTCATTGGGACTTTTCACTTCCATGTTCACACAGTCCTTGAAACTGACCAGTCCTCTTCCTCCATTTTCACGTTTCATATACAGCCTGTCCACATCTGCCCAGTTATGTAAAACCTTGTACATTGTCATTATTTTCCGAGTTTTTATTTTAATCAATATTTTGCAGTTCCTCTTTGTTCCAATTCGCCTGCCACATATCTCACAACTGATACAGCCCTTGAATTTATTACCTTTACAACGTTTCCTGAATTTAACTAAGATTTCAGAGTCAAATCGATCCTTTTGGAAGTACTCTTTTGAAATGGTTTTCTTTATTTCTCTGTTTTTGACGGTATCTGATTCCAAAATTCCCAAATACTTGTATCCTTGACTTTCTTCAAAACTGATTATTTGACGGTTTAAGTCCCTGATTCTTCTTTACATTCTCCCCCTCACCATCAAAATGGCACGTTTATTGATACCAAATTCCATGCCTATGCCTTTACTGTACTGAAAAGCCTTCTGTTGTTACCAGTGTGCCAAGACGATCTTCCCCTTTTCCATTAAGATTTAAGCTATTCATGTATAGTAGATGGTTAATCACTCCAACTCCATTTCCCAAATAATTTCCTGCTTTAATATCTCTCAAAATCCAAGCTGATATACTGTCTTTTTAGCAATCTTTGCTCATTCACCATTGTTATTGTTTTTCTAATCATTGAAGGCGACGAGCTGGTAGAATAGTTAGCACGCCGGGTAAAGTGTTTTGTGGCATTTCGTCCATCCTTACGCTCTGAGTTCAAATTCCGCCGAGGTTGACTTAGCCTTTCACCCTTTCGCAGCTGATAAAATAAGTACCAGTTGTGCAATGGGATCGGATGTAATCGACTATCTTCATCCCTCGAAATTGCTGTCCTGCCAAAATTTGAAACCATTATGAAAGTTACTTGTTTATCGAGTATATATATTGGACAGTGCATTTGTATGGTAGATAAGCAACTGTTATACCTATTTCTTTATTACCCACAAGGGGCTAAACATAGAGGGGACAAACAAGGACAGACATAGGTATTAAGTCGATTACATCGACCCCAGTGCATAACTGGTACTTAATTTATCGACCCCGAAAGGATGAAAGGCAAAGTCAACCTCGGCGAAATTTGAACTCACAACGTAACGACAAGCGAAATACCGCTAAGCATTTCGCCCGGCGTGCTAACGATTTTGCCAGCTCGCTGCCTTTACCCCCTCGCTGCCTGTTATACCGAATATGTTTGCTGTTTGATGATGCGTTTGTATTGTAAATAATACTGTTTTACCTTGCATGTCTGATATGCACAGGTTTGCATTGTAAACGCCGCTGCCTTACTGACTATGACTTTTGTTTATTAATGTGTATGCTTTATAGGTAAATAAATGTTTTAGCGATCTATTTGATATGTGTGACGTAGCTTTTTATTGTTTTTCCTGTTTAGTCCGTAACGAAGTAGTCCGTATTGAACATACCAAAGATCGTATATATTTCTGCTGTGATTTGCCCATCTTTTTTACAAGCATAGTGCGTATAGGATAACATTACCGAATGTATACTTTCTGTTTGGAGATGGTAGGGTGTAATTTCTGAGAGATTTTGCTGCCATTTTTAGTAAGACCATAACTTATAATATATAGTTGGAACAAATTTGCAGATAATTTTTCTCCCATATAATCAAAGAATTAATTTTCATCTATTGGACAATTAAGCAAGCATTTTATGTCCTCAAGGTCATTTAAAACGATATCTGGAAGATTTTTTACTTGTTCTAATAATGTTTGTTTAGAGTTTGTCTAGAGATAGCCTTTTTTGTAAACTTTGGTACTGAAATTCTTATAATATGGCGGCTATTTATATCTCCCATTAATGAAATCGTAAATGATCTTCTTTATGGTTAATTTCTCTTACTAGTAGTAATTCATCGAAGAACTAAAAAAAATTTGTTTTGTCTCTGAATAGATGGATCACGCTTGAAATATCAAATGCCTCTTTTTCCACAGGGCACAGATTAAACGAAACGTACTAGCTATTTGTAAATTTTCGTTGGTTTAAAATGGCGAATTTATAAAAGTTTATTAGCATTCACTTTGAACACTCCCTTCTATCGTCAATCATTTACAGCTACAGCCTTTTAACGTCTGATCTACCATGACAAATTTTAAGCATTCTTTCGTTAAAGTATTTTTTTCGATTCAACAATTATAAATGTTTCGTTTGCAAAATAGCTCTAAGCAAGGGAAATTATTAATATTTCAAAGTGAATGAGTCACGTATTTATGGTAATAAAACAAACTAGCGCTGGACATTAATTTTCTTACAGACAATTCCTTTTACCGACATATTTAGATATATAGGGATATTTATGTGTAATTTTATTTTTCAATATTTCCAGTACTCACTAAAAGTAATCCAGATAATGAAAAATATACAAAAATAGTATGAATTATCAAAGTAAATAGAATTAATACAAAGCAGGAGGAATTACATTGAAGACGGTTCGTAAGTTTCATTTTCTAATGGTGATTCTTTTGTTCTTCCTCTCTGTGAATCTCTCTCCATCGCTGGTTGATTCGGGTTTTTCTATTTTCGCCTATTGATGTATATAAACACTCATACAAACAAATACCACATTATATATATTTCACTAATACATACATACATGTGTATGTATGCGTGTGTGAAATTAATACACATGTACATACGCGTATGTTTATACAGATATATGTCTGTTTATATGTATACTCATGTAGATATACATACATACACATACATATACACATACATATATATGCACATGTGTATACATATATGCATATATACATATGCATATGTGTGTGTGTGCGTGTATATATGCATTTTTTTCTCTCCGTTTTTTTTTCCCAATCTCTCTCCATTTCCCCCTCTTAATCCTTTCTGTCAACGAGCGTAGGCTCGAAACGTAGCATATATAGACTGTTAGGTAGTGTACTGCTGTACTTATCAACTATAACTTCTTAAAACCCCAGAAAGCATATATAGACTATATATTATTCAGAGAAGAATACAGTGTACGTTCAAACACAAAAGAGATACCCGAAGAGTAGGATATCTGACTCGCTAGAAAGAGCAGTTAAAACTCCAAGCCACCAATTGTTGTAATTCCGAAAGTGATTGAAAAATAAAAACTTTTACCTTAATCCTAGACCCTGCAAGGTTTCTGCAGACTTAAATACAGATTGAAATAAAATAATTTCAGTCTATATCTGGCGCTGCATCCTCAGTAGGTTGCCAAGACTGAACACATAGACATGGAGCTATAAGTAATCAGCCACGTGTCTATAGGTTCTAATTTTTCGAATCTTATTAAGCGAAAATTAACCGAAAATTATCCAAAAACTTACAGTATTTAATTATATCAATGGGAAATGGAATTTAATTAAAATTAAAAACATTCGATTAAAATTTACATTTCCAGGACTAAAATTTTTTTACGCGTTAGACCACTGGAAATGTAAATTTTAGTTGAATGTTTTTAATTTTAATTAAATTCCATTTCCCTTTGATATGATTAAATACTGTAAGTTTTTGGATAATTTTTGGTTAATAAGTTGGCGGTTTTTTATTGTAGCCAACGAAGGACTGCGTCTGCGCAGTAAATTTGAAAAGTTAATTCGTATGAACACCACATATCGTGTGGATATGTTTAACACTAGGTTGGACCTGCTGAAGAAAATCAAACCTTGTGAGTTCTCCATGACTCGCTAAAAGATGATTAGAAACCAATTGGTCCAGGAAACTAGATGGTAAATGTTTTTCATTTCCAAATATATTCCTGTCGAACTTTATCCCGAATTTTTTGTGGTTATAGAACTTAGCTGTTCTTTCTAGCGCGTAGAATCCATATAAGTGGATTCTCTATGTGTTTAAATATACACTATATCATATGACTAATATATAGTCTTCCTGACTAAAATTTTTTACGCGTTAGACTACTGGAAATGTAAATTTTAATTGAATGTTTTTAATTTTAATTAAATTCCATTTTCCTTTGATATGATTATGTATATATTATATATATATATATAATATATATATATATATATACACTTATACACACATGTATACACACGAAACTTCTCAATTTCATTGTTCAGGCCTGTACCTTTGCATGACACTTGGGCAAGTGTCTTCTACTATAACCTCGAGCCGACCAAACCATGTAAGTAGATTTGATAGACGGAGACTGAAACTCCATCGTATATGTATGTATGTGTATATATTTACGCTTGTGTGCATTTGTGTTAGTGTTTGTTTTTCCTCCAACTTGACAACCGATGTTAATTTGCTTACGTCCAGGGACTCAGAGGTTCGGGAGAAACATTCTAATAAAATAAGTACGAAACTTAAAAATAAGCATTAGGAGCGAATTTTTGGTTAAAACATTCAAGTTAGTGCTGAATATTGCCGCAGTCCAACGCCTAAAACAAGCAAAAGATGCAGTGGACTCTTGGGTTCATGGGAGCCGTTATTCCGGCTCTCAACTAAGAGTCTACTGCATCCTATGGCAAAAACCGGTTTAAGCTGATGAAATTCATAACAGAACCATTGTTTTTCTTGTACCATCTTTTTTTCTCATTACCACTCTATACTCATCAAACATTTTGTTCTGAACCGTACGTATATCGAGTTCTACACCAGGTCTGGCAATGCCTAAATGAAATATTGAAACACACACACACACACACACACACACACACACACACACACACACACACACACACACACACACACACACACACACCACACACACACACACACACACAAATGTATAAGCATACATATATTCACACGTGCATGTTTGTGAGCCGTTTAAAGTACATTTTGGTGTCAGCAATTAAAGTGCATTTTGCTCACACACACACACACACACACACACACACACACAAACAAGCACATGAACATACACATATGCAGGCACATACAAACATATGAGTATGTCTCTTTTTCGCATACACACGTACTTCCCTACGTATATCATATAACATACTATACATGTGTTTACTTTGTTTCTAAAATCCTACTAACACATCCCCTATATATATATATACACACACAGTATACACCACGAGCAGACTGCAGCATATAATATTGATCTTTGGTGAGTTGTTTCTCAAGAGTAATGGATAGGCTCATAAAGGGACTACAATTCTGCATTAAATACAACAAGCAATTATTATCATAAATTTGATGATGATGCTAATGATGCTGATTACCATTATCATTACCGTTACTATTATTATTATTATTATTATCATTATCATCATCATCATCATCAACATCATCATCATCGTCATCATCATCGTCATCGTCATCGTCGTCGTCATCGTCGTCATCATCATCATCATCATCATCATCATCACCATCATCATCATCGTCATCATCATCATTATCATCATCATCATCATCATCATCATCATCATCATTTTCATCACCATTATTAATATTATTATTATTATTATTATTATTATTATTATTATTATCATTATTATTATCATCATTATTATTATCATCATGATTATTATTATTATTATTATTATTATTATTATATTTTTATCATCATCATCATTATTATTATCATCATTATTATTATCATCATGATTATTATTATTATTATTATTATTATTATTTTTTATTATTATTATTATTATTATTATTATTATTATTATTATTATTATTATTATTATTATAGTTTCGGTAAAGTGGAGCGCAATTTCTTGAGTGGTTGTTTGCGATCGTAATGGTTGCATATCCCTGTGGTACGTCAATGCGATTTGCTTATTCCTCTCACCACAAATACTACATCATGGATCAGGTGTGTCATTGAACGAGCGCGAGATTTATGATTTACGGGGGTGGAAATCACCAATTCATACACTGTTCAACGCATCAATAAAGCATTTTTCCAGCTAATTTTCAATTTAGTGAATGCATTTTTCTGTATTTCGTGGTAAAAGGAGATTCATATTAAACCAGTTAATATGCAGCTTCCTGTACTTTATCGCAGTATTATATTAAAAGTGTGACTGTGTAGTGAGAAGTTTCCTTCCCAAATACATAGTTCTGTTCAATCCCACTTCATGGTTCTGTTCAATCCCACTTCATAGGCGCAGGAGTGGCTGTGTGGCTTGCTTACCAACCACATGGTTCCGGGTTCAGGCCCACTGCGTGGCACCTTGGGCAAGTGTCTTCTACTATAGCCTCGGGCCGACCAAAGCCTTGTGAGTGGATTTGGTAGACGGAAACTGAAAAAATCCCGTTGTATATATGTACATGTATACACACACACACACACACACATATATATGTGTATATGTGTGTGTGTGTGTGCGTGTGTGCGTGTGTGTGCATGTGTGTGTTTGTGTGTCTGTGTTTGTCCCCCTAACATCACTTGACAACCGAAACTGGTGTGCTTACGTCCCCGTAACTTAGCGGTTCGGCAAAAGAGACCGATAGAATAAGTACTAGGCTTACAAAGAATAAGTCCTGGGGTCGATTTGCTCGACTAAAGGTGGTGTTCCAGCATGGCCGCAGTCAAATGACTGAAACAAGTAAAAAGAGTAAAAGTGTATCTTGGACAATAGTTTTCTACAATAGCCTGGGTCTACCAAAGCTGCGTGAGTCGATTTGGTAGAAGGAAACTGAAAGAAGCTCACCGTATATACATACATAGTACACACACAAACACACGCACACACACGTATAATATAAATAATCTGAATAATAAGAGAAATAAATCTTTTTACACATCTTTAATGATTCGTTACAATTGTTTCTGTTCCAACTCTCCTTGCAACACCAGTTTACGCAAAAATTCGAAGTGAAATAGTACGTATATTTTCGCCACATCCACACGACAGCTTTACCGTCGTGAAACCGAGATTTTCTACACTTGATGAATTTCGGTATTAGTCTGGAATTCGACAGTGTTGATAGCTCAGAACTTGAGTTGAATGCTTCTCAGGAAATACCCTACCTTTGTACTCCACACGGAACTAACACACACACACACGAATATATATATATATATATAATATATATTATATATTATATATATATATATATATATATATATATATATATATATATATATATATATATATGTATAATATATATATATATGAATAAAAAATGGAGTTAACGCAGGTGTAAACAAATATTTTTACTTTTGCTGCCCTGGTAACTATTTATTTATTTTCCCGTGTTAATTGTTAACAAGGTAAAAATACACTCATCTATTTATATATATATATATATATATATATATATATATATATATATGAATAAAAAATGGAGTTAACGCAGGTGTAAACAAATATTTTTACTTTTGCTGCCCTGGTAACTATTTATTTATTTTGCCGTGTTAATTGTTAACAAGGTAAAAATACACTCATCTATTTATATATATATATATATATATATATATAATATATATATATATATAATATATATATATATATATATATATTATATATATATATATATATATATATATATGTGTGTGTTGTGTGTGTGTGTGTGTGATAGGTCATTCTTAGAAATGAGGTTAGCAACATCGGAAAGCGAATTTCTTCACTATTATCGGACGGGGCTGCTTTGCGAAATGTCGCCCGTATGATACTTTGCGAAACAGTGGATTCTCAGAGGATATCCAGTATATTCATAACGTAATAACGTAGGTAACCGTAGTAGAGCCCGAAGAACTAGAACTAGAAAGTGTTTTTGTAGTTCAACTCAACACTCAACATGTGTGCTTATATGTTTGTATGTTTGTATTTAAAATGAGGGTGAAACATCGGATATTAATTTGATTAACATCAATTTAAAACCAGTGGTCTAGCATGTTAAAATCTGAATGTTCAGAAAATTGTATTACATACATATGAGAGGGACGGCCAGTATATGGACAACCCTTATGCTAGAAGTAGATCCGCTATGGTCTTACCACTAAAAAATGTTCTCAAGAAAATTTAGCAAACACCAGAACGTAAGCGAGCAAGACAAATGAAAAGTAACAATAATATAGATTAATCATAAACATGTTTTAAATTGATGTTAATCAAATTAATATCCAATTTTTTACCCTAATTTTAAATTTAATTTAAATAAATACGTTCTCTAACCGACAAAAGCCACTGCACGAAATTATTTTCTTCAGTATTATTTCCGGTATTTTAACGCGCCAAAACGGGATTTTTTTGAAAAATAACCACAAGTGTAATAGGTAGAACTATATACATGTCCGACCTCATGCGGACGTTTCGTGTATAGTTCTGCAAATTATATGTGTAATGACGATCATACTGAAGATCGACAGACAAACTGCGTAAGTAAAATTACGTAACTGTTGATAGTGAAACATGTTTATAGTTAATCTATATTTTTGTTACTTTTTATTTGTCTTGCTCACTTACGTTCTGGTGCTTGCTAAATTTTCTTGAGAACATTTCTTAGTGGTAAGACCATAGCGGATCTACTTCTAGCATAAGGGTTGTCCACATAGTGGCCGTCCCTCTCATATGTATGTATGTTTGTATGTTTGTATGTATATATGTTAGTATATATGGTTTTTAAACATGCAAGTGCATTTTATATATATATCAATATCTATGCATACATCTATATTTGTGTGAAGGTGTAGATGTAGCTACTTTTAGGTGTTTGATGTATATACATATATATATATATTCAAATATGAATAAGAAACAGCTCGAGGTATATAAATAAAACGGAACACATACACAAGGAATGTTGTTAGTTCGTGGGTCGGTTGTGTTTTAGGCGAAAAAAATATATTCACTATACCCCTGGTGTTAAAAACACCCGGAAGTACGTCAAAAGCAAGCGAGACAACTCACATCAGGTCCCTTCTCGGAGCGACAGACATCGATGTATCGTCATTGTTGTGACTTTTTAATGCCGCGTACCGGACAAGGCCTACTGCAAATCATATCACCGACCATGACTATATCATAAATGGCTTGAGAACCATCTGCTGGCATGTCTCAACGTTTCATGCCACGGAAAAAAATATGACTTAGAAAGCAACATGAGGTATATAAACAATATGGAACACTCATACACATTAACTCGTCATTAATGAATTATTTTCTGTTTATACATTACCCTCGTTTTACACAAAGTTTTTGAACTTGTCGTAATATATTCATAGTTTACATCCCCCACTCACCCAACTTGTGACAAAACCGCACCGTTTTGAAAATTAGCCATCCAGTCAAATTTAAATGCTTCTTCGTTGAATTGAATTATATCATATCATACTGTATTACATGTACCATCATGATTTTAATTCAGTATTCATGACAGCTGTCCGACGAACGGGAACATGAAACTAGGTAACAGTTTGTGAAGATTTTTACAACTTCGATAAGGAGTGTCATTCAAAATGTGACCGCGTGTGTACCGTTGGCGATTTTTTCCTCCGTCTTCCCTTCTTTGGATTCTTCCTTTTCCTATGTTTCTGACGAAGAGCTCCGCTCGAAACGTTAAACCCCCCTTCTTTCCTTCTTTCCTGAGCGTCCAATAATACTATACTTGTTCCACATCCCCGCGTTTTTGTGTTTTCTCTTTGTGTTTTCATGTTTGGATTAACTATATATATATATATATAATATATATATATATATATATATATATATATATATATATATATATATATATATATATATATATATATATATACATACATACATACATAATACATACATACATACATACATACATACATACATACATACATTATATATAGAAACATGCATATATATATATAATCATAAATACCCAACTAGTATTTTATCTTGTACTCGACCCTCAACCCTGGACCACATTTACGAACAAGTTTCGATTCTCTCGTAATGTGACTTCTGGTATTCTTTAAATCTAATTCCATCTGCTCTGGAAATTTGAAACCCCGTGTTTGTAAAAACAAATCAGTATCATCCAAGAAGTCCAGGGTTACTCATTTTTGCCAGCTGAGTGGCCTCGAGCTACGTGAAATGAAGTGCTTTGCTCAAGAACACAACGTGTCGCCTAGTCTAGGAATCGAAACCACAATCTTACGATCATCAGTCATACATCTAAGCCACTAAACCACCTACCTCCACTTTGAATTTAAAAGAACACAATTTCTGCATGACTGTTTTTTTTTTTACTTTATCAACCCGAAAAGATTCACAGCAAGGTTGATCTTGGTCTGACTTGGATTCAAAAAATAAAGAACCGGAAGAAAAGCTACTAAGCATTTTTTCCGACGTACAAACAATTCTTCCACCTCGCTGCCTTAATGTAATACTATCTTTCTTTGTATCGCATTATCAGGGTATAAAAATATTGGGGGCTTGTTTCTTTTCGCTAGTCGATTGCTCAGCTTTGATATCAAATTGACATCGTAGTGTCTTGGACTAAGATCATTCAGAAGATTTTTCTAAATTCATCCTGAGTTTTGTTAGTTCTAGCAGGCAAAGCAGGCATATCTTTGTCGGTTTATCTCTCACGTACAGTTCAACGTACTCTTTCAGTAAAATATCGGCGTTAAAATAGAAAGAAAAATATCACACTCCATCAGTTTCAGTAATTATCAGATAATCTTTAGGGTTCTCATGTCACCCCCCCCCCACTAGCTTGATGGCCTACTGCCATTTTCGTCTTACCGAACATTGTTACAATATACGGTCTTTTATATCATTTCTATCAATTATTCCCAATATATGCCCCTTAGTACCAGTATTTTCATCTTAAGGGATTTTGTCCAAGAAGTTACAATTAAATCTGCCGAAAATTAATCTTCGTGATACAGACCCTCAGCCAAATTTCTGGTAATTTCTGAAAATCAGCTTATAATTAGCCTTGTTTCAGGCCGAGTGTTACTATCTCATGGTATATATTTAGCAGGATTATTTTTACCATAAGATAAATACATATTTAGAACATCTCTGAGGTGTGACCATGTTTGAAGTGGTTGTACCACTTATTGATCAGCGCTTTGCCCATGTCATTATCGCCAAAAGGCTGCTGGAAGTGGATGGTTTGAGTTTGAATATTAGAAAGCTTTTCGCAGAACTTGATGCAATATTTCTGCTTCGGTGAAAACGAAAATCCGACGAACGCGCACTACACGCGTGTACTCCGAGCATAACAGCCGGGAACTGATTCGTTCTACCAGCGCAAATATTTTCACGCATGCACAAGAAAAGTGCCGTCACATTCCACCCAAGGGATTTTTGCCCTCGCGGTATTAGTTTAAGGGAAAGAATTATGAAGTCGGGTACTTTTTGAACGCACCTTGTATTTTGTTAGACATTGAAGAGGGAGCCCTTATTTGTTCACCTTTCGATGTTTCCATTATTCGGACATAAGTTAGCCTTAATTCTGTTCTTAGGGTTAGTTTTCCAGTTTATATTATTTCTAACAGATAACTTATTTACTTATTCCACCCATTATATATTCATTGATAGAAACAGCCCTAGCTATTCTTTTTATCATTTTCCAGCACTAAATATCGTTTCATTATCACGCTGAAAATTAATTAACGTTTCTTCAATACAACACCAGCCAGTAGATTTCTTTTTGTCATGCGTTATCACATTATCTAATTTCTGTCTTTTCGATGACACACCCTTCTCTGTATAGTTTCATACACTCTTCATTGTATAGACTCATACACTGATGAGATGCTTTAGATTTGATTTATTGTTTGCAGTATTCTTTAATTAAATATTTTCAAAAGGTCATGTCTCTTTATGGTCTACAGAGATATGCTTCATGAATATAAGCAACTCTTGAGACGTTATTTAATTTCGTCTGCCATTTTATGTTTACCGTTTGAAATACTTATTTAATTCCTTTCACACTTACCGTTAAAAAATAATTTTCTAACAAATTACCGTTTGTCCCCCCTTTAACACTTTTCTAAACAACTTTTCTCGGAAATGTTCCTCGCAGAGAATATATTTCATGAAATTATCTCTGCTTGAAAATCCATTATTGACTATCTTGTAAAATCCTCTTATTTATGCTTTTCGTTTAATATCTACACGAAGAAAAGAAAAAAGAAAGAAAAGCAGAACGATGGACATAACCAAGACTGTGACGGGCTAAATGTTTGGTAGTATTTTTTTGTGGTGGCAGTTAATTTTCTGTTTAACTTTTGTTCATCAAAGTTTGATAGAAAAAGTTAAGTAGTCCTATTTGGATAAATACTGTTGGATATTACGTTCATCCGTCAAAAGAAATTGAAATTGTACCTTTTTAGAATTTCCGAACCATGAGTCTTCACGCCCATTTTCAGTAGATACGAGGTGTAAGCATCTCCAAGTCAATAAAAACAAGAAGTGGAGTTGTGCCGTTTTGGGAAGGTCTGGATCTCACGAAAAAGACAAACTTCTTGGGCCCAGAATACGGAGCAACAGTGAAGGCTTTACACTCAGATTACTAACTGTTTGTGAACCTACAGGAGCGGGGCAGCCATATTTTCCTGGCGTCCAGAGAGTTTCCAGAGAAATACTAGTGGGAATGGAACAGTATCTTGGATGCACGCTTGCACTGTGTGAGGCTAATTAATAGAAGAGGGGGTGTGAAAGTCTCACAAATCTTCTCAGTCATTTCCAGTTGTCAGACTGAAACTACCCGGGTGTTATTATTTGCTAAATGTTTTTTCCGTTTTATAATTTCAGGATTGATTTCTTTCGCCAAATTTGTCAAACCGATTCCGTGATGAGGGAGTCAATTTGGACAGCATAAATTGTTTTTATAGCGTATAAACATTTTGCTCTTGTTCATTTTCTGTCTCTGTGTAATTACTTTTTTGATTGAGCGTTCAGTTTTTTGGAGTGTTAACATATTTCGTATGTAAAGATTCGGCAAATACACTTACCGTTGTAGCTGGTACAATGATAACTATAAATGTCCATTATACTTTTATGTTGGAAATGGGAAAATCTTTCCACGTCACAAATACTGTTTTTTTATCTCCATAACCTAAGGAAGACAGAATGTTAGTTACCAGCGTGAACTGTGGCGTGAACAAAAAACTTGCAATAACATTAAGATTAAAAATAACTTCAAATGTTCTTTTTATAATTTCAGTTGTCTTTTTTATTATGAGGACAACAAAAGCGAGAACTAAAAGACCAGGAAGTAACCTATCTCGGCAGCACCACTTAGGAGCGTGGGGTTCAGATGGAAACTGGTGGGGTTGGTAGATATTTCTGAAAAAGCGAATGAGATTCGAAAATCGGCGGTGTGTACCGATGTAGCTTATGGCGATGTGTGTTAGGGTGAGATAATCAATGACATTAATACACCTCGGAACACTATTAGAATTATTTACCGCAGAGGCTGTTGAGAGGAAGGGAGTAAAAGCCATTCAAGGGCTTTTTGCCAAGAAATTCTACAAAATAAAGTAAACAGGAACATTTTATAATGATTGACGGTCTTAAAGTGACACTGAATAATGATGGAGTTATTGAAAAATTTCCCATCCCAAGCAAGAGTCCTAAGAACTCCATTTTCCAGCCTCATTCAGTGGAAATAACGAGAGCCACTCACGGCAACAGCAACAAAAGCGAGAACTGAAAGACCAGGAAGTAGCCTCTTTAAATTTTATAAATGCCTTGCAGTTATTACTTGTTTTATTACCATTACTAGCTGAGATACCCGGCCTTGCTCGGGATTAAAATGACATAGCTTTCTTTTATTGTTTTAGTTGTTTCAGTCAAGGGACTGCGGCCATACTGGAGCGCCGCCTTTAATCGCAAAAACTGGCCACAGGATTTATTCTTTGTAAGATTAGTATTTAATCAATCAGTGTCTTTTGCTGAATCACTAAGTTATCGGAACGTAAACACTACAATATCAGTTGTCAAGCAATGATGGATGTACAAACACACATACACGCACGCGCGCGCGCACACACACACACACACACATAAATATACATATATATAGGACAGTCTGCTTTCAGTTTCCGTGTACGAAATCCACTATAATATATATATTATATATATATATATATATATATAATATAGAGGGCATTACTATACATAAATGCCACACGCTAGGAGGGACTCTTAAAGTCAAAAGTACCAAAATAAATAAAACATCTCTGGAAGCAAGCCACTTAAAAACAGAATTCAGCTGAAAATCACATAATTTCATAAATAGTGCAGAAATGCATTTTTTAATGCAAGCATAATTCAAGATAAATTTTGAATTATGTAAGCCAGTATTATGATGATCTTGCTCAATTATCGAGGAAAGTATCAATTTCTGACAAGCTGGTCATATTGGCAGGTTTCAATGCAAAAGTTGGAAATGACTACGTTTCATGGCATGTTTTAGGTCGACATGGGAATGGAAAATGTAATAAAAATGGAGTAGCTCTTTTGACGTTTTGTACTGAGAATAATCTGATTGTCACCAACACTCTTTTAAAGGAGGAAAATAACTATAAAACCACCTACATGCACTCAAGATCTAAGCACTGGCATCAATAGATTATATTCTGATCAGAAAACGTGATATGAAAGACATTTCTAGATTTCGGGCCATGAGGTGAGCAGAGAGCTGGATTGACCATCATCTAGTGCGTGGAAAAATAGATTTTTCGATAATTCTCAAAAATCAACAGTTTGGTCCTAAGGTACCTAAGAAGTCAAATGTTGTAACTTGTAAAGATTCCACGATGCTATAGAAAGTATCAATCTTGACCCAAACAATCTATGGGAAGATTTCAAAACAGGTATTTCAGGCTGCAGGTTCGTGAGTGGAATTTAAATTACATAAGTCCAGTGACTGGTTCTCAGTTAGATCAGAAGAAATTCATGATCTACTTTTAGAAAAATAAAACTTAGGCAATACACTTCTTTCTCGGTCCTTGAACCCCAATTCAAACAAAGCTTACAGAATGATGAAAAGAAAAGTGCAAACTGCTCAAAGGAAATTTAAACAGAAATGGTGAAATGATAGAGCAAAAGGGGCACAAGAAGCAGCTGAAATGATGCCAAGGGTTTGTGCTCTTATGTCAAGGAGGTATATGGCCTCAAATCTTCTTCAATAGCTCTAATGAGAACAGCAAATGCACGTTTGATTCTGACTGACACCGATTCTATTCATGAGCGTTGGGTAGAACATTTTTCTGCACTTTTGAATATACCTTCATCCGTTGACATGAGGACGATAGAAAAAATCGAACACCTTCTAGTTATAGAAGAGATGGCATTTGAACCAATTCTAAATTACAAATATTTAGCTGTAAATAAGCTGAATAACAATAGGTCTCCAGGGTCTGATGGAATCTGTGCAGAAGTCTTGAAATATGACAAAATGTTTGAACTCTTAAATATAGTAATTTGTCACTATTGAAGAACTGAGGAAGTGCCTCTAAACTGGATTGATGCCATTTTGGTCTCCTTGTATAAATCAGGGCCAAAGGATCTGTGTGGTAATTTTTGTGGGATTTCGCTTTTGTCTGGTTGGAAAGGTACTTGCCCACATTTTGTTAAATGTTTAAATACCTTTATAGTTCCAAATATAGCGTCTGAGTCTCAGTGTGGTTTTCGTTCCTCCAAGTGCACAGATGATTGTATCTTTACTGTCAGACAATTACAAGAAAAGTGCATTGAACAGAATCTTGCTCTATACCATTGCTTTGCTGATTTGAGCAAGGCATTCGATACTGTTAATCGAAATGCACTGTGGCTAATTCTAAGGAAAATAGGTTGCCCAGAAAATTTGTGAACATAATGAGGGCTTTGCATCAAGATATGAAAGCTAGAGTTAACTTTGATGGTAGGTTCTCTGAATCTTTTGCTGTGGAAAATGGAGTAAAGCAAGGAAACCTTGATGCACCCATCCTCTTTGCAATTTACTTTGTTGATGTGTTTTCACATGCTTTGAGGAGGGTATTTATGTAAAATATCGACCAACAAGGAATGTTTTTAATCTGACCAGACTGAAATTCAAAACGAAGGTTTTTACTTCACTCATTAGGGAACTTTTATATGCTGATGATTACGATCTAGTCAGTCAATATGAAACAGGTCTGCAATCTCTTGTATCTGCATTTGACTTGGCTTCTGATGGTTTTGGCTTGACCATCAACTTGAAAAAACAAACAGTTGTAAAGCATCAACCTGTGTGTGGTTCTGTTTGTAACCCCACTAAAATTTTTGTGAAGGATATGTTACTTGCGGTTGTCGATTCGTTCATCTACCTTGGAAACTCTGTTCAAAATGATGGAGATCTTGATACAGAAATATAGCTGCGAATTCAAAGGGCAGCAAAAGCATTTGGTGAATTGGAGTCACGTGTTTGGTGCCAGTGACATATAAATAAGAATACGAAGTTGGCTCTTTACAAATTTGTCTCATCATACCTGTTGTAATCCTCTTAAACGGACGTTTTATGAAAGTCATTTTAAATTGTTAGAACAATTCCACCAAAAATACCTTCATCGCATTTAAATGGATGTTTTTTTACTCCAAACACGGATGTCCTTCCATCTGCAGGCATCACCTCAATTAAAGCTATGATTTTGAGGAACCAAATGAGATGGTCTGGCCATATTGTTTTAATGGCAGATGAACGCATGCCGAAACAGCTCGCAGAGGGAAGCTCTTTTGGCGTAATGCTAAAAAAAAAGGTTTAAGGACGACATAAAGACTACTATGATGTCACTTGGAATGAATATAGAAGACATAGAAACCCTTGCTTCGGATCGAGTTGGATGGCAAACAAAAGTGTGAAGTGGAGTGAAAGCATTTGAAGAGGTCAGGATAACGCAGGTTAGACTCAAAATAAATCTAAGGAAGAATGTAACGGACGAGAAGGTGAATGACAATGACTTTTTGTGTGCACAGTCTGTGACAGACCATGCTCGTCTTTTGCTGGGCTCAAATCTCATCTGCGAACCCATGGAAAACGAACATCCAGCAGCTATTCTGCTTATGTCTGTGCACACCTTTGAATGCAGGGTATACCAAAAGGTTTGAAAATCTAACGGAGACCTCAAAAGACATTTTGAAAATTTGTTTGGCCCTTGACGCTGCATGGACCCTAAGTAAGGCATGTGTAAAAATTGAATGAAATCCTTTGGGTAGTTCTCGAGCTTTAGTGATTAGTGATGCACACATACATACACACAGACAGACAAACACACATTCTCACATTTATATATATAGATTTACTGATTTATGTAAATATTTTGTGTCCCTTTTTATGTAAATTTTTAATTCGTTTCATTATAGATTGGGAAACGCTTTTATTCTTATCTCTTATCTTTGTATAATTGGTCCACTCTCATATACACTTCGTTGTAAAGTTCATGTTCAACATTTCAATGCATTGCACAGAACATTTCTTTTCTTCTGTAACCTTCGAGACCTTGTGGTTCGTACTACTACTACTACTACTACTACTACTACTACTACTACTACTACTACTACTACTACTACTACCACCACCACCACCACCACCTCCACCACCACCACCACCACCACCACCACCACCACCACCACCACCACAACTACTACTACTACTACTACTACTACTACTACTACTACTACTACTACTACTACTACTACTACTACTACTCCAGCAACCTGTTTCTGCATGAATTTTACTACATACACATTCCACTTACTTTGACTTCTGCAGTGTTTTGTTATTTGGCTATATTATTTTTTTCGCATGGATTAAGTCTATTCTCCAATACAAATAACCAATAACTTTATTTTCTGTGTCATTGTCGATGCGTTTAAATCCTCTGGGTTTAAGGTTATCTGTATCTTCTATCATTCATTTCATCATTTCCCAAGATGTTTTCGCCATTCTAGCAAATACTGGCTATCTCTATATCTAAGACTAATATATGGAGAGCATTTATTCTCCATTTATATCGCATATAGTGAAATGTATTTCTTCACAAAGACAAAGTTCTGTCTCCTTAACAGCAAGTTACTATTTGCTTGAAATTACCGTTATTCTTACTCTGTAGTACCAAACGTTCATTCTTCTACTCAAATACTCACTCATATACAGGTGGCGAGGAACAGCTTCATGCGTTATATTCTCATACTTCCTGTCAGAACGATGCATCATTATCTATCTATCTATCTATCTATCTCTATCTATCTATCTATCTATCTATCTATCTATCTATCTATCTATCTATCTATCTATCTATCTATATCTATCTATCTATCTATCTATCTATCTATCTATCTATCTATCTATCTATCTATCTATCTGTGGAGCTACTGTTTTGTCTATCTCTCTATCCAGCTACCTATCTATACACCCATATATCTATTTATCTATCTTTTCCTCCATCAACCTACCCTTCCATTTGTCTCAATTATCTGTCTACTTTTTCACTTCCATACCTATAAAATTTTTATATATTCTTAATATCTTACATTCATGAACATTTAAAACTTTTGAAACTTCTAAAAATTTTTAAACTTTAAAACTTTAAAATCCTTAAAATATTTATATCCGTAAGTCAATCACGAAAATGAAACTCCTCCATTCCCCATTTCAACTTTTTGTTATGTTGTTTTAACTTATTGTAATGTATTTAGTTATTTTATTTCACCCTCCTTCTTTACTTGCATAACCTCCTCTATTAACGGCGTTATCCAGAGGTAATATGATTTTCTGTTTATTGACCGCCTTCACAACACATTCTGCACTTAGTTTTCATATTCTGCTGCAATTTCTATCAAGGAAGTGCTTTCTCCAGGATAGGTAGTAAGACCCAACAATTGAAAAAATTCTAAAGGCCTTCACCTGAGTGCTGTTCATGACTGAAGATGATGGTGGTGTGTTGATGCTTCTGGCTGTTGAAAGAGACAGAATTGGTATATCATCATTGGATGATGCTTTTATGGCCTCATTTCATGGAATCAGTGAGTGATGTCCTAACTGTGAGTGGATGATGCATTGTTAGAGAATGTTAGAGAGGCATGACGAAAAATGGTGATGTTGGATGTGATGGCAGCAAAGAAGTTATTGGCATACAGAAAGAATAGGGGGACAAACCGAATGATGGATCACGCTGGAGTTGATAGAATGCGGGATAGAAAGAACTCCATCAATAAAATATTGTGATCTTAAGTTAAGTTAAGTTAATTTTTTGGCTCAAAAAGCAAAAAGCAAGGCCATGTAGGGGGGTGCATGGAGTTATGTACAGGGAGGGTGCTCATGCAAAAAGTTCAGGCCATTTCTGGTCAAGAGAGACTTTGAACCGAGCAGTCGTCGGCATCTTCACTATCTCGTCCGGCAGCTTATTCCACGGATCCGCAACCGGATCTGATACGGAGTTAATCCATTCAAGTGATTCGTGAAGTTTCCCCACTCCCATTAAGAAGTTTCGAGAGGAAATTCGCATGTTAAACACGTGGAAAGCTTTCACCAAATTCCTCCAAGGCAAGAGCCCACTGGTGAGTGATGGACGAGATTTGGTCAGGAGTGGAAACCTACTGGCGGTCATCAAGAAGGTAGAGAGATTTAATGATTTGGAGAACTTCTTTGTCAATGGCTGCTTCTATTATTTAAAAGTTGCTAGAGGTGAGTGCGATGGGGTACCAGTTGATATGTTCAGATAGGTTTCCTTTCTTGGCCATGGGACACACTGTAGTATTCCCAAAGATCAGGATATATCCCAGCAGAGAGGGAGATATTGAAGAGATTCGTCAATATAGGAGATATGTCTGGGCTATAATGGTTGAGGGAAATGGAAGTGACATTACCAGAAGTAGTGGGGTTTTGAGGTTTTAAGTGACTGAAGATATTTTCGCACTCATCGTGTGTATATGAAATGTGATGGACCTGGAGTGTAGAATAGGAGAGAATTGGAGGAAATTGTTTAAGTGTGTGCAAAATGAAACTGGCTCTTAAGCGGCAACAATGGTCGAGACTGTTTCCTGCGGGTATGCTGTTCACAGAACAATCTGTGTTGTGAAGGGAAAGAGGATTATAGAAAATTGACAGCAACAAAAGCGAAGGACAAAATTTATCGGTTGCATATATCCATGCATATTTTGGAAGGTGAATTTCCTAAACCATATTTTGATGGCTCGAGATTGTTTATTTTGCACACTACAAATCGCTTTTCATCTAAATATATTCAAGAAAGCAAATAACTGACCGCTAAGGAATATCATTCTATCCAAAAGTTGAATATAAATTCTTATAAGTGGAATATTTCGAAATTATCCGAAAATTTCAGGAAAACATCTTTGCATTATTGCATTAAATAGTCTTAGAATATCCAGAATTATTTTATTTCACTCATAATTTTGATTCACAGTCATTTTGTATGCTAGGTAGTCTTCAACACATTTCTCCAGTAACGTATTGAGATTTTAATGTTCCTGAATCTTTTGTTAGTTAGAATTTCAAAAAAAGAAAAAGATATTGAAATTGTTTTGGACGTTGAGTTTTGTAAATTTATGCAAGCAGTGTTGAGCTGTTTCCCCTTGCACAGTTAATGGCTATGTCTTCCTCTAGTTTCTTTCTATCTTTCCCTTTCTCTAACTTCTCTTATCTTTCCTTTTTTTACCTCCTGTATTTAGCTTTTATTCTATTTCACATTTTCTAAATAAACATATTGAAATTCTTCAACATTTCTTACGTCGTATAACTATTTACATTCACTAACTGTTCTTTGTTTTTTTTCGTCTTCATCACATTTTTCATTCTTACTTTCTTTTTTTTTGTACTTACTAAATTATACATTGCATATGCTATCTCCCTCTCTCTCTTTTCCCATTCTTGCCCAAATATATACATATATGCATATTAACGAAGCATAGGCGCAAAGCAGTGTTTACGTATGAGCGGATTTTAGGTTAGCTGAAATATGTTTGTCACATATTTCAGCTGCCAAAGGCAAATATACTGTAGTTACCGCGGAGAAAAAAATCTCTTATGATAAAAAGGTGTTCGTTCAGTGTCACCATCTCTCAGGTATGTCAGACATCGATATTTCGAGTTTTTTTACTCTTGTCCATGAGATGTACCTAAGAGAGGCAACTCTGAAAGAACTTAAAGCTATAATTCAGTCAACACATTGACTGATTTGCGCCAGTAGTTCGCCCGATCAAGTTAACTAATGAAACATAGGCGCAAATCAGTGTTTAGGTATGAGCAGAATTTAGGTTAGTTGAGATTCGTGAGAGATGGGGGGCATTTGAACGAACTGGGGTTTTCACACTTCGGCCCGGTCTGTACGGTGTTGAAATGTGTGCATAAGGCACATATTGGCATCAATTGTAACACACATTTTCCCTACAATAAAAGTTGTTAAAAGGTATTTAAATATTGTATAACATAATTAAAAAAAAACTTATTTAGAATATCTGAATACAAGAAGTAATACAAATAATAATAATAGTACGAAAATTATAAAACATTTACAGAACTTCAGTATATGCTGTTTTAAACTTTTTTCTTTGGAGCATGTATGAAGAGTTTCTTTAGGTTTCCTACTCTGAAACAACATATATACAATTGACCATGTAAGAAACAGCTAGATGGAGACTGACAATGTGAAGTATTTGACCTTGGAACTTGTTAATGGTCATTGTGTAATAGGCACTCATTGGGAATTGTATTCATTTGAAACGAAAGGGGATATCTGTTGGTATTAGTGATATTCTTGTTATAATACGATGTCTCCCTTACCACATAGTGAGGACTTTTGCTTCGATAATGTGAGGCTGTAGTTTATTTTGATTACCTATACATATAATTGTAATTAATTAATAAATAGATCCAAATGAATGTTTACAGGCTGATGTTTGTCGTTTGATTATCTTCTCCATTTTCTTATTTGCTTTATAAATTTGGGGTAATTTCCTTTTTTACCCCCACTTATACCTATTATTGAATTGCGATAATTCTTTTATTTTTTTTTATCATTAAATTATATTATATTTTTGTTCCAATTTTTACACGTGAATATATACACATCTTCTATATCAGTCCCAAGTTAGCATATATCTGGAACTGAATTTGAAGAAATTTATATAAAGAAACACCAAACAAACTTTACCTTCACAAAACAAGAAGTTTAAATTCCTTATATACTTATCAAATTGCTTATAGAACAATGGACCTCTAGAGAGAAACATATAAACTTGCAACCTCTACTCAAATACCTTTGTGAACATGAAAGCACAAGAAAAACAATTTTATATACTAGCAACCCCCTCACCTGCTTGACTTATAACCCCTATTTTACGAAGAAATAATCTAAATAACTAGTAAAGAAGGACCACCCTAAACTTACCACCTACCTACATTCTTTTCATAAAAGTTGACATCCAATTACTAAGGGCTTAAATGCTAGACTTTGTACCTTTGACCTTTATATTATCAAAGCAAAAGATTAAAACCCAAATTACCGAAAACAATAAAAATGCTATCACAACTTCTCCATACGTAACAAAAGAGAAACATCTCCACAATAACATAAAAGCGTTAGATTCAATGCAACATTTAAAGTAAAAAAAAAAGAAAAAAGAAAAAAAAAACAAATTAGGATTTTAACCGTTGTACATGAAAATAGTGTCATATATATGTATAGATGGATAAGCGTATATTTGTGTATACTTTAAGATTATACGTATATTTTGTGAGTGTCTATATGATTGTGTGTGCTTGCATATATGTATCTAAGACGTTGTAACCATTCACCTTTAGACAGTGGTGAGAGGTACAAATGAACACACACACACACACACACACACACATATATATATATATACATGTATATGTGTTTATATATATACATACATATATATATATATATATAATATATATATATATATATATATATATATATATATAATATATATATATATATATATATATATATATATATAGGTATATGTGTGAGTGTGTAAGTCATTTATACAACTTGAATAGACACATATCAGTACATGAACACACGTTCGCATGTATATACACATGTACACACACACTGACACGTCTACACACCTAAATACTTACGTACATACATACATACATACATACATACATACATACATACATACTACATACATACATACATACATACATACATACAAACACATGTATAATACATTCATATATATCATGAACTAACTGTTACTTTCTCAGATGCAGCACGGAATTTTGTCAGTGAACATGTCACGGTCTCAAAGCGACGAAAATATTTTGGCAAATGAAATTTAAATGTTGAAGTGAATCTAACGGTTTTTGTGTGTTTTTTAAATAACTTATAAACACTTTCCACGCAGCAATTGTTTTCGTTCCAGCACACAATCTCACATCAGGTAACTTGCTATGCAAGTACATTTCCGTAATCAATAAAGGTTTTTTCCAAAACACCTTTCCATTTCCAATGATGGTTTTGACTCTATAGAGACCATATAAAGGAGGCAAGACTATATAAAGGCAGTTCGACGATGGCTTAGATGGCCGAAACTTTAAAGTCACTGTCAACAACATTCTTGTATGATAATAATAGATTTATATTTTACGATAGTATAAAGTAACCTATCAGATTAATGCAAAATTGTTTTTATTATAACTGAACATAAAAACAGACATCAGAAACATGCATACATGCATATATATATATATATATATATAATATATATATATATATATATAATATATATATATATATATATATATATACGCGCGCGCACACAAGCACACACGTATGCATGTATATTATATATATATATATATATTATATATATATATATATGTATATATGTGTGTGTGTGTGTGTGTGTGTATGATAGAGATACAAATATTGTGTGCATATGAGGGAGGAAGAAACTATGAGAGTCAATACTGGTATTAGGAGAATGGCAGTGCAATTTACTAATCATTGTTGGTCACTAATTTACTATTTGAGTACACAAAATTCTAATGGATTCTTATCTAAATGAAGTCGACAGGAAAACCTAGCAGACCCGGATATTGTGAAACTAATGAATCTGTATTTACAAGTCACAGCACTTTCCTATTGATATGATTCTCTAGCTATATCATCAATGTTCATTTTCCCCGTCGCTG
>NC_043009.1:34641621-34651621 GCF_006345805.1 Octopus sinensis
CTTTTCTAAGACGTTGTGAAGATTTGCTTATAATTTCTAGATGCTCGAGCGACAACACAGGCTCACTTTGGAGGCTTCAGTGCGTGTGTATGAGAGAATATGATTATTTTTGGATGTACGTGTGTTTGTGCGTGTGTCCAGTGTAACATTAGCATCTGGTTATTAGGGTTTTACTGGGGCACATTGCTCTGGCAAGCATACTGAACAGAAATCTGCTCTGAGAATTATTGTCGACCACCAGTCTCAGAAACAGCGATAAAGGTTATGGTTACTGACCTCCTGTCTCACCCAAGGAAAAATAAAATGCGTATCTGACAGTATGTAGGCGTGTGTGTGTTAATGTTTGTGTTTCAGTGTAAATTTCGTGTATGTGCATTTGTTGCCGACTTCCGCACAATCTTGTATCTCTCTCCCTCTCTCTTTTGCCCCTCCCTCCCTCTCTTTATATATCTGTATATGTGTATGTGTTTGTATGTGCGTCTGTGTGTGTGTGTGTGTGTAAAAAGCTAATGCATGCATGTAAGTGTCACTAGATCAATACTTATTCGACAAAGATCACTGTAAGATAACACACTGAGAAAATAGTTTTCGAGTCAGGATGATGACTAAAATCCTTCAGTTCGATGCCCCCATTTTGGCCATGATCCAGTCATTGAAATAAGTAAAAGAATAAAAGTAAATGTAATTTTCGTTTACTATTGTTTACAATAGGCGCAGGAGTGGCTGTGTGGTAAGTAGCTTGCTTACCAACCACATGGTTCCGAGTTCAGTCCCACTGTGTGGCACCATGGGCAAGTGTCTTCTACTATAGCCTCGGACCGACCAAAGCCCTGTGAGTGGATTTGGTAGACGGAAACTGAAAGAAGCCCGTTGTCTATATATATATGTATATATATGTATATATATATATATATATATATATATATATATGTGTGTGTGTGTGTGTGTATGTATATGTTTGTGTGTCTGTTTGTCCACCCCCCCCAACATCGCTTGATAACCGGTGCTCGTGTATTTACGTCCCCGTCACTTAGCGGTTCGGCAAGAGAGACCGATAGAATAAGTACTAGGCTTACAAAGATTATTCTTTGTCCTGGGGTCGATTTGCTCGACTAAAGGCGGTGCTCCAGCATGGCCGCAGTCAAATGACTGAAACAAGTAAAAGAGTAAAGAGTATTGTTTGTTTCTTCCGGAACCGAAAACTAAGCCAACATGATGAAAGTCTGGTGTCCGTGTGTAGGGCAGATGAGATTCTGGAATGTAGATGCTCTTAATGTAGTAATATAAAAGAAATGAAATATATATATAGAATAAGTACGAAGCTAACAAAAAATAGAAACTGAGCTCGATTTGTTTGATTAAATCTTTTACGGCGGCGACCAGTATGGCCACAGTCCAAAGATTGAAACAAGTAAACATCTATCTATCTATCTATCTATCTATCTATCTATCTATCTATCTATCTATCTATCTATCTATCTATCTATCTATATCTATCTATCTGTATGTCTGTATGCCTGTCTCTCTGTCTGTCTGTCTGTCTATATGATAGGTAAGGTAAGAAGTTTGCTTCCCCAAAACATGGTTCCCGGTTCCGTCCCACTGCTGGCTCGACGGAAACGGTTGACAGAAATTGAAAAGAAACCCGTCGTTCATATACATCTGAGACAGATTTATATTTATATTAAAAAAAGCAGATATATAATAACAGATAATAACTTTATTTATCAAAAAATGCTATGATGATAAAAATGAACTTTTCTATAATGTTATTCAATAAAACCACCTTCAGCTTCAACAACTGCTTCAAAATGAGATCTAAATCATCTACATGTTCGAATCAAGTGTTCCTGGCTCATTTTGGACATTACTCTGACTATGGCAGCTTTCAAAGAATATTTGGTGTTATGGGCGTGTTCATTGACTCTCTCTCTCTCAACAACGCTCCACATGTAATAGAATGAGACCTGGGGAATTAGGAGGCCAAATGTTAGGGGTTATGTGATCATGAAAATTTTCAGCCACCCATTCCTGTGTTACTAGAACCGTGCATGATAGTGCAGAGTCTTACTGAAACACATATGGCCTTCCAATGCATACACAGTCTATCCAGGGCTTAACAATTATTTCCAGTACCTCAATGTAGGCGGCAAAGGTCTAAGGTCTTGTGGAAAGAAGTAAGGAGGCATCACATATCCTTCATTGCTGACAATCCCTTAAACCATGACAATCGCAGGAAATTTTGTATGCATAACATTTGGAACTTCAGAAGGGTCTGCACATAACCAGCTATCATTTCTGTTAACTTTTTGATCTTGACAGAAGTTTTTTGAGAAAAACCAAATCAGATATTCTGCTGGATTTTTCAGTTTTTTTAAAGTCTTTTAGAGCTGATGTAGTGATTTTCTTTTACTTTTTCTGACAAAGTGACCTTTCTTCATCACAGAAGACTTATATCTGATGTCGTCATGGACAAGATTGTTTTTCAATTTATCTCATGAACTTTCTGGGATTGTAATCAATTGTATGTTGAACTTGATGGATAAATTCAGGTGTTCTGGTGATTTCAGAGCATTTAGAATGCGTTTTATGCTTTGATACTGGTGATACTTTATCTCTAGCTCTTTACGAACTTTGTAAACGAAAGATCTGGCAACTTTTAAAAATCGAAATATTTCTAAATCGCTCTGCGCAGCCTTTATAACCACAATAACAGCATGCCTCTTCATTTCATTTCTTGAGTAAGCTAAGGGTCTGCCATTATTATTTTCTGAAACAAAGATTATATAGAGTTGGCAAAAAATGCAGAATGATCCCAAAATGGTATGTCCTCAAATACCTTACGCACCCTGTATATATATATATAATATATATATATATATATATATATATATATATATACATATATATATACATACATATATATACATACACACACACATACAATATATAAGGATAAGGGAAATTATAGAAGGAACACATCCAGGTAATCAATACAAATTCCAAAGCATAATTTAAAACACAATGAAATAAATAAACATATAGATTTATAAATCCGTGAACAAAATTACACGTAAAAGTTATATGTGAGAACTATGCGTCATGGGTTCAGGTACCGAATGGCGGAGTGACAAATAAAGAGGCAAAAATTCGAGATAAGGCTTCAAAAATTTTCCCAGCATATTAGCATTAAATAATTTCAGAATTAGATACGATTCCCTAATACACAATTTACACCTGCCTGATCCATTTCCAAATGGGGAAGCGCTGGCAATTATGATCTATGATAGTTCATACATTAAATTTCTATCTCTAAGGTTATTCACAAAGGACGCTAGTGGTGGATGTCTTGCATTTAGGGTTTGTGAAACAATTCATGTGGGCTCTATATCTCCTATTGAAGTCGGTTGTGCTCCTAATATATACCTGCTGGCCATTAGATACGGAAACTACGCATTTACAGACAACGTTGTAGCGGCGACATGAGCCTGCAAGTGGGCAGGAGCCAGGGACCTTACAATTACATAGTTTATTGGATGTTACGCTTGTCAGGGTCTTCTTATTTTTATTCTTATTCTTATCCGTATGATTATTATTGCTATTATTCATAATGATGCTCTTATTTTTGAGATCACTAATAATAATTAGACTTAGGTTGGGTAGATGATGTCAAAATTATATTTTTACTGTTGTTATTATCCTTAGTCATACACTTAATTCTGTTTCCATCCAATCTTATACACAAGGTATTGTTATTAGCTAGAGTATTATGTTTATCAATAACATATTTAATTTTTCTCCTATTTATTAAGGCTATTATGGCTCCGAAATTCGATATTACAAAATATGAAAATTTTACAGAAGATTTATTGCATATGGTATAATATTTATAGTGTTTAGGGAAATTTGATTGCAGAATTTTAAAGAAAAGTTTAGGTAAATATCTAACCCTGAGTGAGAAAGGAGGGGCGAACCACACAACCTCACGTATTCTAGGTTTAGAATTACTGGATATATTAGGGTTTTCAGGAGTAGACGGTTTATAGTTATATTTATTACAATTATTATAATGTTTATGGTTTCTTGAGCTAAACCCTTTAAATTGCAGTTCATTACTACTAAGTATATTTAATGGGCCTAATTTCCCCAAATCTACAGAATTATTAGAAGTGGTATTCGCCATCTCCATTTTTAAATTTGTATTTGATATATAATAAATGCTTCAATCAAATCCGCTTAATTTCAGGGCGTTGTTATGAAACGGTGCCTGTTGTTTAAAGATATCTTCGTTAGCTGATAAGTTAATTATAACAACCAAAATTGGGTCAGGTCTAAATTGACGAACCTATAACAATGGGCTCGTCGGAATCAGCACAAATCACTGATTTAGTGGGTCTGTATCTCCTTGATAAGATAAAAAGTAGCTTCCCTTGTCTTTCTGGTGGTATCTATAGGGATGATGCACTATTTATCGCATGCAATCTATCCAATCCCACCATAGTAAGATTAAAAAGGGATTTAAAGAAATTTATAAAATTTTTTATAACCTTGATATCATTTTTGATACCACCCTAATGTAGCTAATTTTCTTGACGTTACATTAGACTTAAATACTGGGCTCTGTTATCCATAGAGGAAACCGAGGCAAACCCTTCAATATATCAATATATCGATGTATCCTCAATATATCAATGTATGCTCAATTGATCCCTATTCAACTATTAATAGCATCGTGGTAGCTATTTCTATTAGGTTGTCAAACTTATGAAGCTAACGAAGATATCTTTAAACAACACTTGCCCTAGGTGCCACGCAGTGGGACTGAATCGGAAACCATGTGGTTGATAAGCACACTGCCACTCCTGCACCTATATATATATATATATATATATAGAATATGGCATATGTATCATATATATATATTTAGAATTTATATATATATATAAAATATAAATAACGTATATAAATCTTAAAATTTTTTCAGCTTCAAAGCTGCGGTAATGATGGGGAACCATAAATGGTACAAAATGAAAGACCCTCAACAACAGCTACAAGAGTTACAAGGGCAAAAGCAGGAACATTTTCAAATTTTACCTCCAAGGATACTGCAGGCAAGGTGATGATGGTGCACATCGGAAGCTCTGCCTAAACCACATGGACCCAATACAACACTCCCTTCCCAAGGAGAACAAAAAGAAAGGCACCGATGAAGAAAAGGTGGAGCACTGTCTACTACCGAAAGACGATATGCGGATGTAGTGCGTGGCCCAATAAACGGTCAGCTTCACCCAGATATAAGAAGGGCGGCAGCTGAACCAAAATCTTTTTTGTGCATGGCACAAAATATTTCCAGCAGCTGACATGGCTTCAAACATAAACCTGGAACCATACCCACCACCGCATAAGGCCACAACAGATACAAGATGGTCACCGTCTAACAGCAACACACGTATCACAAAAATATTTCTTTTGAATATAGGAGGGTAACTGTAAAACAAAATTTTCTGAGAGACCTTGCGACATGCAATCAAGCTTTATGCATGACACTTGTAGAAACGCATCTTAGACCGAATATAGTGGATGCAGAAATGCACATAAAACAATATGTTGTTATACGCTCAGATAGAAAGGAGAGGCGCCATGGTGGAGCTACTGTGTACATCCGAGAGAACCTCACGCCCCAGGTCCTGCTGCCATACTCAAATTCGGTGAGTGACACTCAAATTGTACACATAAGACAACTTAATATTGCTATATGTACTACTTATCGCCTATCGGACGCTCCGAGTCATTCAGGCAAGTTTGAAGACTGCCTAGCAAAGATTGAAGTTTTCACTAAAGTGGAGCAACACATCAGTGTATTCCTTTTGGGTGACTTTAACTTCCCCAATGTGGGATAGCCTGGGGGTCAGATGCTCCCAGAGATGACACACCATCAGGAAGCACAGGCGGAGTCCCTGATCCAACTTACGAATGCTTCTTTCATGGAGCAAATTGTGCTACAATCAACCACGGTAAATGATATACTGAATCTCTGCTTCACAAACAATACGGACGTTATCCATAATGTTAAAATGACACCGATGCTGATCTCTGATCAAAACATAATAGAGCTGTCTATGTATGGACCAAAATCTCCTGCAGACATACAGCCTATGCGAAGCACCCAAAATCTCTCCAAACTAAATTTTCATGAAGCAAATTGGAAGTTGAGAAAGAAATCCTAAATCGTTCTCCACATCAGACATTGATATGAAACAAACATTTCCTGTCCATAATACAAGCCATATGTAACAAATCTGTCCCATTGTGCAAGGCCAGCATTCACAAAAATAGGATCCCTAGGGAAAGGAGGATTCTTATGAGACGACGGACAAAGATTGCAAACCGCCTGAGCAAGCATCCCCAAAATGGTGAGAAGTCTGGCATGGAGAGAGCGCTGTTGGAAATTGGGAAAAGTCTACATCAGTCTAACGAAAAGGAGAGAACAGATAAAGAAGCTTGGGTTATAGAAAATATCATGTCGAAAGCTTTCTTTAAGTTTGCCAAAGAATCAGCCTCAGTATGCCACAAGATAAGACTCCTCTTCCAAAAAGATGGCTTCCTTGCAGGAAACTCCATGAGGGTAAGTGAAATACTGAACGAACCATTCCAAAGTGCGTTCACTACTCCTCTGAGACACAGGCAAGTGAACAAACCAACATAATTCTTTGCCACATTACCTGTAATCAAAGAGGCAAAAATGGAATACATAAACATTGAAGAAGATGTAACACTGGCCATAGATGAGGTTGGCACAAACTCAGCTGCTGGCCCTGATGACTTTCCAGCGGTCCTTCTCAAATCGTGCAAAGAAAAGCCCTTACAAAACCACTTCAGCTTCTCTTTCAGAGATTCCTTGCAAGTGGTAAGCTCTCAGACAAACTGAAGGAAGGGATAATATACCCTAGTCATAATGGACGAAGCAGAGCAGATGCTAAAAATTATAGGCATATCTCTCTGATCTCACACCTCAACAAAGTCATGGAACAAATAGTACGCAAGAAACAAAAAGCGCGTTCCTTGAAGACAATGACTTGCTGACTGACATCCTGCATGGATTTCGACCAACTAGAAACTAACACCGCTCTTGCAACACTACGACTAGATGTTAAAACAGCTGGTAAATGATTCAAGTGTGGATGTGATATATCTCGGCTAGGCAAAAGCCTTCGACCGTGGTATGATATATTACAAACTGCGTGATCTTGGCATAGGCAGAAAACTTGGAGAGAAGTTGCATGACTTTCTAAAAGATAGACGTTAGGCAGTGGTGGCCAACGGAGCAACCTCCAAGGAAACACAAATAGCAAGTGGTGTTCCAAAGGGTACTTTCTTAGGGCCACTGCTATTCATAGTGGCTCTCTTAGATATGCCCTCAGCTGTTCAGATAGTCATCCTCGCTAGCTATGCAGATGACTCAAAAGTCTCTCAGACAATACAAATCCTGGAAATATTGCACATCTGCAACGGGAGTTGGACGCAATATACAGGTAGGTTGAGAAGAACAACATGCAAGTTATTGCAGGACAATTCCACACCCTACGCTACCAGCACACGAAGTTAAACGACATGTAGGTAGGATACATTGGCCCGGTAGGAATTGCAATCCTTGAATGAAATTCAGTACGTGACCTGGGCATTGATATGATGCATCTTTTCAAGTGCATATTACCAATTTGGTAATAAAATGCAGATGGCTAGTTGGATGGATCCTCCGAAAGGAGACATTGATGGTCCTTTGGAGGACATACGTCCTCAGCCGCTTGGACAACTGCTCCCAACTAGGGAGTAAGACATTTTTAAAGGTTTTTTTCCTGGTGTTTGCTATTTCGCAGGTAGCTTTTGTCTATCAGTTTTCTCATTTTGGGGCTCTGTAAGAGTATTGGTAGGTTTGATTGTATAACGTGGAAAGTATTGGTCATTTCAGGGTTGTGTGTGTTAATAAATGGAATATTATGTTCCTTGTTTTTGTTTTTTAGAGACCTAAGTTGTGTGATGTCTAATTTCGAGATTCCATTATTTATAAGTTCACAAGGTAATTTTGTTTTTGTAAGACGTTTTGGAGTTCATCAAGTCTAATTTGGCATATTTGTGAGTCAGTTGCTATAGTGCAGATGCGTCTTGCCATACTGTATGGGATGTTCTTTTGATGCATAAGGGGTGGAAAGAGTAGACATTTAGATATTGATGTGTGTCTGCTTTTTTGTAAAATATGTCCGTTGTGACAATGGAGTTGTGTATTTTGGTGTGAATGTCTAGGATTGGTAGTTCATTATAGCTGGTTTTTGTTTCTGCCTATCTATCTATCTATCTATCTATCTATCTATCTATCTATCTATCTATCTATCTATCTATCTATCTATCTATCTATCTATCTATCTATCTATCTATCTATCTGTCTATCTATCTATCTATCTATCTATCTATCTATCTATCTATCTCTATCTATCTATCTATCTCACCTCTTTCTCTCTCTCTCTATGTATATATATATATATATATATATATATATATATATATATATGCACATATACATATATTTTATCAATTCGCTTAGGCGTAGCAATACTAATAATCGGATGTTAGATCTCAGAATACATATGCTTCAGAACAAAGCGTTCTCGACTGACACTTTGTTCTGAAGCATATTACATAATTTCTAATTTCTTTGCCATTTTAAAATTCTTATTACAGGATTTTAAAATAGCAAAGAAATTAGAAATTATGTAATGGACTTTATTAAATTTTTCTGCTATAAGATGCAATACCTTGATAAGTTACAAGTATTGGACTTCAAGCTTGAAGCTCCTATGAAACTATAAGGTGATACAAAACCATTTATATGTATCTATGTGTGTGTGAGTGTGCATAGGTATATGTATATATATATATACATATATATATATCGGGAAATCTATAGATATGGTACTATCCAAATTATTTTTTATAAATGATCGCTATCTATTTTCCTCGCTTACAATCTTGAGTAGTGGAGTAATAATCTAAGTGATTTCTAGACCATTTGGGGTCTATTTATAGCAGCCTGGTGTTGTAATCATTCAACACCCTCATTGTAATTTTAATGTAAATGAACCATTATGGCAATTTTGTATGCTGGCTACTGATAAATCATTAAATAATGACTTTAACCTAATTACGTATATATATATAATATATATATATATACACATAATTAAGGGATTAGCAAAAAATTGCTTCACCACATACCGAAAATTTAGAAATAGCAGTCAAAACTACTAATTCTTCTACTACAATATATCTCCACAGACAGTAATACTCGTATATATATATATATATATATATATATATATTATATATATATAATATATATATATATATATATATAATATATATATATATATGTATATATATATATATTTACGTGTGTGTGTAATTGTGTGCGTGCGTGCGCGTGTGTGTATGTATGTATCTATTTATACAGATAATGAATATTTAAAGATTGTATTCCAGTTGGCTCACACGTGCTTCTGATAAAATTGGGGAGTGATCCATTGAATAATTTAAATGTAACAGAGAAATGGATCTCTTCAAAACTTTATTGGAAATATGTGAGACAAACTGGAATAAATTCATAGATATCCTTAATCTTTGCACATTACTTTGTAACTACAAGACATGAAGCATTGATGTAACCATGATGTTCTGTTGATCTGAAGAGCTAACCTTCTACATATGCATTGATTTATAAACGCACAATAGTATTGAGCAATGTGTAACATGGGTATTGGTTAAGACATGTAAAGTAGTTTATTATCCACTGAAAATATCATTACATTATCATTATATGATATAGGCTACGAAACGGCGTCGTCCTACATATAACAAGTGATTAAATAAATATATTCACCTCTCATATCTCCTGATATTTTATGATCTATACGCATCTCATTAGATAATTTCATAGATTGGATCAACT
>NC_043009.1:34659121-34669121 GCF_006345805.1 Octopus sinensis
ATGATAGCAAGCCTAAGATCAATCTCATTATCGATGTTCTATGCTGCGAGCTTCATGGCTCGTCGTCCTAGGTGCCGGGGCAGACATTCATAACCAGGTAAATGACTGACCATTTCTGCCTGTTTTCTTGCCCAATCCTCAGTTTTGAACGCCAGGAGCACACTTACAGATTAATTTCCTTTATCAATACAGGAGGTATAGTCCCATATGTCATAAGGACCCGTTTTGACTCTTCTGAATGCCGTTGAAGATTCCCTGCCATTTTTCTGAAGCGGAAGTGTTACCTTTCTTCTTGTTAATTCTAAGATTAATCTCTCATAGAAGTCGACACTTCCGTATATCACACATCGTTACTTTTGTTGGTTTTCCTTTACAGAAGTTTTATTAATGTCCAATGACTTGTCAAACCACGCTAGAAGAGATCTGTCGTTGTTATTGTTGTTCTTGTTCTTGTTGTTAATAGCTATGTCTGTGTCGTGTGAATTAATGTTTCAAACTTTGACAATTGAGATACTTCAACTGACAAAGCGAGCCTGTCTAAATAAATTACTTTGCTTTGGTTTTTGTCAGTTTTCCAGGGGGCGTTTCTGTTTTTTAACGGGGAGAATAAATTTAAACTTGATATGTAAAATATAAACGGTGTGCAAAAAATCAAAAAATGAACAGAACATATTTTTTTGGCAAATGTTTTGAAAGCTCCCAGTATCTAAAATAATCAAAAAGAAAAAAAAAAAAAATTCAGTAAAACTTGGTAATAATTCAATTTTCTTAGAATTGACTCTAGAGATAACCTTTCTTTCTTTTGTCTCGGGTTTTGTTGTAACTTCTGGAGTCTTGCATGTGTAGCGGGCTTGCTGCCTACAGCCTATGGTACGCTGCTGTCTCTCTGTTTCAACTACCTAATACTTCCTTGATTATTCTGGTCGTGCCAAGGAGGCAAACCTGTAGTAACAGTTATATTGGGCACTCTATTCCGATTTCCTTTATTATTATTGTTGTTGTTATTATTATTATTATTATTATTATTATTATTATTATTATTATTATTATTATTATTATTATTAAGTGAGAGAATAGTACATGCCATCAAAGTGACTACGAGGCCCAGTATACTCATCATAACTACCCGTCTGATAAGATTACACCAGGCACATGCATCACAACCATATGTGCGCGACATAAACAGCACATGATCTTGCAGGTGGGGGCCCAGTTAGAATTTTTTTGGGTCGAGTAGCCTATCACAAACAAAAGGTCCCTGAATAACGGTTGTTTAAAGATGTTGAACAAAACATCTATGTTTTCAGAGGTGAATTATCCAAACCCCAAAGAATTTCTTTCAACACATGGCTATGATGATTTTCCACTACTTCTGCTCGTGATCAGAGATGTATATATCGTCAGCCACTAAGGGACATACGCAACTGGTTAAGGTCAAACAAATGACGAGCAAATTATTATTATTATTATTATTATTATTATTATTATTATTATTATTATTAGTTTACTTCCCAGAGCTCTCGGTCTTAATTGTTCTGATTGTTTCTGTGAGAGCGGACAACAATCTTGCGGATAATTCTTGCAGTTCCAGGCAATGTTGATTTTTTAGGTGTTCTACTTTACATTTCAACCAGTCTTTTTGAGCTATTTTGGTAACTGAATGCTAATACTTCCAATTGAGCCAATTACTGTTGGTATCACGTCTACTCTCTTTATTGACCACAACCTTCGTATTTCCCACTTCAAATCGTCGTAGTTGTTCAGTTTCTTTTCTTCTTTCTCTTAGATCCTGTTGTCACCGGGACATTCTATATCGATTATCATGCAAGTTTTTTTTCTTTTTTTAGCCACCACAAGAATGTCCGGTTTTAATGCCTGGTCAGATGATCGCACTGAATCATTGTATCCTGCAGGATTTTGCAATCTTCATTCTCGGTGACTTCTAGAGTTTGCCCAAACCACGTCTTTGCTCTTTGCAGGTCGTAATTTCCACAGAGCTTCCTGTAGATCATTCTTGCTACATTATCATGCCGTCTTTTCTATTCGCGTTATGCTTGTTTCGGGCATTCGCTAACGATGTGCCATAACGTTTCACTCCTCTCACCACTCATTCTGCATTTGTCGCTGTCGGTAGTATTGTCGATACTGCACTTCACATAGTTCTTAACGCTTGTTCTTATGCTGGGCATATAATTGCTTCTGTATCTTCAGGTCACCCTAACCTACTCACCCATAGCCACTGGCCTTCTGTATCCGTCTTGGCGTTCGTATCTCTTGCAAACTGTCCGTACATTTTTATCCTTCCGTGCTGTTTCTTTTTTGGTGTTATTTTCCTCTTTAAGTTTTTCTTTCTTTACACAATTATCAGTTTTAATGACGCCAAACTTCTTCACGTGTTTCAGCAATTGTTCCGCGGTATTTTTTACATACTACCTTAAGCTGTTTTTTTTCTGTTTCGATACAATCCTGGCGACTGATCAAACCTCTCCCGCCCTTTCTTCTAGACAAGTACACCCTATCAGTGTCACTCTTAGGATGGAAGGCTCCGTTCACCGTCAGAATTTTTCTTGTCATATCCATGTTCACCAGTTCATTCTTTTGCCATTTTATGATTCCAGCTCCATACCGATGTGATGCTATCACCCATGTATTAACTACTTGGATTTTATTCCATCCGGTCAGTTTCGAGTGTAACACCACTCTTAGTCTTCGAAAATATTCCACCCTCAGTTGTTCCTTCATTTCCTTCTCCATGATTTCGTTGAACTCTAGTTTGCCAAGGTATTTGTAGCCTTCCTTTACGATTTGCTTACTGAGTTTTCTATTACGTAATTCTATCCCTGCTAGGGACTGTATATTTCCTTTTTTCAGGTACATTATACGACACTCCATTCTAATATCAGCGCAAAAACAGTGGACTGTGTTAAAAAAAGAACCCTCTCGTACCTCATTCTTGTCATACAGCCTCAAATCATCCATGAAGAGGAGATGGTCGATTGTTTGAAACAAAAAGCAACGGAAATAATCTATTGCAATATCTGTACTCTTGGTTTCTTTTTTTCTTTTACCTACAACAACAATATCTAATCTGCGAGCATCGATTAGGAAGTCACATTAGATTGTAAAATATCACAATTTCTTCTTCTTCTTCTTCTTCTTGAGTGAGAGAGCAGTGCATGCCATCAAAGTGACACCGGGGTAAAATATACCAAGCTCAGTATACCCATCATGACTACCCATCTGATAAGGGTACAACAGGCGCGCACCAGGACCACTCTTCTTAAATAGTACCAAAGGCCGCTTCCTTCAAGTCTTCCACAGGTTCCTTTATCTAATTCCATCGATGTTATTGGATTAGATTTGTTTTTGAATGGGGAGCCCGGTTTAGTACATCCATGTTGTTATTGAGTGCGGGCCTCTTCTCTGTTATTGAGCACGGGCCTCTTCTATTATTATTATTATTATTATCATTATCATCATCATCATCATCATCATCATCATTATTATTATTATTATTATTATTATTATTATTATTATTATTATTATTCTATGTTTGACTTTTGCTTTATGTCTGTACAAGTTGGCTCCAAGTCTCACCCAGAGACCTCAAGAGACAACAGGTTGGAAGTTCTGTGCCATATATTTGGGGTTTTTTTTTTTTTTTTTTTTTTGGTGTTGTACTAGTGAATGTCTAATACATAAAAAAAATAAAAAAATAAAATAAATAAATAAATAAATAAATAAAAAGTTTGTTTTAAACCTTGGGATTACATAGAGAGTATTTTGCGTAGGATATGAGCATTTATTATTATTATTATTATTATTATTATTATTATTATTATTATTATTATATTATTATTATTATTATTTTATTATTATTATTATTATTATTATTCTATGTTTGACTTTTGCTTTATGTCTGTACAAGTTGGCTCCAAGTCTCACCCAGAGACCTCAAGAGACAACAGGTTGGAAGTTCTGTGCCATATATTTGGGGTTTTTTTTTTTTTTTTTTGGTGTTGTACTAGTGAATGTCTAATACATAAAAAAAATAAAAAAATAAAATAAATAAATAAATAAATAAATAAAAAGTTTGTTTTAAACCTTGGGATTACATAGAGAGTATTTTGCGTAGGATATGAGCATTTATTATTATTATTATTATTTTATTATTATTATTATTATTATTATTATTATTATTATCATTATTATACCCGAGTTCAAATGTAGTCTAAATCATCTTTGAATTTCATCCATCCGGGAGAGATGGATTAAATGCCTGCCAAGAAATGACGTCGGTAAATTGACTATATCCTTCCCACTAAATGTGAGGCTTCATTCTAATTTTAGAAAACAGCGTAATTATTATAATCATTTGTTTGTCATTTAGATAAATAACATAATGTCTCGATGATTGATGAATTGGGATTTTCAGTAGAAATCTCTATTTAAATAAATAAATGCTTGTATAAAAATAAATATATTATGTAATCATTTTCTTCTAATCAAGATTAAATGAAATTAGAATAATTTCATTGTACTTCCTACTTTTAAAGTCTTAATTACATTTCTTTCCTTTTGTTGTGCACTTAATAGACGTGCCTTTTGATTCACAAGACTAAGAACAAATTTTGGATGTAATGCATGATATTTCATATGAGTGACAGCTGTTTTATTCAGGTGGAGATAGGTATAGTTTATATCACATCCCCCAAAGTTATCAAGACAATATAATAAATAGCCCCACACATTTCTTATCAGGTTTCTCATCTCTGCTCTTATATTATAGTTATTTATTATATCACGAGTGTTTCTTAAAACAATTCAAAAGATATTAACGGAAATATGTCATTCAGCCTGTACCCTTACAAAAGTTTTCTGGTATATCGCTGCGCCACGTTTCGGATCTACCGCTTAAGACAAAACATTGGCGCTCAAAAACAACCAAATCTCAACTCCACAAATTGGAATGGTCTCATTGGTAGCACACATACTAGCACATTTGGAGAGTAACTGGAAACTTAAACAACTTCTCCGCTGCCTCCCCAGGATCACTAGCGATATTAGACGTACCTTCAGTCATGATACAGGTTGGAAGTGCACCAGAATAACAGCAGCAGAAGACATGCAAACAGTCCAAGAACATCTTGGAGAAAAGCAGAAAACTTCCCCTCAAGAAACTGCAAGTCTCATCCAGAATTCTACATTGCTAGCACTTACTTTTAACCATGAAGGTATAACTTACCAGCGATCCCGAGGCCTTTCCATGGAATAAAGACGTAGTTGGATCCTGGCAACCCTTAGAGTTTAAGGGCATATATCAATGCATATTCTGTCGGAACACACAGATGCCACATGCCATCGAGTTTCCGAAATACATATTAAAGAAATAAAACTCACCTTGAGCTACCAAACCGAGTTTCTCACCCATTCTCTCTTACACACACACACACACACACACACACACACACACACGCACACATACATGTTTTATAATTATAGATGTAAATAATTCGCAATTATAACGTGCATTATAACGTGTTGAGCAAGTGTTTAGCAGAGTGCTAAATTAAATTAAAATAAAATCAGGTGTAGAGCAAAAGTGGATTGATGTTCAGTTGATACATATATGTATTTAAACAGCCATCTATCCGTATGAAGTATTTGTAGTTGACCCTCCCAGGGATGCATGACATTCAATAATATTAGCTATAAGAATGTGTCTTAATTTAGTTTATTTATGATTTAATATTCTATTTAATTTATTTTAGTCATTTAACTACTTTCGTTTGTAGATATATAAATTCCCCTCTTCAAATTATTCTTTTCTTGCTTGTATATATTCAAAACAGCGGCCATTTCTTTACGAGTGTATATATATATATATATAATATATATATATATATATATATATATATATGTGTGTGTGTGTGTGTGTGTGTGTGTGTGTGTGTGTGTGTGTGTGTGTGTGTGTGTGTGTGTGTTTGTGTGTGTGCGTGTGTGTGTGTTTAGTTTATACGTATGTATAATTTATAGGGTTTTCTATTAATCTATTTATGTACATTTAGTATGCGGCTTTGTATATGTACATTTGTCTATGCGTGTGCGTATATATATGTATGAATGTTTGTATGTGTATGTTAGTACATATGGATTTTAAACGCAAATACATTTTACATATATCAATATTTAAATATATATAAAGGGACAAAATAATGGAAACAACTATCATCATAATTTCGAAATATCGATAAAACCGTCAAAAGCTTATTTATTTTTATGGTTTTTGATTTATTATTAGTATTGCTTAATATGTTTTGCTAAAATTGCCGTTTCTTTTCATATATCATCAGAAAAAGGTATTTAAAATTCATTAAAATGACAGATCTGTCGGACTTTCAAAAAGGTCTAATTGTTGGTACTCGTATGGCAGGCGCTAGCGTAACGAAAACAGCCGAAATGCTTGGTGTATCAAGAAGTACTGTCTCGAAAGTAATGACAGCCTTTGAGAAAGAGGGAAAAACCTCGTCGAAACAAAACTCCAGAAGTACCCAAAACTTTCAGATAGGGACCGTCGGACTCTTATGCAAATTGTTAGGAAGGATGGTAAAAGTACAGCTCCAAAAATTACTACAGAGCTTAATGACCACCTCGAGAAGTCAGTTTCCACAAAATTTGTTCGCCAGGAGTTGCACAAAGCCGGATTTCACGGAAGGGCTGCAATCAGAAAACCACAACTTTCAAAAACAAACGTTGCAAAGCGTTTACAGTGGAGTAAGAACCTACAGAATTGGTGTCTAGAGCAGTTTAAGAATGTCATTTCCTCGGACGAGTCATCCTTTATTCTATTTCCGACTACCGGCCGAGACAGACAAAAGAAGCATTTGACCCAAACTGTCTTCTTCCAACTGTTAAACATGGAGGTGAATCTGTGATGATCTGGTGCGTGTGTATGTGTGTGTGGGAGGGCTATATCTTGGAAATCCGCCAGCCCAATGGTTTCTCTTCATGGCAGAATTAATAGTCAAAAGTATTTAAGCATTTTATCTGATCAAATTCATCCTATGGTTGCGGAATTGATTCCGGAGGGAAGTGCTATCTTTCAGGATGATAATGCACCAATTCACGCAGTTAAAGTTGTTACTGAATGGCACGAGGAACATTCTAGTGAAGTTGAATATCTTATCTGGCCACCACAGGTCCCAGATCTCAATATTATTGAACATTTATGGTGCATTTTAGAAAAACTAGTAAGGAGTCGATATCCTCCACCATCATCACTACAACAGCTGGAGGCTGTTTTAGCTGAAGAATGGACAAAATTCCTTTGGAAACAATTCAAACTTTGTACGAGTCCATACATCGTAGAATTCAAGCTGTAATTACTGCCAAAGGTGGTCCTATCCCATATTAAAATAAATTTGTTTGAAATTTTAAGGTGTTTCCATTATTTTGTCCAACCCCTGTACATACACGTATATATTTACACATATTTGTTGGATGGCTGTTGACTACTCATGAGTTCCTTCCACCTTTGACGGGTCTTATTTCATTGTTTTGTATATTTTCATATATGTGTATATATATATTTTTCCTTATTTTTATATATATCTTATTTTATTTATATTTTTAAATTACATATCTTTTACATTTTTTTATGTCTGTGTAAGCCGCTCGACGTCGGAGTGATATTTAATCATTCTGTGGAGCGTTTGGGTGACGGTTTGATATCCGGCCCGGAATAGCCTACCTCACGGGCAGGTAGAAGCTCTTTAACATTGGTTGGTAATCTATCTAGGAGCAGGAAATCTCCAAAATAAAACCTGAACCCTTGGAATTTCCCAATTTTGTCAATATCACACTGGTGAAAGTCTTCTTGGGCCAATAGGTGGGGGTTGTACAGTGCAAGATGCACCCACTGAAAAATTATTCACCTGCACAGATACTTCTTGCACGTACACGCGTATTAGTGTGAACAGGTAGGTGTAGCTGTTTTTACGTGTGTATTTGATATATATTTATATATATATATACTTTTAGGTATATATGTCCTTATACTCTCTCTCTGATAATGTTTTCTTTATACTTTCTACATCCCTCACTATCAAACTTGCTTTTCGATGCATATTTGTTATAATCGCATTGGTAGCTTACCAGCTTCTTCCCCTCCCCTCTTATAACATACAACAGTTGCTTTCTCCCTCTCTTTCTTTTTCTTACATCTTCCTCTCAGTTCTTTCTTTCACCTTCTTTTACTTTCTCCTTCCCCCTTCGCCCCACTATCAGGTATTGGTACACTCCTTTATTCATTTACTTTTCCTTTTTTTTTCTCCTTCACTTGCGAGTTTATATGGACATATATACATTGTAGATGTATTTACAAGTGTGTGTATATGTATATACATTTTTATATGTATGTATATGTGTATGTATATTCATATGCCCGTAATATATGCGCTATGTATGTGTGAGTATGTCTATGTGTTATGTGTATGTGTGTGTTATGATTTGTATATATATATGTGTATACGTATGAGTAAGTATATTTGTTCGTATATGTCTTCATGTATGTATGTATGTATGTATGTATGTACGTATGTATTGTACATCGTACACTCTATTGAACTTTTCATCGATGGTTTCTCATTTACATTTTATTTAACACCAACCTTGCGATCCTATTCTTTCAATTTAATTATCAATTATTAATTATTTTCTGGATGTACATTCTACCCGTTTTGCACAGGATTTGTTTTTTCGATCTTCTCTTAATATATTTATATTCTTATTTTACTTCTAATTTTTACATCTCCCAACTACCCAACATGTAACATAAACTACACCGTTATATTTTGAAAATCAGGCACCTAATCAAATTTAAATGCTTATTCGTTGAATTGAATTATATCATATCATATTATATTATATGTGTGGAGGCGCAATGGCCCAGACTGGCGGTCATTGGATCGCGGTTTCGATTTCCAGACCGGGCGTTGTGAGTGTTTATTGAGCGAAAAAACCTAAATCTCCACGAGGCTCCGGCAGGGGGTGGTGGCGAACCCTTCTGTGTTCTTTCACCACAACTTTCTCTCACTCTTTCTTCCTGTTTCTGCTGTAGCTGTATTACAAAGGGTCAGCCTTGTCACACTGTGTCGCACTGAATCTCCCCGAGGGCTACGTTAAGGGTACACGTGTCTGTGGAATGCTCAGTTACTTGTACGTTAATTTCACGAGAAGGCTGTTCCGTTGATCGGATCTCTGGTAGTAGTAGAAGTAGTAGTAGTAGTAGTAATAATAATAATGATGATGATGATGATAATAATAATAATAATAATAGTAATAATAATAATGATGATGATGATGATGTTTATCATTACAGAAAACCCTATGTAACAACACAGTAAGTTAGAAATAATTTTCCATGATATTGTGTAGTTCTCGTCGATCTTTGTCGAATGAACTAAAGATCAAAGACATTGCATCTGTGAACATCTCGCCTTTTCATATATCTGTGTCTACAATGCGGAACTCAAATATCTCACTAATTTCAAGCGACTTATTTGAGGGAGATTTGGTTGTTAACTGTAGCAGGTCGAGTGAAAGTCTAAATTGTAAGCTAAATTTACTGTCTATTAAAAATAACCTGATCCAATAAGTCACTGGTCATTGTCTGTTGCCAAAATAATTCAGAGGAAAAAAGTATTGCGTGACTTTTTATGAATACTATGGTCTACTCTTTACTCTTTTACTCTTTTACTTGTTTCACTCATTTGACTGCGGCCATGCTGGAGCACCGCCTTTAATCGAGCAACTCGACCCTGGGACTTATTCTTTATTGTAAGCCCAGTACTTATTCTATCGGTCTCTTTTGCCGAACCGCTAAGTAACGGGGACATAAACACACCAGCATCGGTTGTCAAGAAATGCTAGGGGGACAAACACAGACACACAAACAAACATATGCATATATATATATATATATATATATATATATATACAC
>NC_043009.1:34679121-34709121 GCF_006345805.1 Octopus sinensis
CAGGTGGTGTACAAAACAAACAGATGTATTAGTATAACGCTCAGGAATAGAAAAAGTATTTTACGTTTCGAGCCTACGCTCTTCTACAGAAAGGGACACAGAAAAAACAAGGAGAGAAACAAGGGAGAAAAAAATGTGTGTAGTGGCTAACGATCTATCATGGCGATATATGTATATATATATGAAGTGGGGGGATATTCCTTATGTTGTATGTCTCGTTTCTCTGTTTTTTTCGTTGTTTGAAACCAAGTTCGTTTCTGTTTTGTCTTTATGTTTTCGTTTCTCACTGTGCTCAACGTTTTTTTTTATGTCCTGTACCCATATATGCATTTATATATACATATATATATATATATAGGTATGTACATATATGTATGTATATATGCACATAATTAAAAGATTATGAGAAAAAATATTCAATTAGTTGAATAATTACACATTTGAAAATGGTTTTACATCATAGGTCCTTTCAACTAACGGTCTTTTCAATGACGGGTTGCATGCAATTACAAATTTCGGTATAAAATCATCCTATTATAAAAAAAAAACGATGAAAACCTTAAATCAAAAATAGCTTATTAAGAAAGACCTGAATACCTAGGATAAATAATTAGTTGTAACATATTAATCAATTGATATATTAAAAGTTATATCCGTTTAAAAATTTTTTCACGCTCAATCACATATACATCTAGCAGTATACACATATACCAACTCATCTATAATATACATATATACACTAAACATACAAACGCATGCACATAGCTACATACATATACAGATATATGTAGGCAAGACATAAATATATACACAAATGCATATATATGTATGTGCGCACACATACGCACGCGCACAAAATCTCCTGAGCCTATGCTTATGCAAGTTAGTTCTTATAGGCGAAAGAAAGAGAAGGAAAAAAAATCAGAAAATATTAAGTATGGGGGTGGGTGGGGAGGAATAAAACAGTGGAAAAGAAGAAAAGAAATAAAGGAAAGGAAATTAAAGAGAGAAAGGGGGAAAAAGATAGGGTTAGAGAGTGTTACATAATGGCGTTCGAAAAACATCTTAGGACGATTAGACACTTTGTTTAGCTAGCGCAACGAACACAAAACGCACACATAAAATTATAAGTATATCTACATAAATACAAGCATACAAACAAATATACATACACTAGCAGAATTGCCCGGCGATGCTCGGGGCTGAATTGCTTGAAAGTACTGTTAATGATTGCACTGAATTATGATGATCATTCAGGCAAATATTGATATAAGTTTACGGCGAATGAATGTATTTGCAAGTGTATAGAAAGCCGTGTAAAGGGGTTCCTATCCCCTCGTAGAATGGTGTAAGAATTGAATGCGAGGTTGCTTTGAAAAGAGCCATGTTATTGTTCTCATAATTGTAAGAATTTGATAGTCGTGGAAGGCGGTGTAAAACGTTCGCAGGTGAATAGGGTCTCTTCGTTTTCCACGAACGGCAGCGGATGTGCTGTTACAAAACTTTATGCTGTGTTAAAAGAGAATGGATGCCCTATGTAGTGGTATGAGGTTGATAGTGTTATGTTGTCTGTACGGAACTAAAAGGTCCATATTTTTATCCTTCACTTCCTACACACACACACACACACACACACACACACACACACACACACACACACACACACTCACACACAGACAGACACACACACACACACACACACACACACACATACACACCTTCTTAGCTTACAATTTGTTTCTTTCAACAATTGACAACTGTAACAAATACACACGTGTGTGTGTTTGAGTGTTTTTTGTTGTTTCCTGCGTCGACAATTCATTTCCACCCAGTTTAGCAATTCTGTATTCAACGTCAATGAGTGTTTTGTTATAGATTTCATTGCTGATACCCTCCATGTCAGGATAGAGCAGTTGAGCTTTGCGCTGAAGGGGACAATGTTTTTGAGATTCCGGTTCGAATGTAAGGCAGGTTTGAAAGTTGCCTGTATATATGTACAAAATCCACCGAGAAGGCTTTTGTTGGTCTGAAGCTACAGCAGAAGACACATGCCAAGTCACCACACAGTGGGACTGAACCCAGGACCATGTGTTTGGAACGTAGTTTGTTACCACACAGCCATACCTGCCCCTATGTATGTGTGTGTGTGTGTGTGTGTGTGCGTATGTGTGTATGGGTAGATATATTATGCATGTATATATGTGTATATATATATATATGTACATATTACATGTACATCTATATATATACATCTACACATAAAATACAAAATACAAAGTTATATCTTGATATCGCTAGTGATAACAATACTCAAAATATATAACAGACTGGAATTGTAGGCCCGTCTCTTGCAATTTAGATCAATTGGATCTTGTCCTCTCTCTTGTATAGAAGTGTACGGCTGCAGCGAAATTCATTTTTGGACTTTCTCTATCGAAAGCATTTTAACAAAAATGCTTCCGTAAAGACGGTGAAAATATTGCCAGTTTCCCCAAACAGGGACACAATTCAATTTTTAAACAATAACCAAAGCCCCTTCTCCGAAAGGGGGGGGGGTTAGGGTTTACAATTATTTAACAAATGCAACACAACAACGTTTCCCTGACGAGGAACCAACAAACGTGATTACAATAGTCAAACAGTAATAATAATAACAACAAACCTTTTTAATTTATCCCCATTTATGTGAAACCACTTATTCAAGTTCAAGTCATTGATGCAATTTTATACGAATTGCTAATACACACACATAATAAGGGTGAAAAATTGAATATTAATTTGATTAATATGAATTGAAAACCAGTGATATAGCATATAAGACCATAGCGGATCTTCCTCTAGCAAAAAGGATGACCAATATTAATGGCTCAACCCTGTTATATAAATACTTTCACTTTAATTGTTGCACACTTGCAAAGAGAAAGTAGGAGAAAGTATGGTGGTAATGGAAGGAGTGAAGCACTTGAAATGAGAGAGGGAAATCGTAAAATATTGAGTTTTCTCGAATTTTTGCTTATTGGGGGGTGAAATTGAAAAAACTTAACATGCCATGACCCAATGGAATCTACTTCGAAAAATCATAGGTAAATTCCAATTGAAGAAATTCTATATTGTACAATTGTATAAAAAACGAACGATTTGGGAGGCAGATAAATTCTGCCTTTTATCATAAGAGATATAGATACGTATAAAAATATACAAAAATATTTACGCAAATGCATGCCCATATGTATAAAAGTATACACACATATACATACACACTTATATATGTATGTATCTATCTATATATGTATATGAATACACACACACACATACACACACATATGTATACGCATACACACATACATACTCACCAATACATACACATATAGAGACATATTTTCACATCAGGATAAATATATTCATCATAACGTATATATGCAAACAATCTTAAAAAACTGTAAAAATAAGAAAATTGTACATTAATTTGATATAACTAATTAGATATGTAAATAAACAATAAAGATAAAAAATAAACCTCAGCGACGCTTAAGCTTAAAATTTTAAAACAGTCAAAGGCGTTCTTAAAAATGGAGTCGAAATATTCACTAGCATTTCAATGCAAAATAACTATAGCATGTAAAGTCAAATTCAAATGTGACAGCCAAAATTATCCGTAAGTCAAAACATTTTACCCATACGGTATTTTGTTGACATTTTAAACTTTGCGGCGTGCATGCAGGCATTTAAGAATCTAGTTAGTAATGTAGGAAGGCGAATAGCATCAATTTCTTCAGATGAGACAGCATTTGAAAATGCTGCACCATATTACAACAATGCATTAACGGAAAGTGTATTTTCGGAGATCTGGTATAGTTAAGTTAAGTCTAGCAATAATAGCCCACTTAGACCTAGGACTTGGAAAGTTTTGTGGTTTAACCCTGCATTTAATATTGCAGTAAAAACTAATATAGTTAGGGAATTCTTAAAATTAGTTTCTAAGCGTTTTCTATCTAGCCATAAGTTCTATCGAATATTTAATAGGAGAACACTGAAGGTTAGCTATTCTTGTTGCAAAAACTTCGCCTCTCTCATTAGCCAGCATAACATGAAAAATATTAGAGACAACTACAGCGCCGAATCTAATCTGAGGAACTGCAACTTCGAAGATAAAACTTGTCCGTTGGAAGGAAAATGTCTTGAAAAAAGCAGTGTTTATAGAGCGAAAGTGAAAGTAGATGGCTCGCAAGAATATAAAACATATACAGGGGCTTCGGAAAATTCATCCAAGACTCGATTATATTCTCACCGAAATAATTTCCGATACTCCGAGAACAGGATAGCGACTAGTCTAGCAAAATGTGTCTGGGAATTGAAAGAGAATAAAACATGTCCTTTCAACGTCACCTAAGAAATTCTAGAAAAAGCGTCATAATACAGACATGTAGCTTATAATAGACCTATGAAATGTAATCTTTGCCTCTCAGAAAAGTTCTTCATCCTGTTCCAGGATAACAATGCTTTGAACCAGATACGCGAGCTCTTAAATTCCTGTAGGCACGCCACGAGGTTTAAAATATCGACCGACAAAATACCGTATGGGTAAAATGTTTTGACTTTCGAAAAAAAAGTTTTACTGTCGCCTTTAAATTTGACTTTACATGTTATAGTTATTTTGCATTGCTATGCTAGTGAATATTTCGACTTCACTTTTAAGAAAGCCTTCGACTGTTTTACAATTTTAAGCTTAAGCTTCGCCGAGGTTTATTTAAATTTTTATTGTTTACTCACGCATTTAATTATGTTATATCAAATTAATGTTCAATTTTCTTATTTTTACATTTTAATATTATATATACCGGATAGTTTTTAAAATTGTTCGCACATATACGTTATGATGTATATATTTATCTTCATGTTAAGATATGTCTATATATTTAAGTGTATTTATGTATTGTAGGTATGTATATGTATATATGTGTGTATGTGTATACATATGTGTGTGTGTGTATGTGTATGTGCGTATATTTTCGTGGTTGAAGTTAATGGCGATTTTATTGAATAGATTTACTCTGTAGTATTTCAAGATATTTCTATGTAATTTTGGTAAATCTATTCAATACAATCGACATTAACTTCAACCACGGCCTCCAGACGACTTCGGAATCTCCTGCAACTCTTCTGGACTGTCTCCTTGTTTAAGTTGGTGAATGCTGCCATAATCATTGCCATCAGTTCATCTTTGGGTTTACAAGAAGTTTTGTTGGTCTCTCGCTAAACTGTTGGTATCTCGCTAATGTGTGTGTGTGTGGTGTGTGTGTGTGTACGTGAATGTAATTTATGCACGTCCACAAATTAGCATGCATGTCGCTCCAATTTTAGGAGGACATTCGTCACGATCCTAGCTATATTTTCGTCAAATTATTTTTCCCAAGCGGTTAAAGTCGATTTTCAACCATAACTTTTACCAATTTGGAAGTTTGCTAACACAAGTTAAGTCCCTTCTTGCCATAGCGAAGTGAAAATGTGTGTGTGTGAGGGAGAGAGAGAAGTTGTGTGTTGATGCATGATTGTTTGTGTGAGGGAGAGAGAGAGTGAGTGACAGCATTCACTAACAATAAAAATGTAAATTTCTTAAACACGAGATATAGTCTTCAAATTTAGGATGTTTTTGAAAGACACTTTATTTTATAATCAGATTATATATACTTTCTCACACGACAATTAAAATATACTTATTTTAAATAACTTATTTATTTATTTTAAATCGGTCATCTTTCTCTCCCCCTCTCTCAAACACACACATTACTTTGAGTGCGAAAAAGTTTTGATTTTACTTTGCGCCGAGGAAAAAAGTGTTTTGTTGAGAATCCATTTCTTTAACAACAAAGAAACAACGAGGTAGGTATCAATTTGTCAGTGAATTACAATATAAATGGGTAAAATTTCCGAGGCTTCCACCACACCCATTCCGTTTTTCGGATCACAAAAAGGGTTTTGTAGCATATTAAGAGGTCAGAGTAGTTGATTCCACGCAAAAAATCCGATTTTCTTTTCTTAGTGAAAATCGTGCAAGTGTTATCTAAAAATTTGCCTGGAGTTTTTCATTGTAAATTTGAGATTAAAAACAAATGTTTTCCATATTCTTAATCTCCGTATTTTCCACGTACATTGAAAAATAGATGGTGAAAAGATCAATGGGTGTGTGTGTGTGTGTGTGTGAAATTTCCGAGGCTTCCACCACACCTCACCCCATTTTTCGGACCACAAAAAGGGTTTTGTAGCATATTACGAGGCTAAGGTAGTTGATTCCCCGCAAAAAAATCCGATTTTAAAAAATTCTTAGTGAAAATCGTGCAAGTGTTAATCAAAAAAATTACCAACCTTTTTTCTATTCATTTCTGTTTATGAAATTCTCTGTAAGTAATTTTGTTTTCTCGGTAGTCAAGGCAAATGATGACTGGCAAAGCAACAGTGCCCTAATGCCGATATATTAAGTACCAGTACCTTGACCTCTAGTAGAAAGGATCATCATCATTATCATTATCATTATTAGTTTATTAATCGAGGTTTACTGAGTATATCAAAGTTTATGGATGGAAGCACTCCGTCGGTTACGACGACGAGGGTTCCGGTTGATCCGATCAACGGAACAGCCTGCTCGTGAAATTAAAGTGTAACTGGCTGAGCACTCCACAGACACGTGTACCCTTAACGTAGTTCTCGGGGATATTCAGCGTGACACAGAGAGTGACAAGGCCGGCCCTTTGAAATACAGGTACAACAGAAACAGGAAGTAAGAGTGAGAGAAAGTTGTGGTGAAAGAGTACAGCAGGGATCACCACCATCCCTGCCGGAGCCTCGTGGAGCTTTAGTTGTTTTCGCTCAATAAACACTCACAACGTCCGGTCTGGGAATCGAAACCGCGATCCTACGACCGCGAGTCCGCTGCCCTAACCACTGGGCCATTGCGCCTCCACATCAAAGTTTGTACTGAGTCCGTGGTGATATTTTAAGGGTGAAACGAAGAGATTTGGATGTAGAAGTAAATGTAATGTTAAAATACGGTTATTGTGTGTAATACGTGTAGAAAGTTCAGTATAAGTATTAGGTTCGACTGTTGGAGGGACTAGAAAGAAGTATGGAAACAGAACGAAACAAAACTGTGACTCTATGGAAGATACTACTCTCTGTTTGAGAAAAATATTAGCTATAAACAAACAAAGCATTAAAAATTTTTTAGCATAATAAAACTGTAAGCATATAAAAAATATTATTTCGTACAGAAAATATTAGCTGTATGTATAAAAAATTCATTAACTGTATGTATATAGAAGATATCAGTGCTTGCATAAAAATATTAGATGTATATATTAGCTGTATGTATAAATAATGTATATATTAGCTGTATGTAAAAATAATATATTGGCTATGTATATAAAGAATATATTTACTTCAATATACGAAGAGAATATTACTGTGTGTATAAGGAAAATATTAGCTGCGTATATAAAGAAATTATTTGCTGCATGTATAAAGACTATATTATGTCGTAATGGGCGTAGCTGTGTTGCTTCTCAACGACATGGTTCCAGGTTCAGTTCCCCATCACCGCTTGACAACCGGCGTTAGATTTTTTAAGTCTCCGTAACTTAGCGGTTCAGCAAAACAGATGGATAGAATAAGTACTAGGCTTAAACAGTGAGACCTGGGGTCGATTTGTTCGACTAAAACACCTTAAGGCGGTACTCCAGCATGGCTACAGTCAAATGACTGAAATAAGTAGCAGAATAAAAGAATATGTGTGTATGTATGAGTGTGTGTGTGTGTGTTTGTGTGTGTGTGTGCATGCGCGTATGCGTGTATGTGTGTCTTTGTGCCTCTGTTTGTTCCCACCACCGCTTGACAACCGGTGTTTGTTTACGACCCGGTAACAGAGCGGTTCGGCAAAAGTAGCCGATGGAATAAGTACTAGGTTTAAAAAAATAAGTACTAGAGTCGATTAATTCTTCTTTAAATTCTTCAAGGTGGTGTTTCTGCATGACCGCAGTCAATTGACTGAAACAGATATAAGATAGTAAAATTAGAAAAAAAGAGAACAGCGAGCTTACCGTGAAGCGATAAAAATCCAACGTTTCGGATAATGCCCTACTGGGAAAAATTGAAAGGAGAAAAATTAATGAGAGACAGCGGTTTTGCATCCTTTAATTAACAAAAAGAAAAACAAATAAATAAAAATCGAAATGAAATTTGGCGAAGAAAAATGCGTTAAATCATCCCTGAAGAGTGGAAAATTAATCAAGGTTGCTACTCTCATACTTTATAAAGAAACTGGGATGAGTGAATTAAGTCGACCGCTGACTTGCAAATCGTTGTGAGTGAATGCACTACATATGTACAACACATACAAATGAAAGAAAAAGTTAAATGCATTAGATTAATACATGAAACAGATTAATACGTGAAATATGCATTGACAGTTCAACCAGCACACATATCTACCAACACCGGGAAATCTCTTAGCTCAAAAAGACTTGTTGCTTTGTTAGGTATTGGCTAGAATGCTCTTAAGAACTTAAATAAACTCGAAGAAAAATCATATAAATCCATCCATCCGTCCATCCATTCATCCATCCATTCACCGTACATACATGCGTACGTACATACATACATACATACATAGGATATAGGGTAGGAACTTTGTCAAGGTAAATGTTACGATATGTTTGTGAAAAGAGGGAAAACTGTAAACCAAACCAGCAACACCTCTATTAATGACTGAACTTTTCCCCCTATATCTGATAAAGAATTTTACGGGCATCTAGGGGTGGATGAATACATCTTACAATGGCGCCTGTAGCAAAACATGTGTCGTTAAAGAGTATTACAGCCGAATAAAGTAACTCTATGCATTCAATAAAACAGTGACCCACAATGTGTTTGCAGCACCAATACTCATAACATTTGATTTACTTCATTGGACGCTTCACATCTGAACCATTGATGTGAAAATCCGGAAGATACTAACCAGATAATTTCCACATTAACAGCGATGTAGACTGCCGCTGCCTAAAAAAAAAAAAAAAAGAGGGAAGAAGCTTAAAATAGATCCAGACCGCTTTTGAGTATCGTATCATATCCTTTTGGCAATATCTTTTAACCTACATGCCCAAAGACTTTACCGCAACGTATCATCAAATGAAAGGACGAAGACCATGTATAGATATGTTAGAAGAAAGCCCCGCGACGGTAGTAACATTGATCATATAAGCAGTCTATCATGAACCAACGACCGGATTACTAACTCCCACTTTGGAGGGTATGTGTACACTTTTGTGCAACAGGAAATATCAACCAAATACCTGATGCACAAAAGACACAGAGGCACGGGAAAAACAGCAAAATATGATAAACGATGCAGAACTTGTGCGGTTAACACTGGCGATATCAATCACATCACGAGCAGTTGTCCGAAAATGTTATCACGGTATTATCCATCGATGAAACATAATGTTATAGCTAAGACACTGTATAATGAGATCTGTCTGGAGGCTAAACCCGAGGCCAAAGAAATAAGAACCCACAGTATGGTAGAAGCGTTAGCCATTCATAATAAAAAGGAGTACTGACGGAATGTCTCAGTGAAAACCCCAATAAAATGTAAACATAATAGACTTGACAGTGATTTGCGATATAGAAAAGAAACTGTACAGTTGAGGAAATCAGCACCCCAGCTGATATTAACATAAAACTGAAGATCAGCGGAAGAGAAAATACCTACGCTGCACTATGGAGAAATCCACAGTTATTCTATCCATATTACGCGTTCAGGTTTATACCTGTAAATATTGAGGCATTGGGATATGTAACACGCTGCCTAAGTACCAATCTTGTAAAATTGGGTTTCTCAAAATCAGAAAGAAGGCTGATTCGAAGACTACAGATCGAAGCCGATATTTAGCATTGTAAAAATCTACAAATCTTTCCAGAAGTTTATCATTTAAGTATATATGAGCATGTTTAGACAAGCAATACATACATAAAACAAAACATAACAATTTACGCACATACATACAAAAAAATACTCTGTTGATGTTGAAATTCCAATGAAGGAGCCTTGGATCTAGGTTAGAAACGGGCTTTCCTTATTGTCAAGGAATCTTGAAAGAAAACCGAATAATCACGCGCGCGCGCGCACACACACACACACACTTTTAAATATTAAATAACATTTTATAGGATATTCTCATACAAATGGGGAGAAAGGCAGAACTTTTTGGCACAACTCCACAATTACCATGCTCCGTATTTGCTCCGTAAATTAGCAAGTGACGGAATAAAGTGTCTTTGTATCAAACAGATCCCTAAAAAACATACAAGTGATTTTTCCTTTCTAAACAACTGTTATTGACTGACATCTTAATATACTCAACTTAGTAATGGGCTGATACATGCTCTAGTTATGTCCTGTATTACACCGTGCTGTAAGATTTTAATATATGAACATTACTTTGTTAGTAATGTACTCGATATTGCGATAAACTATTCCCAATAAAGAATTGCATCGTGGAAGATGTTTATGAGCCATTTAAAAAACATACAAAAACCGTTAGATTCACTTCAACATCCAAATTTAATTTGTGTCAAAATATTTTCTTCGCTTTGAAACCGCCACCTGTTCACTGACAAAATTTCGAGATGCAGTACTAAATTTTGTGATTGAACAGGTGGCGGTTTCAAAGCGAAGAAAATATTTTGACACAAATTAGATTTAAATGTTGAAGTGAATCTAACGATTTTTGTGTGTTTTTATAAATGGTTTATAAACATCTTCCACGCTGCAATTGTTTTTGTTTCAGCACACGATCGCAGATCAAATCCCTTGCTATGCAAATACATCTCCGTTATTCCCAATAAAGGTATATAGATATGTGATGTTATACAAATGATACATACTGAAAAATTTAATATTTGTTTTTGTTTGGCATCCACTTCCGGAACTCCGTACATTTTCTTTTCCTTTCGCTTGTGCGTCTGGGTTCAATTACTTGTAGTGACATTGGTACTTGAAAAGTATCATACAATCATTCCGTTGGTTCTTCCATTTTCTTGGATTTGCTCTCAACGAATCTTTTTTAAGTTTATTCATGTGTCTCTTGTATGCCCCCTTTTTTTCCCTTTTTACAAGTATAGCAACTTTGTTTACCGCTCTTATATGCCGAAACAAATACCTTTTCACCAGTCTTGAAATATGTCGATGTACTATCCATTCCAAGCTTTCTTTTCTTTACTAGGCAGCAATTTGTCGAAAACTGCTTTTATTTTCTTCGCAAACATCGACTTCATTGGTGACATGCCTGATGATGTGTTTAGATTTGGTACCACACATTATACTCTGAAGAATTTGTAAATGTAAAACGCCAACCTTTTAACTATGAAAAACTTTCTACGTGAGCTGTTTGCAAGCTCTGGCGCAATTTGTATCTTTTGAGTTTAAAAAGTTCTATAAAACGTTCCTAGTAGAACATGTAACTACGGCTCCATAAGATTCCAGATCTAACGGACAAGCAGATCGCTTTGTCGATACGTTCAAGTGAGCCCTAAGAAAGTAGAATAAGGAAGTTTAGTACACTCTTGATTTCTATTCTGTCTGTTTCGCACTTGTTTCACTTGGGAGCAATCTTGAATTTATTATGCTTTCACACTCTTCTGACACTTGTTGTAAGTTTGGCTTTGTTCCAGCTTAGCGAGAATTCTTGTTCTTACTTCTGCGTCTTTTCCTGCAGTTAGTCCTTGAGTAAATAGCAGGCACTTGATCATATCTGGCGTTAATTCGTCCAATTGAAATTTTCACATTGTCTGTTAACTCTCCTAGCATATGTGATGTAGTCGTCCTCGTTGTTCTTTTCTAGATTCAAGCATTTTCAGCGTGTTTTGAACAACGAGCATTTCTCGCTAAAAATTTTACACAAAATGCCTATTGTATTTCTAAAGTTTATGTTAGAAGGGTTTTCGGGAGTACGTAATTGCAGTAACGTTCATGTTCCCCTGCTGCCAGTTTTGTTAGGATTAGACGCATTTTCATATCGTCGTCCCAAATTTTGCACTCTTTAGTACGCCTCAAAGGTAACTTCTTCGTCTGGGTCATACTTAAATTCCGTCATTGAATTAGCAACGTATCTGGCAAGAACATATTCTCAGCATTTTTGGACGGCTTACTATTCAGTAATTGCAGCATTTGTTATTGTAATAGTAATTGCTGTTGTTTTTCTTGCTGTTGTTCTTGCCGTTGTTGTTCCTGCTGTTGCTTTTCCTGCAGTTGTTGTTGTTGCTGTTTCTGCATAATGTTAGGGTTTTGTATACCGTAAATTTCGCACAGGAAACTCTTGTGAGTTTGTTTAATCGTCTTGAGTTTGTTAATTTCTCGCTGCCACTGTTGTAATCTAACATCAGACTGTTATAACGTCCACTTCAGTATAGCAGTATAGTTAGTTAGACAAGTAAAGCACGACTGTCTCTGACCGACTACGCCGACTTCTCGACGTTACAGTATTTGTAGCGACTACCACATACCACTCCCCTTGTGGGAGGGGTGTTCCATTATTATTGTTATCCACATATCAGTTACAAATATAAAGAAATATTCCTTTTTCACCTCTTCATGTGTAAGGGAAATAAAACAGTGACTGAAATGTAATTCCAAACTCAAATCGTAAATCAATACTAACTACCGAAATTATTGATACTTCCACCGTCTGTTACTCCGGTGTACTTTGCTTTATCTTGTAACATTTTACAATTCTAAACTGAAATTAGAATTTTGATAAATTTAATAGCTTTAAAGATTTTTTTGAAATAATTCTCTCCTTTCTAATAACCGATTATTCGCTTTAGTTTATAATCTGCTGCTAAATCCTATTCTTTTATGCTAATTACACTGGGTAACGCCAGTTTTGCTTCTCTAAATGTGCTTAGTGTTTCTAAGGTAATTTTTCTCTTGATTTCAAAAATACTCTTGAAAATTGCATAGTATCAATATTTTAGGAGATAACTTCGGTTTTCTAGAGAATGGGAACAAAATTTAGCTGAGATAGTACTGTATTCAAATTATTTACATTGTACATTAATAGGGACTAAAAATATGTTGTCCTAATATTCATTTTTAAACTAATGAGACATGTGAGCAAAACTATGATGAGATTATAATAAGATTTTACTAGAAATGCACCGAAGATCGTGCTCTCTTATTCTGAGTTCCTTTATCTTTACGCGACAATGACCATATATAGTCTCCCATCATTGCAGTGTCCCATCTTCTTTGGTATATTTTCTCCATTGTAGCAATGTCCTGATGGAATCTCCCTCATTCACTTGACATAAGCATTCACGAAAAAGTCTAAATGCGAATGCAAAAAGTGTACCTTTAATGACATCCTACTGCTAAAATTCTTATAACTCTCAATAAGTTTTGCTACGAACTGCTTGTAGTTTGTTATTACCAAGAAATCCATTGACAATACTTCAAAATGCACACCGTGCCCGTCTTTCTAGATCACTCATCACATTTTCAAGCTTTACTGACCTCAGCATTTTCTTTACTTGTGGTCCAGTAAATATAACATTCTTTTGCCTCTTTGGAAAGAGTAGACGAATCTCTTGAAATGTTTGGTCAAATCCAGCTTTATGTGAAGTGGAGTTAATAACACTTTTGCAGGTTCTATAAGAGGTTGTCTTATGACATTTAGCGTTCCTGGCTGGAGGTCATCTCTTAGAGGCAACTCAGCCTTTTGGTAATGTTCATGATCAGTCCTGCTGTCCCTTTGGCAAAGAAAATATGAATTCTTAGTGTACCCATCCTGTAATCCAAGTAAGAAGGCAAGCATTTTAAAGTCAGCACAAACATCCCATTTACACTTATCATAGTTTACTTTATCAAGAAGCTCTTTTACATTGTCATATTCTTCCTTCATCTATACCGAGTATGCAATAGATAGGGATGGATGCTGATTTCCATTGTCTAATAAAGCGGTTTTGAAGCTTTTTGTTGAGCTATCTCTGAAAAGTCGCCATTCTTCAGGGTTGTGATCAATTCCAGTAACTGTAAACAAGCCACTTTGCAGAAGCAGAGACACTCACTTATGTCAAAGTATACTGCAAATTACTCATGGCGCCTCCTGTATATTGTTAACCTGCAGTCCTTCCCCAAGAGATTCCATTAATGGTTCTTGGCTCAAATGATTCATCCATTTCTTCGTTGTCATCACCCCCAGACTCTCCTGCCGAGACCTCCATCATATCCACTACCTGAAATATTTGAAAGGTTGCATTTAATAATTGAAACCTTAATAAGAATTTTATGTGTAATCACATATTATTTCAATATTGATTCTGTTACCATGAATGAAATTTAGATTTGTTATTAACACTTTGATAGGATGTACTAACATTTTCTGGCGGCCGTGGAACTGGTAAGTTATTATCATGTGTCACTGATGCAACGGAGAATTGAATGCTGGGATACAGAAGGGCTTTTCTTCCCTTAACTCTTCTGTAGTTTGATATATCAACTATGCAAAAATAGCAATAAGCTTGATGATTTTTTGGCTCTCGCCAAACTCTCAGAACAGCAAAAAGCATTATTTTTCTTGTACCTCTAAGCCATCCATCAAAATTTGATCTACAATTCCCCATATCACATGAGAGGCCCATGGTTTTCCTTGTTCACCCATACTCAAGTCTATGAGCAATCTAGTACTTAGCACCTTTCACAATTTTGTATGCTACATGCTTGTTCTTCAAACATAGTATCCGCACACATAGCAGAAGATATTTGGTGAATTTCTGCTTCTTCTCGTAACCATGGTCAGGAAAAATCGATGTTTACAATAAAAACCTGAAAAAGAAAGAAATGTGAGTGTCAAATGTACAGTGCTCGTGATCAAACAGTGATCAAACAGGTATAGTCCCCAAACCGAATGGAACGCTGGACAAAATATGGAGGGATGAGAGACAAAAGTGTAACACTTCCTTTCACTAGCCCTGGTAGCCACGAGAGCACTGAGGTATCTCTGTTGAGTATGCTGTGTGTAGCAGAAAGCGGTGACGACACTGCCTTTTCTCTTAAACCTTTCAATACTTTTATACGAATAATGAAGGTAAAATATAAACTTTAGGAATGAATGATTTATTAGTAGAACAGAAAAATATGTTTTACAGCAAGAGTTACGTTACGCAACGACCTGTGATCAAGTGATGTTAGAGCTTTTGTTTACGCAGGCAGTTTCCAGATGTACGATGATATGTGTATATAATGATATGTGTATATGATGATATGTGATTTATTATATGTATGATGTATGATGTATGTATGATGTATGATGATATGTATGATGTATGATGTATGATGATATGTAATGTATGATGATGTGTATATATTAGCATAATTCGACATATCTCACAAACGGTCATTGATAGAGAAAAAATAGCACATTGTTTGGAATCAGCACAAAATTTCGAATTAAAATCACTCAAAGCAATGAGACAATCAACACTTTTCTGAAAATTTGTAACCCAATGTTATATTCAATTTTAAATAATTGCCATTATCATACACTTACCGCCCGTTATAGTTTTCATTATTTCCCTTTAAGTAGACCCACAAATAATTTATCAGTCCATTTACCCTTGTTCATTGTTGAATAAGACTTGCTTTATTTTACTCACATATAATCTTGTCTAGCCAACATGGCGTTTATGTACGTACAGCATCATAAATTTGCTGTTTCTCAGTATTAATTCCATTTTTGTCGCCTAGAGAAGCTGTTACGCTCGTTAACTCAAAGTAACTAAATATATAACTCAGCTGGAACAAATTAATTATACTTTATATGCATTGATTACTATTTCTTCCGTTTTCAACGAATATACATTCATACATGCATATATATGTGTGTATGTGTGTGTGTATGTGCATATGTTTTAAATTATTTATCGATTATTTTTTAATAAAGATACGAAAACAAGAAATCAATATATTTATGCTAAGGAAACTTTGAAAGCTATGTCAGAAGTAAGGAAATTAAATCTTGAACAATAAACTTCAAGATTTAAACAAAAGCGGGTCATAGAATATTATATCTTCTCTTGTATTGCAATGAATAATTCTGCTGTGGTCGGAGTTGCAATACTCACACACACATTCGCATAGTCATACATACAGACATACACACACATATATAATATATATACTCATACGCACACATACACATTCAGATAACATCTTAGAGCATACTATACAATTCAAATGAGTCCAATCAGGTTCAATTCTCCGTTTGTTAGTTATTGCATCTGACTTCCCTCGTGTTTCTAATACTATCGAAATAACAGAATGTCACACTGTCCATTTTGTTCCCTAGTAAATGTCAGGATTTTGAATTCATTTCATTTACATAATGATGATTGATTCGTTTATTGTATGAAAACTTCGAATGTCAAGTTATACACAACAATAAACTGATAGATGCCTTCAAAATCAAAACTGGAGTCACCAATCTTATTTTCATTGACAGTGAATTGGTTGATGCAAAAGAACGACAGAAAAATATAAACACAACTCAACCAGAAGATTTAGATTATGCAGAGGATATTCGTTTGTTCTCATACACGCCTCAAGAGTTACAAGACAAATCTGAAAGACTTAGTCAAATAGTCAACACCATAAGTGTAAAAATATATAAGATGCTGACCATGTGACTTTGAACGACAAACCAGTCGCAAATGTTGACGAATTTAAACTATCTAGGCACCAAAATAACAAGGTATGGAGACTGCATTGATGAAGTAAATACAAGAATCAATAAAGCCAACCAATCAGTCAGTATTTTAAACTCAACATGGGAATCACGAATACACAGCAAGAGCACCAAAATCCGATTTTACAAAACCAACATTCTTAGCATCCTCTATGGATCCGAATCTGAAAAACAACTAAAAGTATTGAAAAGAAATTGGAGGTGTCTCAAATTAAATGTTTACGAAACATTTTGAAGGTCTACTGGCCTAATATGATTTCGAATAGCCAACTACACACCAAAGCTAAAGTGAAACCAATAAGAGAAACTGTTGAAGCAAGGAGATAGAAATGGTTGAGTCGAGTTTGTCGCTGTAAACCGAACTCTGTTGTCAGGATCGTTTTGCAATGGGTTCCAGAAGGTAAAAGAAGACGTGGCAAACCAAAGGAAACGTAGCAGAGAACAATAACAAAAGATCTTAAAAGAAGAGGGTTAACAATGGAACAAGCTGTCAAGGACGCTTTTAGTATTAGAAGATGGAATGATCTTGCTGTCGCTTCAAGTACGGCAGAGCATAATGAGAACCGGATGAATGAATGTTGCTCAGTTTAACATCATGAACAGCTCTTCTCTGTCTTTTGCTGAGTGCATTCTGTTGCAGACATTCAGTTTAGATCTGTTTGACAAGGTGCTGTATTCTATTCTACCCCTCTCTCTATGTCTCTAAGTGTAACTCACCAGAGTTCTAGTCTTAGGGTAGATAATTCAATATTTTCTTGCGTTGCTTCTTAACACATCAGCAACTCATGATTTGTAGTTCCATGCCCCCTTTCTCATACAAGGCTATGCCAAAGGTCAAGGTCACCACTTGTCAAGGCTATAAAATAAACCATAAAAATATATTAAAAAAGATATAATTTGACTCCGTACAAGAAACTTTATAAGCGTTCTGTCGATTACAATAATGGCTGTAATCTGATCATACACAATATTGATTTCTAACATAGGCTCAGGAGTAAAACAATATTAGGGTGAAGTGTATGCGGGTTGAGAAAATCAATTATGTACTAGATTTTTTACTGTTTAGATAAGGAGGGAGAAGGAGGGTGTCATGTTCCTTTTTTTAAGAACCGCTGAGAGTGTCGGGAGCAAGAAACGTGGAATGATTGCCTGCAAGAAAGGGAATTTCACCTACAATATCCAAGGACTAGTTAACAGGGGTTAAATAGAACATTTATGCGCAAGAAATAATGCTACAAAGCATCTTATGCAACAGTTCTACAATCCTATAATCCCTTTCTCAGGACTATTCAATTATTGACTGCTAAAGGAGAAAAAGTAAAGTGAACTTTGAACTCAGAATGTAGACAACCAGAGCAAGGTAAACATTTTGTTCTACAGACTAACGATTGAATTAGCAAAGTCATGTCAAGTGAACTCTGTTGAGATTCAGACTCACAAAAGAGAAGTAGAAACAAAATACTTGAAGACAGTTTCTTATTTAGAAGGAATATAACCAATGGAGAGGGAGAGGGGCAGACATAGAGGGGGATGAGAAAAATATATATCATATATGCTTACAAAGATACGTAAATGCCTTTCTAATATTTTATATATATGTTATATTGTGGAATTTGATTTAGTATTTCTAAATTGAATTATTTTTCCTTGTAAGTTTGGATTTTATTCCATCAAATAATAATAATAATAATAATAATAATAATAATAATAATAATAATGAAAATATCTCATCTTAACTGATTGGAAGTGTTATCATGTACATTGTTTTGTCTTGGTATAAAAGATGGGCTACAGCAAATATTCTGCTCAATACCACAGATTTGCTTGTCAGTTGTTTGACCTTAACCAGTTGAGCATGCCCCTTAGTGGCTGACGATATGTGCATCTCTGATCACGAGCAGAAGTAGTGGGGGAGCATCATAGCCATGTGTTGAGAAGGATTCTTTGGGGTTTGAATAATTCCCCTTTGGAAACATGGGTGTTTCGTTCAACATCCTTAAACAACCCTTATTCAGGGACCGTTTGAGCGGAATGGGCTACTCAACCTGAAGAAATTTCTAACTGGGCCCCACCTGCAAGGTCATGTGCTGTTTATCTTGATATGAGATCACCATGTCGCGCACATATGGTTGTGTACCCTTATCAGACGGGTAGTTATGATGGGTATACTGGGCTTCGTATATTTTACCCCAGTGTCACTTTGATGGCATGCTCTGCTCGCTCACTCAATAATAATAATAATAATATATATATATATATATATATATATATAAATGGATGAATGAATTATCATTTGTTAACCATTAACTTGGAAAATTCAATGAACAGTTTTCAGGGTAGCAAAATTCACGCAAGTAACACGGATGAAGCGACATATTTAAAGGTAGAAACTCCGGGTTAATGTTCAGTAATTTGTGAAGTATAAGTAAATAAATGGAGTTGAACGATGTTATTAATATTCTTTTACTTCACCATAATATGGTTTTACTCCTGAACATCTTCGTTCAACTCCATTTATTTACTTTTATATATATATATATATATTATATATATTATATATATATATATATATATAATATATATATAATATATATATAATATATATATATATACATATATATATATATACATATATATATATATATCAAACTAAGGTTATAGAACAAACAAATGCAAGGTCATCCGCATAACATTTCATAATTCGAACATTTAATCATAGAATATACATATAAACATCCCGCAAGATGGAACATAATTCATCTGTACAAGCATATAAGCATATAATAAGGTGCGAGAAAAAAGTTCATCACGGTTTAGAGTTAATACTTTAGCGATTCAGAAAAATACATTTTTTTTAAAAAAACATTACAACACCTAGAAAGTAAAAATATAATATAAAGTAATATATAAAAAATATATATATATATAATATATATATAATATATTATATATATATATATATAATATATATATAATATATATATATATATATATATATATATATATATATATATAGGAAGCATGTAAAAAATATATAATATATATCATGTAAATAAAATAAAAGTTCATCGTTTAGAAATCTTATAAAATTATTATTCAAGTAAGAGAAGCCTTATAGTAAAAATATTTACATAATCCCTATGGCCATTTCAGGGGTGTATTATTATGTTTAAAGCACTAGGGTGCATCAAGATAATACCTCCTTCGTCAGGGGAAAAATACAGAAAGACAGACATCATCGCGTACCAGGCTAGCACAATGTTGTGTGCTTTCCTATTGAAGCATTTTTTTTTCTTTTGGGCTTATCCGAGCATGAAATGTATTTTTCTGAATCGCTAAAGTATTAACTCTAAACGGTGATGAACTTTTTCTCGCACCTTATTATATGCTTATATGCTTGTACAGATGAATTATGTTCCATCTTGCGGGATGTTTATATGTATATTCTATGAGAAATTTTATTAAATTGTTTCGCCACATCTAGCATCGATTCCTCACGAGTGGGATGCTTAAATGTTTTAGGAGCATCCGGCAGTAAAGATGCGTCTCTTTGGGTGATACATAGATATATCTAGTTAAAATAACAGTTCTACAATGTTCCTTTTCATATCGTGTAAAGAAAGGCCGCAAAACAAAAGATATTTCTTCATTTATATAGAAAATCAAAAATAAAATCAATTGCAGCGTGGAAGGTGTTTGTAAGCCATTTAAGAAACACACAAAAGCCGTTCGATTTACTTCAACATCTAAGTTTAATTTGTCAAAATATTTTCATCGCTATAAGACCGTGACCTGTTCACTGACAAAAATCCGTGCTAAAATATAGTAAAGGAGTGTAGCTTAGTGGTTAAGGTATTCGGCTCATGATCGTAAGGTCATGCGTTTGGTTTCAGGCATCACATTGTGTCCTTGAGCAAGACACTTTATCTCACGTTGTTCCAGTTCACTCAATTCGCAAAAGGGCCAGCCTCGTCACATTGTGTCAAGCTGAATCTCACTGAGATCTATGCTAAGAGTATGCGTGTTTGTGGAGTACTCAGCCAATTGCACGTTAATTTCCATATATATATATATACATAGGCGCAGGAGTGGCTGTTTGGTAAATAGATTGCTTACCAGCCACATGGTTCCGTGCTCAGACCCACTGCGTGGCATCTTGGGCATGTGTCTTCTACTATAGCCTCAGGCCGACCAAAGTCTTGTGTGTAGATTTGGTAGAGGGAAACTGAAAGAAGCCCGTCTTTTATATGTATATCTAGATATATATGCATATATTTATCTTTGTAAGTGTATATATATTTGGTGTCCTGTACACATATATGCGTGTATATGTACATGTAGAGGTAGGTACGTACATATATGTTTATATATATGCATATGTTCTATTTTATTAACATATTATACGACTAAACGCACACACCCTATTAAGTAAGATTGTTCTGTTTATCAAGTTAGCCTTGATATTAACTCTCACGCGACTCTGCATCTTTCTTTCTTTCTCTCCCATTCCTTTTCGTCTTTTTTCCTCACTTAACTTGTCTCTTCCTCTCTCTCTCATTCTTCATTCTCTCTCTCCCTTTCACCATTCTTCATGGTCTCCTCGCACCATTCCCCTTCTTCTCTCTCTTCCTCTTGCTCCTCCTCCCCCATTCCCGTCGTCCATCTGCGACGATACTTCCGTCGTAACTGCTATCCTGTCTTTCTCGCCCGCCTTCTAAGGCTAATGGTCGACATTTTTTCTCTCTCGTCGTCCACTTTAATCCAGCGTTGCAATACTTTTTTCGTCTGGCGTAACAGCCCTTCTTATCTTGTTCTCCTTGTCCTGTCTCTCACTGTTATATATTATTTTTCCACTGTTTATATATATTTTTTACTGTTTATATGTTTGTACTGTCGTTACCGTCTTGCTTTTTTTACCCCTCTGCGAAAAGATCTCAGAATTTTAATTGATTTGCTTTTCGCAGGAAGGAAGTTCTTTCGAAGTATACGTCTCGCTTTTATCCTTCGAAACGTTTAGTAGATGAAACCTTAGCGACTGAAGAAGGGGAATTTTCGTTGTGCTTATTGTCCTGTATCTCTCTTTTTTGCTGTCTTGTTCCTGGTTTGTGTCTATGTTTTTCGTCTCTCTATGTGTTCGACGTCTTTTGGTGTCCTGTACACATATATGCGTGTATATGTACATGTAGAGGTAGGTACGTACATATATGTTTATATATATGCATATGTTCTATTTTTTAACATATATATATATATATATATATAATATATATATATATATATATATACATTTAAGGACAGATTTACGGTTTAAAAGAAAACTTATATAATACCAGAAAAACTGTATTTTTATAAAAATAACATAAACAAAGCTAAATTATCAATTTAATAATTTCATTCAATAAAATCGCCATCAATAACTGCCTCTACGCGGGGTCGAAATCGTTTACAAGCTCGGATTATGTGCTCCTTGTTCATATCGGACATGACTCGAAATATGGTGGTTTTCAAAGAATCGTTGTTGCTATAAGGGTGTTCATTGACATTTTTCTCAACGGTGCTACATACATAGCAGTCCAATGGATCGAGATCTGGAGAATTAGGTCAGATATTGGGGGGTAATGGTGTCATGTAAATTGCCGTCCAACCATTCTTGTGTCATTTGAGCCTTGTGTGTTGTAGAATTTTGTTGAAAGACATAAGGCCTTCCATTGCATACACTGTTGATATAAGGCTTAACATCTTTATCCAGAACCTTAATATACGTAGCAGCAATCATCCTAAGGCGTTGTGGAAAAAGGTGAAGAGGCAGCACATGTCCTTCATTGCTAAAAATAACCCAAACCATGACACTTGCAGGCAATTTTGTGTGCATTACTTTTGGAACCTCCGAAGGGCCTGCACATAGTCATCTGTCATTTCTCCTGTCAGTTTTTTATTCCTGGTCAAAATTTTTCTCATCTGAGAAAAACCAAACCACACCATCTTTTGATGGACTTTTATGCTTGCTCATAAGTGTTTGGATCTGATTAAACGGTTTTCTTTTGTTTGTGTCTGACATGAATTGACCTCTCCTCCTCAAGTGAGATGCCTTCATGCACAATATTTCTGATCGTCTTTTCTGGTACACAAAATTCTTTAGCAGTTGACCTCATTGATTTTCGTGGATTGTCTTCAATGTTTCGCTTAACTTCCTGAATAAATTTAGGTGTCCTGAGGAAATCAGAGCGTTTGGAATGTGTGTTTACATTTTGATACAGGTATTACGTTTCCATCTTTCTCTAACTCACACCAAATCTTGTGGACAAAAGATCTAGCAAATTTCTAAATCGCCATACTTAGCCTTCAAAGCCACAATCAGCATGCCTTTTCATTTTATCAGTAAGCATAGGGCATGTCATTGTTATTTTCTGAAATAGAAGCTCAATAAAAATTAGTCAAATTAAATAATGACTAAAACTGCATGTGTCCTCAAATATCGTCCGTACCCTGTATATATATATATATGCTTGTTGGACAAAGTCAATCTCGGTAGAAACAGAACTCAGAACGCAAAGAGCCGAAACTATATTTTACTCCAAGATTTTTCCTGAAGCTTTACCGAACCTGCAAGGCAATCAACCAAAGCAATAAACAAAATCTTCCATAGTTTATAAACAGCAAATACGGTATGGGGTGTAAAATGTTTTCTTCATACTTGAAATGCACCGAGTATTTTTTTATTATTATTATATTGAAGCTTACATAATGTTCAAGTTAATTTCAAGTGTATATTATATTCAGACTATATATCTGTTTATAGAAGTCTTGTACTTCTATTCCTTTATTCCCTCCATTAATATTGTTTAAAATAATCTTAATAAAGCAAACAGCATTACGTTGTTACTAATTTATATATATATATGTTTCATTTCGTAAACATTTTTAATCGTAATATTCATATTTAAAACATTTCCAAGATTTATATTCTATAATATTTATTTATTTGATTATGTTAAAATAATCAAGAGCTTTGAAGACATTTACTTAAGAAAACTTCAAGTGTTTATTCGAAATTCTTTAATTTCCTGTTTTAGAATTGTACGATGTTTGGAAAAAAGACTTGCAGAGATCTACAAACAAATTAATTTTCCACATTTAACCATTTATAATGGGAACATATTTTTGAGATTTAAAGTTTGTTATAGATGTTGTTGTTAATGTGCTTTTAGTCCTCGAAAAACTCAGATGATATTATAGTTGTAATCATCAAGTCTGTTTTTAAGGCACATTTTATGTCTTAAAAAAATATTTTTTTAATAAAACTATTGGGTGTAACTTGAGAGTGGTCTGGTCGTTATTTTTAGAAGGCTGAATGACCACGTAGAAGCATTACGATGAATCGAGAGAAAGAGGTAAATTGTGTGGACGAATTTTCTACAGGATATAAGCGAGGCAAATGAAATTTAAAAATAAGTACTCTGACAGGGACTCGAAACAGGTTTGCATATTTCACATTTTGGGAGATCGATTCGTTGTATACCACTTAACCAGCATCACTGCCCAGACATAGGACCAGTGGCATATATATCTATACTACTTAACTGATATTATTTCCCAGACACATGAGCAGCGCCATCGCCATCGCCATCGCCATCACCATGTATGTAAAGCAATCTCAATTGGGTTTGTAAACCAGCTGTTATTGCACAGTAGGAATTTACTGGTTTCAAGAACTGTCATTTTTGATGATTAGTAAGTGAAGTTGTACCTATGTTAAAAAAATATTAATTCAGTCAACAAAGACCCTTTTAGTCAATCCATTCGATAAAAGCAGCTGTGAAATCGCCCTCAAATTGTATCGTTAGAAAAATAAATATTAAATAATATAGGCGTGAATGAATTATTCTTGAAAAATAAAAGGAGTGGAACAGGGTTTGATTTTCTTGTGCAGTACCTTGGCCATGTAACTTGTACCGTGGTCTTATGTTATCCATAGCATTGCAAATGCAATGTCATAGAAAGAAACAGTACAAAAGCTTATCGGAAGAACCGCTCCTGTTTTAATGGGCGACACTTAAAGAAACGATCGATTAGTTTAGTTGGTTAGATATTCAACCAACTAAGGCGGCGAGTTGGCAGAAACGTTAGTACGCCGGGCGAAATGCTTAGCAGCATTTCGTCTATCTTTACTTCTGAGTTCAAATTGCTATATCCTCGAATTGTCGTAGCTTTCAGATAAAGCCATCCTCCCTGGTTGGGCGGACAAGCCAAGATGACCTCTTCTGTTTAGATAGCTTTCAAGTTCTAGTAAATACAGCGTGCCATTATCATGGATTTCGAAATTTAATTTTCGTGGGGTGGACTGTGTGTGCTGAATGCTGTACGTTCTTAATGTTTTGACATTTTCTAGCAGTTAAAGAAAAGATAATCACGAATGTTTTTGTATATAACTGGTGTTGTGAATTATGAATTACAGAGCACTCAATACATGATATTGAAGAAGATATTACATGTTTAATGCACAATATATAATGAGCCATTTTCACTTGATGTCTGATATTACATTGTTCTTAATACTATTTGAAAACAAAATATATCTCTGGCTTCCTGGCATTCAGCAGATAGGGAATAACGAAACGCTGCAGAAAATCCAGTTAATTGTACGAAAAATTCTCCGAAAATATTACCCATATTTCACGAGCTCATTAAATAAAAAAAAGCCTTGAGTTACAGGTTCTGCTATCGAACGCGAAGAAATATTGGATTAAATCGTCTAACATGCAAAGCAATAGAGAACATTGATAAATTTTGCTCTTATGTATGGCCTATATTTTATTAATGAGGTATTTAATGATTGGATGCCTTTCCTATCACCAGCTACTTCACAGACTGATTTGAACACAAGAACTATCTATAGCTCTTGACACGTAATATTTCCCCTGTTGGCTGGCGCCTCTATGTAATGCAAACTTTTTTAGTAGTACAGGGAAGAAAATTCATTGAAAATTCGTTAGAAAAAAATAAAACCTTAAAACGACATATTATTTAAGTGTGGAATGATTTATATTTTCAGTTCCCTATTATATATCTAATTTGTGAGCGCGTAACTGAGTGTTGTTTTTGTTGTGTGGTTCCTTCTCGAGCCATGCCTGGCTCATAAGGGCCGGTTTTCCCGGTTTCATTGACGTATAGGTTCCCCACCTGGACGGGATGCCGGTCCGTCTCAGGTGAGCTACTAGATGCAGGAGGAAAGAGTGAGAGAGAGTTGTAGCGAAAGAGTCAATAGAAGTTCGCCATTACCTTCTGCCGGGGCCGCGTGGAGCTTAGGTGTTTCGCTCATAAACACACACACCGCCCGGTCTGAAATTCGAACCCGCGATCCCTCGACCGCTGCTCTAACCACTAGGCCATGTGCCTCTACGCGAAACTGAGTGATTTATATTATTTAGTTTTGCTTCTTTAAGTTTTGAGATCAAAGCCCTGCTTAGATCGATTTATCATTAATCGACCCCTCCGCCATTATTAGGTGAAGGAGTTGATAAAATAATTAATTACTAGCTATATAGTGAAAGATATTACATTGATTACATAAATTTCAATTAAAATTGCTTCTAAAAGAAGAGCGTCTTGGGTTCAGAGAAAAGTTTTTAAATTCAATTTCGAAATGTAAATGTTAAGAAAACATACAATTGAAGATTTTTTTTAGACAATATCTTCACTCTGTGGTAAAAAATATTTCAGAAGTTATTTGTTGAGTCGGCTTATTTCTCTGATAAATGGTTTCCTGTATAACATTTTGAAGCTATTAAATGTTCAAAATTGATTATTGAACGAAATAAAAAAAAAAAGTAAAATACAAAGTAAGGAAGTGAGGGAAAAAGTGGGTGCTAGCTTGAAAGGAAAATAGAGGGGACGGATTTTTGTAGTTCTTTAATTTTGAATCTGAAGTTTTAAATGCAATTTCTCATCAGCAAAAAAATTAACGTATAGAATATTGGTTTCTTTTATACAAAATTGAACTACATTTTAAGGGGAAGTTTGTGACATTACTGGCTTTCGAATAAAAGGAACATTAACCTTATATAACAAGCGAAAGAAGTAGACAGCCTCGGAGAGCTGGAAATCTACTTCTTGTTTGTTGATGTTCGCTACTCATACTTAATTGGGAAATGGAAACACTTTATACAGGTGCGGCGTATTCAATTGGCTCAATCAAATTATATTACTGGTAAACATTTTATTGACTTCTGAGAAATTAGAGTGGATGACCGTCGCTGGAAAGCCTTTGATTAGCTGGAAAGCCTCTGTTTAGTCAGAGCTGATTTGGACCTAAAGAACAAATGTCGTTGCTACCGCCACCAGCGTTTTTGTTAACAAGGCTGTTGGTCAAAAGGCAAAAATCTTTATATTATGCAAACTAAATTTGTACGAATAAGATAAAGACGTGAAACATTTTCTTATATTCACTATAAACACACGTGCATTTGTGGTGAATAAGAAGTACCTGCCATAAGGAATTTCATGATAAACTCACGTATCATTCAACTACAATAGTACTTGAATAGTATTAAGGCCGCAATTTACTCGCTCGCAGCATCTTCAGAGCTTTGTCGTTAATTTAGTTCTTAACCAAATTAAAAACTATTTATATTTCTGAAGAGGGTTGGTCCCTAGCTACATTTTGGCATAAAAAATTGAGATTTGGCCTAGTAGAGAAAAGTTTACATGAAAATTTGTAACAATGTTATAAGACGTTATAAGAGTAAGTAACGCCTCCAATCAAGGTTAGATCGAAATAACTTTTTATTTTAAAAGCGAAGTATATTTATCTTAGCTTCAATGATAGAAGAATGCATGAAGAATTTCATAGTTTTGATCCCATACAACAAAAATTTGTATAAAAGATGTTGTGAGGTAAAATATCATGAAAAATATATAACTAAGGCAAAACATTGGATTTCAGTATAATTAAGTCTTATTTTAAAAACAAACTATATTTTAGTTAAGCTTAAATGATAACTCAATCCAAAGAATTTCATGGTATCAGTCTTTCGCAATTAAGTTTTAAAAGAAAAAAGTTATGAATATTTGTTTCTCAAATTTGAGTGTGATAATAATGCTCTATACATTTTTATGAATATAATTCTATAAAGGACTTTTGATATGTTACCGTTATCATTGAGGTAAGGAAATAATTATCAATGACAACGCTAATTTGCAATTAGTTTAATTACGTAATCTGTATTAATTAATACAATTATATCATAAAAATGAAAAAAAATTGAAATATTATTTAGAAATTTTGTCAATAGCCTAGCCATTTTGGCAATCTTTCGTTTTAACTCGATGGCGTTCGTTTTAACTTACGGCGTTCGATAAATTCCGGAACAAAATTTTATCTAATTATTTTTATGTGTGAAGATGTACATTTTATTTGAAGTCAGCATAAAGTGAAAAAGAGAGGAAATGGACATGAACGTGTGTATGTGTTGATGGAGGGTACGACGTGCGTATGTGTTGTGTGTGTATGTGTGTGTGTGAGAAAGAGGGGGAGTGGCAGCGTATACTTATAAATTTATTTTTTGTCGCACCTTTTTTCAGTGAATGTGTGAGTGATTGACTGAGAGAGAGAGAGAGGGGGGGGAGAGTGATAGCGTAAATTTTACATAGCTACTTATACACACATGCAAAACAATTCTGATGAGAACACACACCTTCACTCAGTGGCTAACCTTTTCTCTCTTCCTCATGCGCACACATAAAAATACATGTATACATATGTATTAATGCATGTACGTGTATACAACAAATAATGGGTACACGTATGTGTTTGTGTGCGTGTGTGACTGACCCTAGCCATTTTACACATACATGACAACACCTCCCTCTCTCTGTCAGTCAATCACTCACACACTCACTGAAAAAGATGCGAGAAAAACCAAATAAAGTACGCTATCATTCTTTCTCTCTCTCTCTCTCTCTCTCTCACACACACACAGCAAGACCCACCTCGCTCTCTTTTTCTGACAACACACCTCTCTCTATCTCAGCCAATCCCTCACTCACTCAAAAATGATCCAAGGAAAAATAAATAAAAAAATGTACGCTGTTACACTCCCTCTCCCCCTCTCTCTCTCACACACACACGCACGCACGCACGTATACGCAAACACACACACACAACACACACTTTAAATTTATTATTCAATTTTCAATAAGGTGAAGTCTTAAATTATCAATTGATAATTTTATCATCAATTTTGCCACATTATGTTGGCAACAAGCCATCCTTTTATTATTATCATTATTATTGGGAACAATGTTTCGCAGCATGTCGCCCGTCTTCACGTTCTGAGTTCAAATTCTGTCGAGGTCGACTTTGCCTTTCATCATTTCGGGGTTGATTAAATAAGTACCAGTTACGCACTGGGGTCTATGTAATCGATTTAGTCTTCCCCACCCAAATTTGAGACCTTGTGCTTCTAGTAAAAAGAATTATTACTATTACATATTTATATATCTACACCAATATTTGTATACTCACATTTCCGTATCTTATTACCAGCGACATTAGGGTTACTTTCTTCTTCTTCTTCTTCTTCTTCTTCTTCTTCTTCTTCTTCTCTTCTTCTTCTTCTTCTTCTTCTTCTTCTTCTTCCTCTCCTTCCTCATATCCCCATCTCCTACTTTTGCTTTTTCTTCTCCTAACTATATTTTTATCTGTTTTGGTATTGACATTGTGTTTGCCCTGTCCGTCTTTTCACAATTTTACTTTCATCTATGCCTTATGTTGCCTCTTGTTGCCTCTCCCTCCATCGTCACCCCTTCCTCGTTAATCCACCCTTACACATACCAACCCACTATCCCTATACATCCCATCTCCCATCCCCCATCCTTTAGAACCCACCCTTGCTCCCCCCACTCTTGCCTCCACCACATCCCAACACCACTATACTACACTACACACTACTACACCACACACCACCTTACCACACCACATCATACCACCTCGCACACACTAGCACTGACCACTTTCCAGCACTCACACCAGCGCACACACTAGCACTGACCACTTCCCAGCACCTACACTATCGCCCACACACCTACACATGCACACACGCACACGTCAATGTCACCAGCCCCCTTTCACACGCACATACACGCTCTCACATACAACGCACGCGCACCTTCGATTTGGTATCACCACTACTTTATTATCTGCCCTTCTTCC
>NC_043009.1:34719121-34724121 GCF_006345805.1 Octopus sinensis
AGTTGTACAACAGAACAGCTTCAACAAAACCAGTTGTAACTATTTAACTAGCTTAGCTAGGAATTAATTAGGAGAACAGAATCGTTTTAACAATATGGCAAATGTCTTATTATTTTCTTATTTTCATTCTCGTCCTCTCTCGCTTCCTCTCGCTATCTATCGCTTTCTCTCGCTTGTTTTCCTTCTTGTTCTCTTTCTGTTTCCTAGCTTATCCGCAATAAAGACACATATTGTAGAATTAATGGCACACAGTGTACTGGGGAAGCACTTAAAAGACCAAAATAATCAGTACCAACCACCACCACCACCACCACCACCACCACCACCACCACAACCACCACCACCATCACCAACACCACGTCTTTGATATTAGGTACTAAACAACAGTTATAAGACGGATACCACGAGACAGTGCGCAGGATATCAAATTGCTCAATCTGCTAGAAAGAGAGACTAAACTTCTTTTAAGTTTCTCAATACCTTTTAAAAAATGAAGGATATATTGAATCATGTAATACTAGATACCAAGGAAACCCATTTGCCTGTATATACACTTGTCTGTATATGGATATGTAGGACAGAGAAAGGTTTGTTTTCGAAATTCCTTGCAATCTCAGATATTAAAGGGGTTTTCCGTTTCAACTTTTTTCTGCTTTCTTCACAATCCTAATATCAAATGGTCATCAACTCTCCCTCTTACTACGCCAAAAATATTTTCAGTTATATTTGTTTTCAATTGCTTGTCCAGCGCTTTATATTTGCAGTCTTTCATCCTACACAAGGCTGACCTTCTAATGATAACGATTCTGTGCCATTTTTTACATACCATGCTATGTTGTTTTTTCTGCTCTAATGCTGTGTTCGCATCCAATAAGTCATCTTCCACCTCTTTTACAATGATCATTCATACGTTGTCGGTAACCCTTAATTTTAGCACCATTTTCATCAACCGGGTTGCTCAGGTTGTAACACTCCATGACCACAGCATTGATTTGCTTGCTATATCTACGCTGTGTGTAGTGGTCCCTTTCTGGATATCGACAGCCTGGAGCTGGACAAGAATCTCTGAGCCTGCCGGGTGCAATACTGTCACCATCAATGGCTTTAGTTTTCATTACCACCGTTATTCACAATATTTTGTTCTTTAATTGTCACTCATATGAGGTAGCGATTATCAGGTTGCGCTAATTATTACTATTATTATTATTATTATTATTATTATTATTATTATTATTATTATTTTATTATTATTATTATTATTCAGTAGTTTTATTTTTATAGCGTGCTTTCACTTCACTACCGAGCGCAGCTCTGTGTGCCTTGGGTATGTGCTGTGATTTGTTGTGATGCTCTGATGGTTATTGTATGGAAAGTGTTCTGCGTAGGATGTGTGCAGTGCCTAGTAGTGCAATTTTCTGTATGTTATATGTGTTTGTAAGTCCTGGTGTTTTTGTTATGTATTTGTCTGAATATTTTTTTATCATGCCTAATGCACCTACTATGATAGGAATTGTTTCTGTTTTCAGGTTCCACATTCTAGTTACCTCTATTTCCAGGTCTTTGTATTTTGAGAGTTTCTCCATTTCTTTTAGAGACACGTTGTCATCTACCGGTATTGTATTATTATTATTATTATCATTATTATTATTATTATTATTATTATTATTATTATTATTATTATTACTTTTTTTTTTCTTCTTTCAAATTTTCTTCCATTTCTTGCCGAGTGTCTTCCCGACTCCTAGGGCAAAGAAACTCATAGTGTATATTGGTAGGCCATTAAACCAAACTCAGAAGTTCGTTCATTTTTTTTTTTTTTTTTTTTTTAAGTTAGATTAAAATACATGAGCAGCAACAGTTCTCACATCGACAATGCTCTTCTCAATACGTGTGATGTACCAGTTAAGACAATCTTTTGCACTTCTTGCAGGGATGGTAAGCCAGGGATCATTCTCATATAACTTTCGGTTCCCTTCTTGATCATTCCTAGTGCTCCTACGATCACTGGTATTGTAACCGCCTTGAGATGCCACATTTTCTCAATTTCAATGAGTAGGTCTTTATATTTTCTGAGCTTGTCAAACTCTTTCGCTGAGATATTATGATCACAGGGGATGCTCATGTCGATCAATAAGCAAACTTTATTGTTTTGGTCTTTCACAACAATATCTGGTTTATTGGCCTTGATGGTTCGGTCTGTATGTACTGGATTATTATTATTATTATTATTATTATTATTATTATTATTATTATTATTATTATTATTATTATCATCATCATCACTGATATCACTGATATTGTTGTTTTATTTTTTTACTATTTGTCATTGTTATATTGACTGACTCAGAGATTACACAGACCTATGCAGAGCAGGTGTGGTACCGATTTCCAGCGCTGTTCACATGGACAGCTGCATAGAAAATTACACTATTTTATGTGGCCTTCCCCAGCGATGCTTTCTCATGCAGAAAAACTTTCCAGAGAGTCCATTGCTCACTTGTAATCTTCTTCGGTGAACAGGCTCTTCAGTCTCATCATCATCATCATTATTATTATTTAACCTAATCCGCATTGCAATATCTTTACTGAATACTCTCGCTTTTGGATGAAAGAACCTAGGAATGTCTCATTTTTTGTATACATTTTGAGATCATTCATATGAAGTAGGTAACCTATTTTCATCTTACATTTGGATAAACTCATAGGCAGGCCTGGATTTTTTTTATTCTACGTGTTAGAAGGATTAGTGCAATGACGAAGTGTAATGGGGAGAGAGAGAGTCACCCTGAAAAATGCCCCTGCGTATTTTCACGTTACCTAACGATTCATTTGTACACATCAATTCTATTTCCCGTACTCTCATTGTTTTCTCCTAGTCTTATTGACTGCGAGCGTCCTTAAACACTCTGAGAGCCAGTGCTGTGGGACATGGTCGTAGGCCTTCCTGAAATGTATCCATCTAAAAACTATGTTCTACTTCCTTACTCGAACATCAGAGTAGATAAGCAGTTCGTCTTGATTTCTTCCTACATCCTATTTGATCTTCGCGCAGTAGGTTATTTACCAGAAAATTATATACTACATCTGCTGTGAGGCCAGTTAACAAATTCCAGAGTATTAGTAAGCAAGTAATTGGTCTATATTTTCTGAGTTCCCCTCTTTTTTCTGTATCTTTCTGTATCAGCACTGGCCTTTTTGCCATCCATGATGGAGCTTCATTTTCTATGTAGTCAATAAAAAAACCGTTCTATATAGCTGTTTATACTTGGGAAGTTTTTGAGCCAGAAACACTGGACACCATCTGATCCGGGGGCTTTCCAGTTTGCTATTTTCATCTCTTTTATTTTCTAATTTGTGTTTGTTATGTTCTTTTGTGTCGCTCCATTCTTCCATTTCTCTTTTAAATTCCCGTAACTAGTCTTCTTTTACATTAGTTTGGTCTTTTTTGTCCTAGATTTCTTCCCAGAATTTTAATGTTCCATCAGCTTCTGGCTTCAGCTATTTATGGAATTTTCTTTTGTTGTTCTTAAAGAATCTATTCTGCAGGTACTGATTTTTTTCTGTTGGTATCTGATGTTTTATTTTTACCCGGCACTGCTTTGATATTTTTTAGTTCTTTAACTATTTGATATCTTTTATATCTTATGCTGTACTTCCAGTGCAGTTTCTTTATGTGTCTTTCCCTCACACTCTTCTATGATTGCACGTATCTGTCCACAGTCTCATTTTAGAGGGTTGCTAGCCTAGCCTAGCTAAAGGGCCCCTGTCTAGATTTAGCCCCATGAAGATGTTCTCTGCTGTTTTTGTCCTCGGGATATTCCTTATTATTGTTATTATTACTACTGCCCATCAGCAGTTCTAATAGAAAGATGTTATTTGGATAGCAGTTGATTCGCGGAAGTTCATCTGCCCCTAGGTCTTGCTTTTCCTCCTGCGGATAACCATATAGCAAAAAATATGCCCTCCTCATACAGCGAGCTCTGTGGATTTGCCAGTTTAGTCGCCAACGGCCCGATATTTGTGATTCGATTTGATGACTTCAGTTATAGTTGTTCTAAATGCACTGACACCGACGAAGATTAGCTTTTAAGGTCGTTTAATTTTCTTCAACCTATCAATGGAGCGATAGAGTAAACCAACTAATGAAGGAACCTATAATGATTATCGGAAACGGCTGTAAGTCGAATTTGCAACAAAAAATATGTAAAGACCATTATTTATACCTCATCTGACACACACACACACACACACACCCGCACCCGCACACACACACGTACACACACACACACGTGTGTGAGTGTGTATCTCTTATTGATATAGACGAACGAATGATTTAAACATTAGCGAAGAACGCAATACCGGTCCTCCTAGAATTAAGACCCTTGTGATATTTGCTCTACACCTAATTTAATGTAGTCCCTTTGTTCACATGCCATTAAAAATTCAACAAGCCAATGGTTAAGTCCGTTAGAAATCATTAACCAGATATACTCTTTTTTACCATTTGTCATACAAAAATGATAAATAAATGCAACCACTTATATATAACCATGTTCGCATTTGAGATCATCTGACGCAGGAACAGACGTATTCATATTTACGCTGGAGCAGATCAGATATGCATCCATACTCACACAGATACGTACATTTACGTAGCTCATACGCACATATAAATAGATGCATACGAGCAGATATAAACACATGCACAGAAGCACAACATATATTCACATATGAGCACATATATTGATACAGGCAGACACAAAATATACACGCATGGGCACATATGCGCATATATACATATAGAGAGACACATATTCACATATCAGTTCTTACAAAAGTATACTCTAACAAAAATATATACACATAAATATATATAGATGTATTTATACAAATCGTACTTCACGTTTACATGCACACATACAGACAAGTAGAGACATATACATGAGCACATACATTCTTATAAACTGGCACACATTTTCACTTATGTTCACATACACATA